>NC_137105.1:20031236-20631236 GCF_949357685.1 Gobio gobio
AGATTAAAGCAAATTATTTGCAAAAATGTTACAAATTTAGGCATGTGAACAGATGTTCTGCCACAGTGTGTAAGACAAACACTTACTATTCTTACAATAATCATGCAATTTAAAGTCATAAATAAGTTACTTTTGGAAATTTCATATTTAATTCACTTAGTTCAAAAATGTTGAAAAGGAGCAATAACCAAACTGGTAAGATCTACAGTAGAAATGATCAGATTAGCGAGAGTCAAAGGAGGCTTAATGGAGAAAATGTTTAATATAAAAGCTACATGATCCATTTTCCTTTATTATTGAGCTGCTATCCTGACACATAGAGATGAGCAGGACCCCTATAGAAATCAACCTGCACATGATGGTGGATATCGGAGAGAGAGAAATAAAACAGAGTTATCTGTATAGTCCCTTATAGCCTCCGAGTAGACATGTAACCATGACAACGATGGTTTTGTGCAAGTTGTGCAAAGCCAGACCCTGTGGTGAAATATGTGAATGGATGTTTTTGTGAGTGGGTGTGTTATAAGAAAAAAGAGCATTTCTGATCTGTCAGACCAGAACAAAACATGAACACGCACAGCCTGCGATCCTCACGTCTCACCCGTATGGCTGTGTTATTATCGTCGATTAGCGTGTCAGACACCTCCAAGTGACCCTCCTCCACCACCTTCTGAAGAACCATGCGGAAAGTGCCAATTAACCTGCATACACAAAAAAAAGTTCAGTCAGACAGTTGTGTTAAATAATAATCTAACACTTTGATCTGACCCGATGTGCACTGAGCTTGTAAGGGTGGTGAGGTTGCAGTGAGGGAGATACACTGCGACAGCTACAGAGAGCATGTGAAAAATACCAACACTGTTAAGCACACACACACACGTCTGGTTCACTATCTTGTGGGGACTCTCCATAGACGTAATGGTTTTTATAATGTACAAACTGTATATTCTATCCCCTTGCACTAACCCTGCCCCGAAACCTACGCATCACACAAAACTGTCTGCTTTTTCATGTAAAAAAAAACTCATTCTGTATGATTTATAGGCTTGTTTCCTCAATTCCTCAATCAAAGAGTCCCAATGAGTCTGTGTGCATTCAGGTTGAAGTCCCCACCGGATAGAAAAACATGTACAGTATACACACAGACACAAATATGTGACTCAAATGAAATATGAAATATTGAAATATGTGAATATGAAAGGAATATTTTTGAGTATTTGAAGTATGTACAGTATAGCTGAGATGAATATCATGAACTCCAAAGATAGAGATGTCTTTTTCAACTGTTTTGTAATTTTTATTTTGTATTATTTTATTTTGCTATCAGCAGTCAGCCATGATTGGTAAGATTTTTGACATGTTTCTGAAAAAAGTATTTTATGCTCACTTAGACTGCATTAATTTGATTTTTTTTTTAAAATACAGTATTATTGAGAACTATTAATCAATTTAAAATAATTATTTAAATATATATTAAAATGTAATTTATTCCTGTGATGGCAAAGCGGAATTTTCAGCATTTCATTTATTTGAAACAGAAATCTTTTGTAACAATGTAAAAGTCTTTACTGTCATTATATTTTGACCTTGCTGAATAAAATAAAAAATCTTACTGACCCCAAACAGTAGTGTAATCCTGTGAGCGAAAGTGTCTGATAAGTTTGTGATTTCAACAAAACAGCTTTTATTAGACTACTGAAATTTCTGGACATTTTTGTGGGTTACATGATTCTTCAAAAGCATTATATATTGATTGTTGATTGGAAAAACATACTGAGTGAACCTTTAATGGAATTAAAGAAAAAAATAATCTTGACACTACTAGTAAATTGCTTGTATTGTTAAAAAATAACATTATTAAAATACACTTTTTTATTGTTTAATCACTATTCTGCAAATAACATTTCTGAATACTGTCCCCTCTGTGGATCATTTAAACATTTTCTAACAAAACGGCAGTTTAATTTCTTTATTACCAGCTGCAATCAGTCCTAGGGACACAAAACACATTCTTTTTATATAACCACAATGTCTGTTGTGAGTTTAGAGGCATACACACTCACAAACCTAGACACAAGAAGATCAACAAACACATGGTAGATATGTGTCTTTGTTCTGCTTGTTAACTCAAATCTCTGTATGAAAAGTGACAGGCAGTGAACAAAAGCAATCAGGAACTCTTGACTGACCAATTAAATGCCACATGTAGTTAGCTTACACACACTCTCTCTTGTCTATTACTGCATCACTGTCTGGAAGAGAAAGACAGGCGGATCTATCCAAGTAGTCAGTGAATTTGATGAGAAAACGCGTCAAACTGTTCAAACCGCTAACAGTTTTAGCACCTGCCTCTGCGCCACAACTGTATTCGGATGTGAAATGACACACTCAGCGCCATTGTTCATCCAGAGGGACTCGATAAAGGAAAAGAGACCATTGTGATTGATATGCGTCCATGCAGTTCAGTGGTGAAATGATGGCTTTGTGACTGTCTATGAACTGTATGCATCCTCGGGTGAATAATTCACTGATCCTGGATCAGGTTCTGGCTCCCGATCAACTTTTCTAAAGACCCCACATACATTATTGATCTTCTGAACAAACAACAGACAATTGACTTTCATCTGCTCCATAATTTACTGCGTCCTGCCTTGTCAAGTCCATTCTCTTTTATTGGAGAGGTCAGAACCAAAGAATTTCCGACAGTTGTTCCCATGTTGCGTTTCCATTTTTCTTATATGAATCTTCTACAGTATACGGATACCAGTTTAGAATTGTTCTTATGATACATGCAAGTTGATTGCAGATGAGATCTTAGTAATATGTGTCCTAAATGATAATTGTAAGTATTTCTGTATTACTGTGGAGACCATAAGCACCACAGAAATTGAAGGGGACAATGAGCATTTCTTCTGTTGAAAAAAAGGGGGGTTGGATAACCCATATCTAATACAGAGGATATACCAGGTAGGAGTTTTCATTTCGTTAGTGAGCAATATAATGAGTGGCTGTGCTGGAATGTAAAGTTCTTCTGCATATTCTCTGCAGTTCTGCAGTTATCAGTGGCGAGTCCTTTTATCCTGCTCTCCCTTCTAGAGATATCACTAAATTAAATGCATGAAATTGCACCCAAATTCCTGATATACATCCTAAAACATTACATCATACCCAGGCTTCCTTCTAAACCAAACTAACGCACCAATACTTTTTTTTTTTTAAACACACAGATATTTGAATGTTTTTTTTAAAAGTCTCTTATGCTCACCAAGGCTGCATTATTTGATCAAAAATACTGTAAAAAAAAAAAACTGTAATATTGCGAAATGTTATTACAGTTTAAATTAACTGTTTTTAAAATAACTGTATTTTATTCATGTAATGGAAAAGCAGAATTTTTATCAGCAGCCGTTACTCTCAGTGTCACATGATCCTTCAGAAATCATTCCAATATGCTGATTTGATAGTCACATATCACAAACATGATACCTTTTTTTTTTTTACCTTTTTATAAAAAGTTCAAAAGAACAGCATTTATTTGAAACATAAATCTTTTGTAACAATATAAATGTCTTTACTGTCACGTTTGATCAATTTAATGCGTCCTGGCTGAATAAAAGTATTCATTTATTTTTCTTTACTGATACCCAAAATATATATTATTTATTTGATTTCTTCTCATATCAGTAATGCAGTTCTGTGAGTTCAGTTGGTCATGTGATTTCAACAAAATCTTGAAAGTACTAGTAAATTGGATGTATTGTTAAAAAACATAACATTATTAAAATACATGTTTAATTCTGCATTCCGCTATTCTGCATTTAAAACATCTGAATAATGTGAGTAATTTAAACATTTTCTAACAGAAAGGGCAGTTTAATTTCTTTATTACCAGCTGCATATTACCAGAGGCATACAGACTCACAAACCTAGACACAAGAAGATCAACAAACACATGGTAGATATATTTGCATTGTCTATATTCGCAGGATGGTATCCTACACTGTCAGAAAAAAAGGTACAGTGCTGTCACTGGGGCGGTACCCTAAGGTACAAAACAAAAAAGGTACTAATATTTACCTTTAAGGTATTAATATGTACCTTTGAAGGTACTAATACGCACTCTTAAAGTACTGATTTGTACCTTTTGAGGTACTAATATGTACCTTTTAGGGGTGAGTAAGGGACAAAGATGTACCTTTTCACTTTTGTACCTTAGGGTACCGCCCCAGTGACAGCACTGTACCTTTTTTTCTGAGAGTGTATTATTGCTACAGCAGCCATCTACAATGTCACCACCTGGTGGTCACTTGGTCATGAAACACCAACAGCAATGTTGAATGAATCACCATTAATTCTGAATTACTGTCTGATCTTCCCAAGGCCAGAAAATGTTCATCTATAATGTACTGTATAACTTAATGTCTGTCATAAAGAAGAGAGTTAAATAGAGTCTCTGAGCAACACATCGGTCTGTAAGTACACAATGGTCTCACACCTGGTGTTTTGTCCCGATCTACTGAGTTTGCAAAGATCAGGATCAGGTCAGCTATACGTAATGCATATGATGGATAGAAATTACATCTGTAAATAACAAACAAATAGCTAATGAGTGGCGCGGTTGACATATGTCGCAGGGGCATGTGAATTATTCAGCAGATGCTCTTCTTAAACATTGTGATCAATTCACAGGTGTCACTGAGACCACAAAAGATGTCTCTGAACTAAAAACAATGCCTATGATAACAAAACAAAGTGCTGACCATTGATTGTGCTACAATTAAATTAACTTAATAGTCATGATAGATTTTTCGACTGATGCTCACGACAGCTGTTTATTTACGTAGTCACTTTGATGTAGCCAGACCAAGTTAACCGTATACACACGTACACACTAACTCACACAGACGCCTGCATCACGTAACTGTCACACCTTTCAGGCCACAGAATCTGCACGTTATTCAGTGGAGATATCCACCACCTCTGGAGGAAGACATAGAAAAACACCACAGCACTCCTTCAGAGCAGTCAGAGAAAAACTTCAGAGAGTGAATACTGACAGGTACAGGTACAGAAAAAAAGTGCAGTGCACTGCATCCAATCAACAAGTTTCTAGAAAATACTATAACCAGAACTGATAGGTGGATCTCTATTCTGTGCCTGCTCTCTTATTCATATCTTGGGAATGTTGATAGATAGCTACAGACCTCCAAACTTTGTGTAAAGCTTCAGATTAGCTTAAGAACAATGCGTAGAGAGCTTTATGGAATGGGATGGCCGAGCAGCTGCATCCAAGCCTTACATCACCAAGTGCAATGCAAAGCATTGGATGCAGTGGTGTAAAGCACGCCGCCACTGGACTCTAGAGTCTGGAGTGACGAATCATGCTTCTCTGTCAGGCAATCCGATGGACGAGTCTGGGTTTGGCAGTTGCCAGGAGAACGGTACTTGCCTGACAGCATTGTGCCACGTGTAAAGTTTGGTGGAGGCGGGATTGTGGTGTTGGGTTGTTTTTCAGGGGTTGGACTTGGCCCCTTAGTTCCAGTGAAATAAACTCTTAATGCTTCAGCATATCAAGACATTTTGGACAATTTCATGCTCCCAAATTTGTGGGAACAGTTTGGGGATGGTCCCTTCCTGTTCCAACATGACTGCACCAGTGCACAAAGCAAGGTCCATAAAGACATGGATGAGCGAGTTTGGTGTGGAGGAACTTGACTGGCCTGCACAGAGTCCTGACCTCAACCCGATAGAACACCTTTGGGATGAATTAGAGCGGAGACTGTGAGCCAGGCCTTCTCGTCCAACATCAGTGCCTGACCTCACAAATGCGCTTCTACAAGAATAGACAAAAAAAATTCCCATAAACACACTCCTAAACCTTGTGGAAAGGGTTCCCAGAAGAGTTGAAGCTGTTATAGCTGTAAAGGGTGGGCCAACTCCATATTAAACCCTACCGATTAAGAATGGGTATGGGATAGATAGATAGATAGATAGATAGATAGATAGATAGATAGATAGATAGATAGATAGATAGATAGATAGATAGATAGATAGATAGATAGATAGATAGATAGATAGATAGATAGATAGATAGATAGATAGATAGATAGATAGATAGATAGATAGATAGATAGATAGATAGATAGATAGATAGATAGATAGATAGATAGATAGATAGATAGATAGATAGATAAAGTGATAGGTAAAGCGAGAATTAGAGCGATAGATAGATAGATAGATAGATAGATAGACAGACAGACAGACAGACAGACAGACAGACAGACAGACAGACAGACACAGACACACACACACATATATTATAAATTATTATTATTTTTATAAAGGCTATGTTTAAGTGGGTCAGTCCCACCCCTCCTGTTATCATGTACCTGGACTGTCAATACAGCATATTATGAAAACCAGTATCACAAAGATCCTTTTTGAGTTATTAGGTCCTGTATGGTCTGATGAAAATAACAAAGACTTATTGCTAAACAAACAAGCCTTAGTTTGTCTAAGATAACATTTGAATAGCCAATGCTTTGTTGCTGCAGTTTGTTTTGAGACCATAGGTTGAAGCCACGAATGTTAATTACCTGAACTAAATGGAACTGTATTTAGGCTTTGTTTATAGCCTTGTTCCACTCAATATCTTGTTTAGATTTATTTTAGACTGCAAAAATCCTTGTAAGTGTATTGATTACATTGTTTTTTCTAATAATAGCCTCTTAAATCTATAGAGATGTCCATCAATAAATACTATACATTCAGAAGCAAGTATATTAAGGCTGCAATCTTTTTTGAGCTGATCTGAGGTCACATAGCAAATATATTGAATTCTCATACCTGTTAGTGAAGACTTTGCTGTAATTAAACACTTGGATCTCCAGCATCTCTTCCCCATCCACTTGACTCCCAATTGGCCATCGGAATGCCTGAAAAACGAACCAAACAAAGCCCAAAATCAATCTGTTCAATATGTTTAAACAGAATTGACTATTTGTAGACATTTCCATGCTAATTCCCCACACTATATTGGGTCCATATCCAAAATAGCTCTAGTACCACACCTCACCATTTGACTTCTCATTTCAAACCAAATAACTGAATCATTATTGGCATTCCAATAAAAACAAAATTTTAATGTCTAAAGATAAACTGTAAGAAATCAACAACATAACAAGAAATAAGCACAGTTAAAGACATGTGAAAGGTATCTGCCGTGCGGGGATCTATATAGAAGCCTGTTATGCTAAATTGTCACATTGTGAGATATAAAGTCGCAATTACAAAAATATAAATAAATAGTGATAAATAATGTGAAATGTAAAGTTCCTCATGGAACAGAATTAGAAACAGATTTGATCATTTGCACATCTTAAAACAGTGCTTTACTATTACTAAATGTGCCCATTTTCTCTATTACAACCAAAGATAGAAATACACTAGTTTCTGAAAATACACCAAGGTCAGCCCATTTACTTGCCATTAACATGCCAAACTTTAGTAGGGATTTCAGTGTGAATAATACTGAAGGACGACCCACTTGCATTCCCTTTTAAACTTACTGTTGCAATCTATGACACTGCAGGAGTCTTTTCTGGTGCTAGGGCTGTAAACAGTGGGATGATGCATTAGCTTGCTCCTGATCCCAGAACATGGACTCCCATCTGGTTCACTAATCTATACAGACAAACGGGCTGCCCTGAGGCCTGCTGAGGCATTCTGTTTCACTGCAGTTATGGAGAACAGCGGTACTCCACTGCCAGGCTGTGGGACCACAATGTTTCTTGCCAAATCAATCAGTGCAAAGCTGAAACTGGCTAGGATGCTCTGACTAGGGGAATGAGATTTGTTGTTGTGTGGTTAAAAAGTTACTGAGACCATGTGCAGGTAAATACGGCTGTCACTTCTGCTTAATCCTGTTTCGAACACAGTTTGGTTATTTACAGAAGTGACAGCCACATTCAACAAGCAAATTAAGTCTTGAAAAATTCAAGAAGTGATAACGTGTCTACGGAACTGAAATGAACACATAGCTGTTAATTGTTATTACAAGCAAATGAAATGCATGAATGAGTATTGTTTCTTCTCCAATTGCTGTGCAGACAAAACATATGGAATATGTCTTCACTCCATCACACATTTTGACACATGAAATTGCATAATTGCAGAAACAAAACATTGCGCCTTGATTAACGGCAGTTTACTAAAGTTTGCCAGGCGATAATTTGTCTCCCTAACTGTTGCCATACATGTTTGATGTTGGAAGCCGTAGGACAAATTCACCAATATAATTAACATGTCACTTTAAAAAATGTTGTCAAAGCTAGTCAAAAAAAATGATTTCATATCACTAAATTACAAACTACAACAAACGTAACTTTTAAGGGTTATATATATAGGGGAGCGCGTGGCACAACCTAACGCGGGGTTAGTTGTAACACGCATGTTTTAACCCTTTCCACACATGCCAGAATGACGAAACTTAGTGTATTTACTAGTTGCCATATTGTCACAGGGTGTTTTGGTGTTGGTTCATGTTTCATGTTTTGTCTTGTCATGCACTTCCTGGTCTCGTCATGTGATTCCAATGCCCTCATGTGATCTTGTCGTGTTATGTCATTGGTTCATTGTTTAATCACTGTTCACAGGTGTCACTTGTCTAGTCATTTGTCTCAGTGTATTTAGCCCTCATGTTTGCCATGCGCCCAGGGGCCTATACCATGAAGCCGGTTTAGCTGGCTAGCCAGATATGTTTAGTTTGTGACAATCCTGGGTTTTAGAAAGTGGTTAGGCTTTTTGCAGTGTTTATCTCCATAGTAACTTTCGCTCCAAGGCTAACCTGCTCCAGGGCAGTTTATGTTCTGGATAAGAGATCTCAAACTGAAATTAGACCAATCAGCTGTGAGCAAATCGACACAGCTCTGATGCAATAAAGTCACTCCCACTATTTCTACTCCAAATTAAAGGTCACTACATAGCAAATGTTTTTTTAAAGACTAAAGCGTCTGGCTTTTAACAATGCTTATTTATAATAATAATAATAATTTTGAATGGTATAGATATCATTTATGTAATTATAATACCCTTAATCAATTACACATGTATAATTTTAGCTAAACAATCATTAATAGGCACTTAGTTAAAATTAATATAAATAGCCTATATAAAGGTCATACAAATAAGCTTTAAAATCAATAAATAAAGCTATAAATATTACTACACGTGAGCTTAAATGTTCAATTCTCTCTTTATATCAACTAAACTAACTTCATAACTTTTACTTGCATTGACGTATTAAGATTTTTCTTAAAGTTATCCTCTTTCATAGACAGCTCTTTTCTTCTTCCTGTGTAAATTTGTTTAAATTCTTAATATTTTTCAATCATGTAATATTCTGCAGAAGAGAGAAATCAATCTCACTGCTTCTCTCGTGAGAAGTAAATCTCAGTTTCACTGATCCACAGCATGTGATTGGCTGTTCACCACTGATGTCACAGCTAAACTCCTAAATTCAGGATCAAAGCCTGAGTTGACAGAGAAAGCTGATGATCAGCATCATGGGACCAACAAAGCCTGAATAGATTGGTTTGGTTTTGTCAACTCGAAACTAATCCTGTAACCCTGAGTTTGTTAAACTACCCTCATGGTACAGGCCCCTGGTATGTTATTGTGAATGTGTAACCCACGGTTGGTGAGTGTCAAGTCCGAGTTTTGTTTTGTTTTGTTTTGTTTTGTTTTGTTTTGTTTTGTTTTGTTTTGTTTTGTTTTGCATTGCATTGCCAAGGGCCCGTTTCAGAAAGGAGGTTAAGTGAAAACTCTGAGTTGGTTAACCCTAAAATAAGGGAAACTCTGGGTTTTCTGTTTCAGAATGGGAGGTATGTCAAACCCGAGAAAGCAGGGTAAGTCAAGCCCGTTTCTGAAAGAGAGGTAACTTATACTCAGAGTCAGTTACCAGGGTTACTTACTCTGTGAACCTAACCTGGTCAGGAGCAGGTTTTCTTTGGTAAACCCAGAGTTTCTTTCGTTCTTTAAAGCACCAGCAGTGTTTAAATACTTTATTCATTCATTCAAACGCCACAAATGCTTTTCTTACTGAGTATTTTGGTCGTAGCCTATTTCAAGTATAAATATAAAAAAATATATAAATTTAATCTAAATCTAAAGTAAGCAAAGTTTACTTAAAACAAATTAAATTATCTGCCACTTGACAAAAATACAAAGTAAGAAAAGCATTCTTTGCAGGAACATTCATTGCTCATATTTTCATCATGAGGACACTGTCAAAGTGACAAAAATGGCATGTCCTTTTATACAGGATCCAGACGTTCACTTGATAATCCTCTAGAAGTAACCTAATTATTAGAATTTCCTTTAGGATTTCCAGTGGTTGGATGCATTTATGACACTCATATTCCCATCATCACACTTTCTGAAAACGGATTACTGGATGGAAGGATGCTGCCAGATGGTAGTACGAGATATATGGCATTACCACCACCACAGCTGTTAAATACATTTATTTACATTTTTATAGTCATCTTTATTTCCTACAAACACTTTATTCTTTTTCCTGTTGGATGTTAATATTCTTCCTCCATCTCCTCTTCATCTGTCAGTGGTGCTGGTGTTTGGCTGGCCTGAGTAGAAGTCAAATATTAATGTCATTACCCTGATTAATAAATGTAACAGGTGGGATTAGAGAACATTTCATTATGTGAAAAGAGCATAGACCTTTTCACATTTCTGGGTTTCCGAAGCTGAAGTCGTCATAGGGTTAACTCTTATAGCGGTGAATGAGAGAATACATTAAATATATATTTTTGTGTCTCCATTTGCTCAAATAGCAAAAGAAAAACTCCACAATAGTGATTTCACAACTTTCAAAAAGATGGAAAAATTAAAGTGAGATTGATAACTGCAGTGAAAAGAGAGAAAGATGTTAATTTTAACTATCACTTCCATAGACACTGTATTAGAAACACTCTCACAGCAGCGGTAACTTGATTTTTGTAATTTGATGCAAAAGTAATATAATACAAAGTATTAGTGTTATAAATGTACATACATAAAAAAAAAAAATACAAAAAACGTTGCCGGATTTACGATATTGATGACCATTAAAGCACGTCATCACAGTGAAAGGGTCTATGTGGGAAAAGCTGCGGCACACTGGACACTGAATGATATTTATTTAATATGTCAAATGTTTGTAAAGTCATTAAACCTACACCCATGAACATTTTATGCTTAAAGCTTTTCCTGATTGAATTGTTTTTTTCATTTATTTATTTATTTATTTAGCTGCTGCCACATTCTTTGTTTGCCTTTTGGATACCATGAAAATTAAACTTAATTAAAATAATTAAGAATTAAACTTGTGTATTGACCCGGAAGTATGCAAACGTCTTTTTGTTGGGTGCTGTTGCCATGGTGAATCGTAATTTCGGAGCTCCATTGATCGTGGCTTTTCATAGTTGGAGTGCATGAGCTTAACTCAGAGTCAGTCTACTCAGAGTTGATTGAACCACCTCAATTCAGCTGTTCTGAAATCCAAAACTCTGAGTTTCCCATCTCAGAGTAAGTCAACTCAGAGTTCAGCTTTAAACTCAGAGTTGGTTGAACCTCCTTTCTGAAACAGGCCCCAAGTCTTTGTTTTATGTGTTGTATTTTGAGTTTGTAATTAAAGACACTGCACATGGGTTCTGAAGCTTGCCTCCAGTGGACTTATGTTACACATATCAACATTATTTAGAGAAAAAATTGCGCCAAAATTTAAAGTTTATTTAAATTTAAAATAATACTTATTTGCAGCTGTATCATACAAATAAATAGTTAAAAATCATACAATGTGATTTCTGGATTTTTTTTTTTAGATTATGTCTCTCACAGTGGACATGCACCGATGACAATTTCAGACCCCTCCATGATTTCTAAGTGGGAGAACTTGCAAAATGGTAGGGTGTTCAAATACTTCTTTTCCTCACTGTATATATATATATATATATGCTGTATTTATATTATTAAAATTACAGTATAAAGTTACACTGTGAAATACTACAATTTAAAATAAAATTAATGTTTTCGAGTTTAATTTAAAATTTAAAATAATTTGTATTTATTTTTTTAAATATAATTTATTCCTGTGATGACATAATCCTTCAGAAATCATCCTAATATGCTGATTTGGTGCTCAAGAAACACTTATTATTATTATTATTATCAATATACATATATGTATATATTTGGGGAATAATTATTTTCATAATTCTCCTGGTCGATAAGCTCATTGACAGTGGATGAAATTGCACTGTGTATGCATTTTAACCTCAATAATATCCTGTAAAAAGAAGAATTATGTTCAGCTGTGCATATAAAGACACATAATATTTAAAAAAGCAGAAAATGAGCTTGTTGTCAATATGCTACATAAATAAGGCTTACACAAGGAAATAACGTATTTAAGAAGTGGAACTTAATGGGAAAAAAATGATTGAGCTTGGTCGTAGAGGATGGGATGCTGTTAACCACACACACAGACACACAAAAGCAAACTTCTGTCAACAGGACACCCACGGTCTTTAATTCCAAACACATTAGGATCATTTGTCTATTTGAATGTTATGGGTTCTCATCACAGTATGAGCAGTTAATGCGGTGAGAGATATGATCCTCACTTGAGACGAGAGGGAGAGATACATAGGCCTACCAGATGCTTGCACAGAACTACATCTGAACATTTTATAATACAGAAGGGGAAAATATGGGGGAGGGTCTCAAAAGGAGTCATATGGCATGTATGCAAATTGTGAAGTCATATCGAACACAAAAGGCTGAAGAGAGGGTGTATGTGAGATTTAGATGTCTCAAACCACTTACATTTGCGCTCGAGCAGCTGCACAGACTGCAGCACAGGTCTATATGCTAAACCTATAGAGAGGAGCCACTGATAGAGTACTGCAGGAAATGTGCGCTTTGCTTAACTTTACGGTCAGAGCCAAATACCCACAGGGTAAAGTCCAGTCAAGCACAGTGAGGATTTTCCCCTCAAATCCCTGAGCTCCAGTGCTGAATCTATTCACTCCCACAGACGGTGCAAAATATGAAGAAGAATAAACAAGAGGAGATGGAGTTGCTCATTAGAAAGAAAGAAATAACTGGCAGTGAGGGCTTATTTAAACTCACTCGTCTCTACAATCCCTCGTGTACGTTAACCTTTAGTACGTTTATTAGAAAGCTTGAGGTGAGAGGCAGTTCAGAGAGTATGGGGAAGAATTAAGAATATGAAGAGTAGCGATATAGGGATAATCTCTTCAATATGTTTTATGCTCCCTGTGGATCAAAAAAAGCTATTAGAAGTCACTCTCATAGATACAAGCTGCATAAAGTCATATACTTCAAAAAATCCTATTCTCATGCAAACATAACATCGAGAAATAAAAGCATTTTGTGAGACGTTTAATACCTCAAATTGTCTGATGGGGTGTTATTGCTTTAAATTTACAGATATGCACAAAATATACTGTGGGTCAGTTGTTGTTTTTTAAATCACTGTTAAACATTATCTTTATCAAATTTTATCCTGTACATTATAACAGTGTGATGCCTAAATCCACTTGTAGCATTTAAAATGATAGATTTTTTGTTTTTAGAGGTTTATTTCTCCTTTCGAATTTTAACATCGGCCATTATTGAGTTATAGACGGCCATGACATGAAAATCTTGTCTCGTTAGAATCAGCCAGAATCTTAATATATTGTCCCTATAAATGAACAAACGAAATATTGTGTGGAAATGTGAAAACAGTTGTGAATAATTCAGTTTGCCGCAAATAATTACAGATAACATTATTACAAGAACCTTTGTCAAGTTGCAACAAACCATTTACAATAATTAATAATACCCTTACAAATACTGCTGGCTATCAAGAGAACAGATTAGAAGGAATTACAGTGAGTGACTGTGCCCACTGATGCAGATCAGATGAGGGACACTTGTGAATTATCTTTGTAGATGATCCTGCTAACCAATTAAACGTTGAACAAATTCTATGCAGCTTAGAGATATTCTTGTAATCGCATTTTTAAGAAGGCTGCATTCATCAACACAAAGACATACCGCTTGTTCACAGTTTCACGCCATGATTAATTAACCCAGGAAATAAAAATTAATTGGACAAAAATAGCCTGGCTCGCACACTCATTTTGAAAGCATAAGCTACACATTTTGTTAGCTGCATGGTTAAAACAGGGGAAAAAATGTGGTAAGAAAAATAAACTTAATTCAAAATGTATGTCTAATAATAACCTTGACTAGAGACTCACTCTCATACAAGTGTATATCCCAAATAAATGCCTAATGCAGACAGATCATTTAATGGTCACTTTCTAAAACCTATAATAAATATGAAGTAGTTCAGGACAGGTTGTGGAATAATCCTGTTTGGAGCATGTGTCTGTCCATGAAAAAAACAGACTTATCTCCCCATCCAGGTGCCATGAGGTTTGAGCTCAGAGAGCTGTGACATTACAGATTCACTCAGTGTCTTGTTGACTGGACTCTATTTCACTGCAGACAACTCAGAGAAATAGAGTCTATTCTCAATTTATCCTCTTCTTTTACTCTAGTTTTTTTCTCTGCACTACAGACACTCACCAATAAAACATCTCATGAAAGCATTTGCAGGTTTGAACCCCAATATTTATATGAAATATTCATAAATATGTAATGTGTAGATGGGGAATAGAATCCCAATCAACTATAATATATATACATAAGGGATAATGTACAGTTAGCCATCCAAAAACATATACACTACATTTTGATTCAAGTTATTTAACAGCTTTACCTGTTTATCTTAAATCTCCCACTAAGAAAAAAGTCCATTACAATGTGGAAAACGATCAGCATAGTGACAATATGAACACTGAAACAGTATTACAGTAGTGAACTTTCACCACAATCAATAGTTCCGTTTTTATGAATCAAGAGCGAGTCTGCAGTGTGATATGAGAGATATGAAAGTAATAGAGGAGCGGTCTGATTCACAGTGTTATTGCTATCGACAAATCAGAGCCCGGTATTTAGCAAATTACGTTGAGAATCAACTCATGGAATCATTTCATTTGAACGAATGTCCTATTACAACATTGAAAAGACAGATTATCCTTATAAAAGTGTTGAATAACTACCACAATAATCTAAAATACACAGATTCCTTCACTTAAAAATGTGCATTCTGGTTTTTATCACCAACCTCAGACATATTTTACCTTGCATTTAATTAATCTCAACAATGGCTCTCCTTCCCCTCTTACATAAGCTGTGAATAGATGAGCTCTCTGCTCCAGTCATGGTGAAGACGTGAGGTGATTTGAGCTTCAGCTCTAAGAAACTAAGAGCCTCCTCACAATTTAAATGCACAGAAAGTGAATTATTCAATGGCAAAGGATCACACGCTCTGACATGCCACATCTCCCTCCCCCTCACTTATTTTCTCTCTCTCTCTCTCTCTCTTTTTGTGTCTGTGATTCAGATAATGGAAAGATGCATGAACACTCAACTCTTTCATTGAAATCAATGTCTCACTATTAGGTACAAAATGTGCACTGGTCCTGACATCAAACCGCATCTCTAATCAGCCTGCTCAGTCAAGCCCCCTGGTGTTTTTCTTTCTCACACTCGCTTGCACTTCCATTTTTCCTTCTCCTCCTCTCATGTTTATCTGTCTCTTTCTCGCATACTGTATGCTTTGGTCTCTTCTTCTCCCTTTTTTTTTCTTGTTTCTTGTAATTTGAGCTTTTTGATCTCGATTTCTCAGCTCTATCTTCCAACCTCTGTAATGTTTCATACTGCCACATAAACTCACTTCCTGACATTAATACAACAAGTTAAAGCACTTCTTATTTCAGATTCCCAGTGTGCGGCCAACTCTCAGGAACATTTCAGCTAATTAAGCTTATTAAAAACAGATTGTTTTGATTTACCGCAGTAATCTGGGATGATTTAATGTGGCCATTACTTCTTCACTCTTCCCTCTACACCATATGGCCACACAGTGTGTGATTTCTCCTGCAGCACCTCAAACATCTCACCCTCTGCAGATTTCTCTAGGTGACCTCACTGAAGTCTGAGTCACAGTAAACTCATATCTTCCCCTTTCCTTTGCCATTAAATCCAAAGCATCAAAAGAAATGTTGACATGCATTTGCATGTCTGCATTTTCCTTACCAAATGCTAAAGACAGGGGGCATGTTAGAGACTTTAAGCCAGTAGCACAGTAGTATGCAATTATGCAGATTGTGCACTGTGTCACAGTAAGGTACAGTAGTTAAATGCAAAATGCTATAGCCTGTTTTTGAATGTATTTGAAACTTTTGTTCATTTCATTGTCTATTAACTACATCCACACCTGTTTTACATTAGTGGTTCTCAAAGAGTGAACAAATTAAAAACTGTTCAGATAGGGTCACAAACAGCAGGGGAAAACAATGCTAAATGCAAACCGCAAAATTAAGCATAGATAGCATATAAATAAGCTTATACTGTCTATTATTTAAGTCAAACACTTCCCTTACACCTAACCCTTACCCTACCCTTAAACATACCACCACACCTGTCCCTAACTCTACCCGTATCCACCTCAATATCAGCAAAGGTGTTTTGCAAAACACAGTAAGTACATTGTACTTATTTTTTGATGTAAGTACATAGTACTTAAGGCCACCTAATATAAAGTGGGGCCAAAAAAATAACTGACCACATTATATACGTATTGAAACAATAATAAATGTTGTTTGTGCTCACCACAATGTGTTTGTTGAATAATTTTTGGGTGCTGAGAGCAAAAAAATTAAAATTCAGAAGACATTTAGAAACCAAACACTCAAACTACAGTATAAAAATAAGCCTCTTTATAAATTCATTCATATCCGACTCTTGGTGATTCTATGTGCAATCTCTTGCCATACGTGAGAGACTGTCCATGAACTTTCATAGCAATGATTTTTTTTTTCAATGATTTAGTGCCGCCAGGTCTTTCCCCAACCCACTACATTACATGGCTTGGGACTCACAATCACACACACACACAAATTCACACCTACAGACAATTTAGCGTCTGGATTGTGGGGGGAAAACAGAGCTCCCAGAAGAAAACCCATGCAAGCACAGGGAGAACATGCAAACTCCACACAGAAAGGGCTCCTGGCTCAGCCGGGACTCAAACCGGGGACTTCCTTTCTGTGAGGCAACAGTAAAACCCACTTAGCCACCGTGTCATACCATTATAAATTATCAGTAATATATAAATGTTTGTTTTTCAACTTTTTACACCATTTTGGTGCTTGCCACAAAAATATAGGACCTAAAGCAAAACTATTTGAGAATCACTGCTTTACGTCTGAGCTCTGGGCTGGATTTCCCGAAACCTTCTTAACACTACGTGTATGTTATCGTTAATACGTGTTTCCCGAAACGATCTTAGTTAAGAATTCCTTCTGTAAGACATTCGTTCGTAAGGTTGGTCTTGAGCACTCTTAGCTATGCCTTATCACAATTGACAGTTCATTCCGATAGTGGCCACCACTGTTTCTTTACATCTCAGTCTTTACGAATATAATTCTGCTAATTGAAGTGTTTTCATGCAAATAATACTATTGTCATTACACTGATGGCTGTTCGCTTTTTAATTAGCCTATATTATCTAAAAGTATATCAGCTGGCAAACCATTATGGAGTCTATTTAAAGGGAATGATTGTAGAGGGGAGTTTGATCAAACTATGGCAGCGATACAGCAAATAGTTGTAAATCAAAGACGGCGCCGTCCGCAGAGCCATTTCTATATGCATTATTTCATCCGTGAAAACTTTAGTCCCCTGGCTACCATATCAAAAGCTGCAATTCAAAATTAATTTTGCCTGCCATGGCAGCGAATTCAGCAGATTTTAGATCTTGTTGGTCCGACTTTGTCAAGACAAACCTGAAGGAGCTCAGCCCCGATATTCAGCTGTTGGCGCTCTTCTCTTTCTTTCTTTTTTCTCCGCTGTAGCTGTTGATTTATTTTTCACGTGTTGCGCCTTTATTGAGTAGGTCATCCAATGACATAAATTTGTGATTTACCAATAATGTGATGTGGGCAATCAACTCTGCTTGTGGAGTAAATGAAAACTATGGCAAAATATATTATGATAATATAAATGGCATACTGCCAGTGTAGTGGGTTGATATAAGTTTGGACATGAGAGGTTGCGGGTTCGCAAAATCATTTCAAAATTATTTACAATATCCACGGTTGGATTTAGTTTGCAATTTGGATTATATTTATATGACTCACGATTCCTGATAAATGCAATTTCAACTATTTCTGAAGTGCTTCTATTATAAAGAACACCGCTTTCTCACATAATGCAGTTAAACAGCCCCTGCATAGAGTGAATAATCGATTTTTGAGCCATTGATAAACTAATTCAGCACTACCGCCACGGACAGCGCCTGCTAACATCGCACTTCAGAAGGTATAAGCAACCTCATATGGTTTAGTTCGGGGAACACGCCTAAAAGTGGTATACCTTTATTTAAGTTATACCTTTAGAGTCTTCGTAGCGCGATAAGAAACAACGTTATCGGGAAATGCAGCCCAGGCTCGATAAGTTCAACCATCACATGTGCGCTGTTATACTACAGGGCTGTTGAATGCTTGAATCTGACAATGGTTGTTCTATGGTGTGCAATTATTTTCAGGGAAATGCACGGCCAAAGTAGTTCCAGGCAGATCTTGACTGCATTACAGTTCCATATCACTTCACCAAATGATTTCAGTTGTTTACAGCCCTTACAGCCCACAACGACACTGAACAAGCAAATAAATAGAGTAAACAATAGGATACAAATGACAAATCATGTAAAATGTTTTTTGCCACAAGTTTTATGATGTACAGAAAGCACATACTCTCCTTTCTCCCACCCTCTCTGCTCTCCCACTGAAACACACACACATAAAGTACACAGAAACATGTTGACAGGGCTGCTCTGATGATTTTATCAGTAAAATAGTTAAGCAACTTAAAAGCTACATGACATTTCTCACTAGCGAGGTAATAAATGCGCTGTTCTTACAGTTTCGTATTAGTAGATGCTGCTGCCGAACGCTGTTGAAAGAGACGCACCGACTGAGGTAATTCACATATGCTCTCTTTCTCTCTCTCTCTCTCTCTCTCTCTCTCTAAAAACTCACTGCATTAGTCTGCTATCAATGGCTCAAGCCTCCGTTATACTAGCTCTAAAATGACATTTTGGAATTAGCAATGGATGCTTGGGTTTAGATGCGTAAGAAATTAGTCCTGCACACAAGAGCGTTTTAAGGACAAAACCTGACAAATGTGTTGAAATAAATAATTTGAACAATGTTTGCGGTGTGGTAAACGTAGTATACGTGGGATAATTGACTCCGGGCCATTGAATTATTAGAAAAATAACGCACACCCTTTGCATCGTGACCGCATTACCACCTCGGGTGTGGATTTTTTTTCTAATATTTCAACAACCCGTCATCAATTATTCCTTACAAATTCATTTGTCACCTTTTCATTGGTGAAGAGAAGGATCGTTATAAAAATTGGTTCACACTCCAAATTAAAAACCCAACAGCATCTAATGTGAAATGTCAACATTTCATTCTCTGGCAGCGGGAAGCATGTGGTTGAAAACTGCTGGAAAGCTGAAGAGAAAGAATGATTAGACAAAAGAGAAAAACTGATGCAATTTAGTGCTTCTTTGGGCCATTGAAGAGAATGATCAAATCAGATGAGATGTGCTGGTCATGATGAGACAATTCCCCATCAGCATAATGAGAAAGCAACTCTTATTTCTTCACTGAGACACTGACGCAGTTTGATAGGAAGGGATGAAGTTTTGTGATGGACATGAACTTAAATGAATGGGAGTAATAGGGCAGATGAAAACACTGTATATCTTTGCATGTAAAAAATCTTGAAATGGTTATCCATGCATTTATACAAACATCAGTGGTAACTTCATGATCTCTTGCAAACACATTTTTTAAACAAAAAATGATTTGGGGACAAGCATTCATTCTTTAAACATACTTGTATTGCCCTTTGTTTGTTTATACAATGTATTCTTGTGCAACTATGTCATCACTTCAAGTAAATTGAAAGGAAGAAAATTTGCACTGGTTTGCATTTCTCCTGGCCCACATATTAGACCCGTTTCCCAACATTTATTGTTTTATGCATTTCCAACACCCCCATTAGAGACTCAAGTATCTTTTCTTAAAAACAAAAAAAGAATTACATTCCTTCACTCATATTATACTAGATAACATTTGCATTATAATTAACATCATTAAAGAAGCCAGTATAAGAGTCATTAACTATTCAATGTAAAATAATTGACACTGTGTGAGAAAAATAGCTCACCACACAGCATCCTCTGTCTTTAATAAGACACCCCTGAGCTTGTTTGCCTTCTACAAGAACCAATCATACAGAAACTTTCTCTGTAAGACCTAACAGAATATTTATATAAAATGCAGATGGTACGCTTAATAAGTCAAATGTTATACGGTGGAATATAAAATAACAGAAGCTCAACAAAATATGAAATACTCTCCTACGAACCAATGCACTGGCATTTCTACAGATTTTAAAGCAAAGTTGTGATTTAGTAAAAGAAGACTTAAAAGTTCACCAAAGTAAAAAAAAAAAACTTTCCAAACACCCCTTGGAAGCTGTTTAGGAACTGCCTGGTTCATGTTTCCCTGATTGAGAATAACTGTTTTCGACATTGCAAGATCTCAGAGAAATTGCCTGCCACAATGGGTTCAGCAAAGTCTTTCTCCATCAATCGCCCTCTTTTTCTTTTATACTTGACATTAAAATGCTAAAATACAAGCAATAGTAAGGAAATCTGTACACACATCTGATCTACATATTCTGCCCACTTAAGTTTTATCCACCACAAGAACAGCCTTAACCAACGTGAGCGCCAAACATTCGCTGTTAACAAGTTTCTTGCTGGAATCCTGCAGATAAAATCAATGGTTTAAACCAGGGGTGTCCAAAGTCCGGCCCGCGGGCCAAATGCGGCCCGGGGATGAATTTCAAACGGCCCGCAGTGCGTCTATAAAAATGTATTATATGTGGCCCGCCACGGATCATTTACAAATCATGCAGTTCCACGATGTCACCGCAAGGTGGCAGTACTAGACTTTAGGCCAGGGAAACAGCGCCCAAAGCGGAACGAAACAGCGGTACTTGTGCTCTGCGCAACTCACGCGAGCTCTGACTCTGAAAAAATGTGTTTACCTGCTGAGTGTCTCGATCACGCTGCCACTAAACAGCCTTCCGAAGCCCGTGAGAAGTGTTCGAGTTCGGCACTGAGGTCTCCGGTACGAGCTGTGAATCTCTCTGTGATTTGATTTAATTTCCAGTTAAACAGCGCTGACTTAATCAACAACACGAACGTGCAAATCAGCTGAGCCGATTCAAAATACTTTTCAAACAACAATTCGCATTTCGAATTTATCATGGATTTACTGTAGTAACACTACCTGCTGTAACCGTGGTAATTTGTCAGAAATGTAGGTTAATATCTAATTTTATTTAATTTGTAATGTAGACATGTATTAAATGAGTAATAAAGGCCAAATTGCAGACTATTTTTTATCATAAACTTGCAGTTTTGTGCATTTGAATTTATATGTAGACTAAATACCATTCTAGATGTATATATATTGTATATATATATATATATGTATGTATATATATATTATATTATATTATTATATAATATATGTATGTATTACTTTTTGCCTTGTGTGCACTGCAAAAAATGCTGTCATTTAGTATTTTTTGTCTTGTTTCTAGTCTAAATATATCAAAAAATTCTTAAATCAAGATGTTACGAGAAGTTAAATGACATTAGATATTTTTTCTTGTTTTCTGAGTGAGTTTTTGTTTAAAACAAGCAAATATATCTGCCAATGGGGTAAGAAAAATAATGTTTCTGTTTGGAATCTTTAAGGAAGATTTTGGAAGATTATTTTTCTAATCCATTGGCAGATAATTTAGTTTGTTTCAAGCAAAAACTCAATTCATTTAGATTTTTTCCCCCAGGAAAAAATATGTAATTTTCCTTAGTAAAAGCATCTTGATATAAGAATTTTTATATATTTAGACGGGAAAAAAGACAGAAATGCCAAGTCACAAAAGCATGTTTTGTAGTGTGGTTTTACCTGTGGTGATCTAAATAGAGCACTTATTAAATTTAAATAAGAATAGAGTTCTAACTCTGTAATAATATTAAAATTTCACCCATTAAAACTTTTTGGTTGATGAAAGTTTTACAGATATTGTTAAATATCTATACATTTCCTGTGTCCTATCTCAAGCAAATCTACTGTGAGCTCAAGCTTTTGTCAAATCTGTCATGTTTCCAAGAAACAAAACATGTCATATATATATATATATATATATATATATATATACAGTGGCGGTTCTAGACCACGGTAACTATGGGGGCCAGGCAGGGGCCACTTGTGCTTTTAGGGGGCACACGTTAACATTTATCTTAACCAGTAGATAATTAGGTAGTTCACCTGAAAATTCTATCACCATTTACTCACCCCCATGTCGTTCCAAATAGGACTTTCTTATGTTGAACACAATATTAACTTATTTATTTTATTAAACTGTTGTATAAGATCAGTGGGCCTATCGCATTTGCACTCATGCTATTCTGGGTAGAAAAACAGAACTTGTGTGATATTGCACTCGTTACTCATGTTATATTGCTTAGTCTATATCATGATGTAAATGTGAGGGCGTTTTCACACTGGCAGTTTAGTTTGAATAATTGGTAATGTGAAAGTTGTCATGCGGACCCGGGTGAGCTGAGCTCAGGGGAACTGAATTCGAGACTGCCTGAAGGAGGTAGTCTGAGCTCGGTTGCGCAAATTGCGCTCGAGCTGTGCTGCGATTCATGGGAATTTGAAAGCAACAAGCTAATACGACTAGCGGGCCTGTGGCGGACCACTGGAGGCAAAGTTGGCGGCCCACCGGCGGCCCGCTGGCATTTTGCTCATCGTTTTCCTAGCGGACCACCGGCGGCAGCCACCACTTTTCCGACAGTGGTCCGCTACCGAGCCGCTGGTTTATAATAAATGTTTTCTGGCCACCCACGGACGATCCACTGGTCATATGATTCACAACTGGGTAATTATAGTTAGATCCAATATAATATTATTTAATGCAATAATGAATCAAAAACAAAGTACACAACTGCTAATAACCATTGTATATGTATTTTTTTTGGATAGAGGCAACACAAATGCCTAGCTAAACAAATGGAAATAAACATAAAATAACTATAAACATTATGATAGCCTATTCAAAATATGTACTTTTGTTAATATATATATAT
This sequence comes from Gobio gobio, assembly GCF_949357685.1. Taxonomy (NCBI): domain Eukaryota; kingdom Metazoa; phylum Chordata; class Actinopteri; order Cypriniformes; family Gobionidae; genus Gobio; species Gobio gobio. The sequence continues at coordinate 20,054,683 of NC_137105.1, forward strand.
AAACAGGATACATAAGACTGTATTATATATTATAAGATTAAGACTCGGGTGCGCAAGAAAAGTAACCTGCGCATGCATTTTATCAGATGACGGTGTATTTAGTTCAATACAACACATGTGTAAGGGATGATAATGTTGATGATTTACCTTGGATACGAGCGAGAGGGAGCCTGCGGTGTATTCGCGGTGTAGAACGCGCTCTGACGCGGACCACAACAAACGTGCCCAGTGTAAAAACGCTCTGAGTCTAAAACTCAAACAGGGGCATTTCTGCCGCATATCTTGAATTTTATGGACATTCTGGCACTGAAATGGTTTGGTTAACGACATTCTAACAATACAGGTTTTGGAACAACACGAGGGTGAGTTATATTCGGTGTTTTTATTTTCTTTTAGGGGGAACTAACCCTTTATTTTATTCCCAGATTATTGAAAGTCTTTTATTTGGCCATGTACTGTATCACTCGATCTGCAGTCTCTACACGTGAAGTAAAATCATTTCAAGTTCATTTATTTATTTGAAAAGTAATGTATCTGTAATATGATCATGCATGCTCAATTTATAAAAGTAAAACTAAACCATTTATTTTACATGTTTTGTAGCCTACCTGCTCTCTGTTAGCAGACTCTTCGCAAAGTTAGCATAGACATCAAAACAAACATCTAATACTCTATAAGCAACACTGGACAATTGGATAAAATAATATTATTTCTCGCTATATGTGAACAAGACTAAAATTACATTATTCTGTATCTTTTCTCGGGTATGCCTATCTCTGTCATATTCGCACATGAACGGTTCTTTCATTGCGTTGGTCATAATTTATCTTTGGCTGCATCTTCCTAATTCGGAATATGATCAAAGATTACATATGTGGACGTGTTCGGAGAAATTAGCCATTGAAAAAATATATTTTAACTACCAGTAAATGAACGAAATGACTGAATGGAATTCAAAGTCGTCAAGTCAGTAAAATTAATCTCCAGTAGCTATCACTGCTGCGTAAGGGTGCAGTTACATTCAACACAACGTGTATAAAGAGAGCTTATTTTATCTATAATCAAGAGCGTAGCAACCGCTATAGCCCGCGTTTTACAACTATTTGAGCGAATGCAGACTGAGTGACGAATCATTCATAAACAGACATCACTTGCGCGCCACAGCGCGCAGCCTCCTCATTGCTTCTCTGCATTGGTTATTGGTTATGACACAATAAAGTGCTCTTTTCATCACACACCGCCACAGCAAAAAACGCACATTGCAACCAGTTTCAGAACATTGTTTGGTGCGATGTGATTCCAAATTTACGGGGGCCAGAGGGGGGGCCAGGCTTGTTGACACGGGGGCACCGGCCCCCCTGGCCACCCCCCTAGAACCGCCACTGTATATATATATATATAATAGACTAGAAAAGGGACCGGCCCCCGGGTATGTCCACAATATCGAATCCGGCCCCCTTTAAAAAAAGTTTGGACACCCCTGGTTTAAACACAGGCACTCCTGCAGAGCTGATGTAAAGTAGGGCAATTTTGAACATAGCTGCAAGCAAGCGTCTGCTTTAAACCATGTCTGTCCACCACAGTCAACATCAGATTCCAGGCCTAAAGCAGTGTTCAAAAGCCCTGCAATAATATGCATAACAATACACAGCATTGAGAAGCGCTAAATATGTTATTTATTATACATAAAATGAGGAAGTACAGATAGCGTGAGCAAAAAAGCATCACTATATCAGTTTGTTAAGAGCAGGACGTATCCGGTTCAATTATGTACAGCTTTGTCTTTGCAAGCGTCTGTGAGCTTGTTGAAGATAAAATAATAATTGCTCATACATAAACAATAGCTGGGTCCATTCTGATTCAAATGAATAGTCTATTTGAGAGTGTACAATGAGTACAGCTGGCAAGAGACCTGAAAGGTGTACTCAGCTGCACACAGCAGGATTAGAAAACGAAGTAGGGCCCTATGATTCCCGCGGTTGCAGAAAAAGCAGACAAAATTGTTTAATCCAGTCATTTAAATGGAATGGAATGTCAGGGAATAGGGTACATTTTGAATTAACAAATTAAAAGTTGGGACACACAATTAATCAAATTCAAATATGGACTAGTATCTGTGATTATTAAACGTAAAATGAAATATGAAGTCTACATGTTCTGTTTGTCTCAGAATGAATGAGTAGCGCAGTTTCGTCTACTGCATATACTCAAGCACAAGTGACGGTGGTGTTTTCAGTGTCTGCCGTCTCACTATATGAGGACATAAACACATGAACTTCAACTCCAGAGCTGCTCTAAGAGTTCACTCCATGAGCATTTCATCATTGTTTTTAATAATTTGCTACATTTATACAGCGCTTTTCTGGGTTTCTTTACGTATGGAAGGGAGAATCTCCTCAACCACCACCGATGTGCAGCATCCATCTGGATGATGTGACATCAGCCATATTGTGCCAGAATGCCCACCACACACCAGCTTATGGTGGAGATGAGACAGAGTGATGAAGCCAATCAGTATATGGGGATGATTAGGAGGCCATGATGGACACAGGCCAATTGGCAAATTTGGCTCTTTTAAAGAAAGCTTTTCTTCTGCCATAATAACCTTAAGCAACAGTGGTCATTCCAGCCCTCAAACACTCTTGCAAGAAATCCAACACAAGGGCAGTGGTTCCCAACCTGGGGTAAAACTATTATGTGCAGCACTTTAATGGACAAAAATAATCAAATCGATTAATCGTGATTAATCACATCCAAAATAAATGTTTGTGTGACACATTTGTCTTAATCTATATATTGTATATATATTTATATAATTTAGATTATATGTAACTATAAATATGTTATATATTATAAATATAAAAAAATCTTTAATATATACATGCATGTGTGTGTATTTATATATACATAATAATTATACACAGTACACATCATAGATTGTAAAAAAATATGGACGTAGTGTCCGTGACGTCACCCATAGGATTCTGAAGAGCCGTTTTGAAGCGTAAAGTAGGGACGAGCTGGCCGTTGCCATCTTGGCAGCGTGTCATCGCGCCTCCCTCCCGGATAATAGAAAATGGGCAAAGAGGCAGGACGTGGGTGGAGCTGAGGTGACGCGATGACTAACAGACAGCAGATAAATGGCTATCTACCTGTCACTCAAAGTGGCCATGCCCTTAATTATGCAAAACTTTAAGGCTTTATATAATGTAAATGAATGAGTTGTAATAAAATTCACCCCCCTCACAGTTGTCATGAAGGGCAAAATTAGCCGTAAAGACCAAAACCACAATTTGTACCAGGCTGTAAACATGTTTTTTTCTGTTGTAAAGGTGGGCATTTTAACATGGGGCTCAATGAGATTCTGCTCCCTACTGGAGCCTGTCCCTAGCGGCCAGTCGATAAATTGCAGTATTTGTCTCTTCCGTATTGGCTTCAAGAGAAACTGCGGGAGGTAGCCACTTGGTACACACACTGTATTATGTAAACACAAACTTTTATTTTGGATGCGATTAATCACGATTAATCGATTTGACAGCACTAAAATAAATATAAATGCAATGTTTTGGTGTAAAAGAGGTGTTGTATTTTCAGCTGATTACAAGCTTTATAAATACCAGTACACTTGATTAACACAGTTTTTGAGAATACATTTTCGTTCAATCTTAAAACACAGAATTTATCAAAATTAAAACACAATTGGTGAAAAAATTTAAAACAGATTTTATAGGGCCTTAATATCTTTAAATAATTATTAGAGTGTTAAAGTTTTATGAATTAAATTGATTTTACATGCTCTTTTTTACACATGTTTAAAATTTTAATTCAGGCAGTAAAATAGGATCCAGAAAATTAAAATGGAAAACACAGAATCTGGGGGGAAAAAATAACAGAATTTGGGGGTTGGAACTGATTTCAGAGGTCCCTAGAAAGTTAATACAAGGTACTGTAGTAAGGCTGAAAGCAAATGGTGGGATACATGTCAGAATGAGAGAAGCAGAATTTCAGCATGACTACGCTAGTAGAGACATAGCGGGAAAATTCGCTTAAAGGAACAGTTCACCCAATAATTGAGACTTTGAAACACAAATAAAGATGTTAATGAAACCTGCGACATTTCTGTCCAAATAAGACATTGCATAATGCAAGCACAGTTGAGCGTCCTTTCACCATAATAGATATGCTCTATGTGCATTGATAAATGTTTATTAGTGAACAACTGAATCTTGTCTCTTCAATAGATTGGATTAAACCTCTTGATTCAAATGGATTTCAAATTATCTTTTTTTGTACTTTTAAAGGGACAGAAATCACTCAAGTTTGATTAAAATGATCTTGATTTGTGTTTTGAAGATGAACAAAGTCTTATGGGTTTGGAACGACATGAGGGTGAGAAAATTCATTTATCAATGGCTCAAGCCTCCGTTATACTAGCTCTAAAATTACATTTTGGAATTAGCAATGGATGCTTGGGTTTAGATGCGTAAGAAATCTAGCTATCTTTCTGGGTGAACTATCACTTTGACCTGAATATGAATACAGAGTATATGCAAAAAGTAGAATATGGAACCCACAAAATCTGTGCTGAATGTACTGTATGCGACACATCTTGTGGGTCGGTTCTGAGTTCTAAGTTGTGCATATGCAACAAACTACCAGAATCTGGCACACATACACTCATTGGCTCTTTACAATGCAGAAAGTGTGCTTTTCTACAAGCCACGTCTGAATATATACCCGGTTACAGCACTCTTTGATCATCATTGATCTTTGAATAAAAGCTGCCATGATCAATAGAAAATGTACACAAACATCTCTTTAAAATAAAGTCTGTTCACCTTCTGTTTATGCCCTTTTTTTCCGTGCATGTCAGTGATAGGTACACTAAAACCCAAATTACTTCTGATGAATATGAAACCTGATCGTGCCTGCCTGACAAACCTGAAAAGACAATGCTGGTGCCAAACACAAACATGATATTTAAAAAAAGAGAAGATGGAGGGAGGGAAAGACAGAAAGAAAGCGGGCATATCCTTCAGTGCAGAACTAGGAGTGAAGACAGTGTTGTCTGAACTGTCCTGTGGGGTTTGAAATGAGATCTGTGATGTAATCATAAGTGGCGAGTGGGCTCAGTCGATTTGAAGTGTGTACTGACCCTCTCTAACCGCCTAGTAATGATTAAACTATTACCACAAAACTATTGAGTGAGGGACTGAGAGGAAATAAAGAGGTTAGCTGGAGGTCAACCAGAAAGTTCATAGGGCATATAAAGACAGCAAGATAAAAAAAACGATTAAATGTCACTACTTAGCAGGAAAACTGTCAACTTTATTTTACCTACATTTAGGAAATTAATTGTTTTTGTTTATTGCCTTACTCAATATGAGTAATTCTCTCGCTCCTTATCATCAGGGCCAGATTTATGCATAGGCATTCTAGGCACGTGCCTATGCTCGCACGTCCAACAACGAGGAGAAATAATATTTTGAGCTCAATTTTGTTAAAATGTTAATACATTGACACAATCAAGTATATGATCATATACACCCACTTAAAGGATTATTAGGAACACCATTCAGAACTGCCTTAATTCTACGTGGCATTGATTCAACAAGGTGCTGAAAGCATTCTTTCGAAATGTTGGCCCATATTGATAGGATAGCATCTTGCAGTTGATGGAGATTTGTGGGATGCACATCCAGGGCACGAAGCTCCCGTTCCACCACATCCCAAAGATGCTCTATTGGGTTGAGATCTGGTGACTGTGGGGGCCATTTTAGTACAGTGAACTCATTGTCATGTTCAAGAAACCAATTTGAAATTATTCGAGCTTTGTGACATGGTGCATTAACAATGCTCAGGTAGGCCGTGGCATTTAAACGATGACCAATTGGCACTAAGGGGCCTAAAGTGTGCCAAGAAAACGTCCCCCACACCATTACACCACCACCACCAGCCTGCACAGTGGTAACAAGGCATGATTGATCCATGTTCTCATTCTGTTTACGCCAAATTCTGACTCTTCCATCAGAATGTCTCAACAGAAATCGAGACTCATCAGACCAGGCAAACATTTTTCCAGTCTTCAACTGTCCAATTTTGGAGAGCTTGTGCAAATTGTAGCATCTTTTTCCTATTTGTAGTGGAGATGAGTGGTACCCGGTGGGGTCTTCTGCTGTTGTAGCCCATCCGCCTCAAGGTTGTGCATGTTGTGGCTTCACAAATGCTTTGCTGCATACCTCGGTTGTAATGAGTGGTTATTTCAGTCAAAGTTGCTCTTCTATCAGCTTGAATCAGTCGGCCCATTCTCCTCTGACCTCTAGCATCAACAAGGCATTTTCTCCCACAGGACTGCCGCATAATAGATGTTTTTCCCTTTTCACACCATTCTTTGTAAACCCTAGAAATGGTTGTGCATGAAAATCCCAGTAACTGAGCAGATTGTGAAATACTCAGACCGGCCCGTCTGGCACCAACAAGCATGCCACGCTTAAAATTGCTTAAATCACATTTCTTTCCCATTCTGACATTCGGTTTGGAGTTCAGGAGATTGTCTTGACCAGGACCACACCCCTAAATGCATTGAAGCAACTGCCATGTGATTGGTTGATTAGATAATTGCATTAATGAGAAATTGAACAGGTGTTCCTAATAATCCTGTAGGTGAGTGTATAAAGCCACAGTATCAACTTCGACAACACAGCGTTAAATAATAAAAAAAATACAGTGTTTTTCGATTTCCTGAAAAATAGCAGTTTTGGTCATACAGGGTTTCTGACAGACATTGGGAGGGGCAACTTTTTCTTTTGCTTACGTCACAATATGAGGTAAATCCAGCCCTGCTTATAATAAAGTAGAAACACAACCTTCCTTATTAATAACATAGACAAAAGACAATGATAACACTTTACAATAAGGTCTTATTTGTTAACATTATTTAATGCAATAACTAACAATGAGCAATACATGTGTTACAGTATTTACTTGTCTTTGTTAACATTAGTTAATATTACATTAGTTAATAACTGTTCATTGTTTGTTCATGTTAGTTCACAGTGCATTTACAAATGTTAACAAATAAAACTTTAATAATGTATTAGTAAATGTAGAATAGAATCAAAAGAGCAATTTTGTAACACTTTCCGTTTGCAGCACAAAAAGAAATGTAACAACCCCCTCCAAAGGTGAGACGAGGCTAACGCTAGTGTGGGAGTCCCAATCACGACTCTGACAACAAAACATAATTGAATTGCTGCCTACTATGTGGACACATGAGGAGGTATACAGATATATTTTAAAGTGCCCCAATTATGCTTTTTTTAATACTACCTTGCATGCAGTGTGTATAGCTGTTTGTGAATGTAAAAGGTCTGCAAAGTTTTAAAGGCCAAAGTGCATGACAGATAAAGTTATTCTCTTCCCGATTCTGAAGTTGTCAGAAATTGTGTAGATTTGTAACAAATTTGCATAATGCCAGCCTAGGGCTTTACTGGCTGCCCGTGAACAATGTCGACATAGTACTTTGACCTACTCTCAAACACTGTAGTTGTTGCTGAGAAGCAACATGTGTTGTCGGCATGTCGAGAAGACGCTGTTTTCTGCCCTGCGAATGCACTTCCAAAAGATGAGGACTTGCACTAGAATTGATACGGTTGTTACTGTTCGATTCACTGTGCTGAGAAAGTCACCAGAGCTGAAATCCAGATCAAAGATTTAAATATAGAAAGACGGTGAACTCAAATATATTACCTATGAATGGGAGAAAGTGCAACATGCAATATGGCGGGATAAGTCCCACCTTCTAAATAAAAGATAAAATTATGCCTGGGACACACTTAATGACTAGCTGAAACATTCTAAGACTGAACTGAACACACTTAGGTCCCATGATGTGGATTTTTATTTTTATTTTATGTTTCCTGAGGTGTACTTATATTGTTAGTATGATTTACATCATAAAATTTCATAATTTAGAAATAAAAGGCCTTTTTCTATCCTGATTTTAGCCCTCTGGCTTGAGTGCTCTGTTTGAAGGGGCGTGTCTGCTGTGAGACTTCAGTGTAAACGGCCACTGTTGTGATTGGCTGACATCTTTGCATTTGAAATGCACATTATATGTGGAACCCCTCTCGAATACTTTTACTATATATTTTTTACTATTACAGCTGTTGAGATTAACAAATCGTGAAAGTGTTGATTATAGTATTATTTTTAGATCTTTTCCCATCACATGAAAGGCTGCAGTGAAGAGCATTGAGTAGACAGACAGTCTGTTGATCGCATGAATGCAGTGATCTCGTCATTGCAGCACTATTTCTCTCACAAAATACTTTCACCACAACTAACAGCAAACACAATATTGGTATGAATACAGTAAGAGCTTCGTTGTGCAGTATAACAGTGTAATTTATTATAACGGCAGTTTGGGCAAGTATGCAGATATACTCGTGATGTGACACATTTCATAATGCATTTCCTGATTCATTAATTACAAAATGTCTAATGTTTGTTTTAAACCAATAATCAAGCAATAATGTAGACTGTTATTCACAAATCAGGAATTAAAAACGAATTGGTTCGTTCTGAGCAAAAACGCTGGGCTATTTTTTCGTTCTGTTTCAAGAGTTACCGGTTAGAACGAAATAAATTACTGCTTTATTTATTCTGAAACAGAAGTTAATTTTCATTTTATAAGTATACAATCCTCCCAAAACCATTTAACGGGATTGGCAACACTGGAAAGCATGACTTCATTTGATGCGATGACGATATGACTTCAATTTCTGAAGCCTCTTTTTTATAAACATGAATTCAACATATAACAAATAGAACTACACTCAAAAATTTTAAAAAAAATTAAATCTACTCGACTTTACTGCAAGAAATATTGTTCTTTTAATTCAGCCAAGGTCACGCCATGATATATTGATTTTCTACTGGACCGTATCAGTAAATGGTAGACCAATCACATGAGACTTAGCTATCTAACCAATCAGAGCAGAGGAAGCTCTCGGAAATGAGGGGTTTAGAGCAGTGGTTCTCAAACTGTTTTGCTCACACACACCTCTGACTACCAAATAAGTTTAAGTAAAAAAAAAAACAAAAAAAAGGGACAAAAATACATTGACAAATGTGCAATGTCATTGAAAAATATCAGTAAGAGAGAATAATAGATCAGAACTTAACTTTTGATTGAAATAAACGAAAAACAAAGTAAATATTTCAGTGATGCTTTGGATGAACAATTTATAATCAGTGGTTGCAGTGAACTCTTTTGACAGCGCCTCACGAGCTCAGCTTCTTGTTCATCTTCTCACCAGAACAAGTACAGAGCAGCGCGTTTACAATAGCAGCTTGTGATTATGTCCCCTGAAGAGGTGCTTTTCTATGGTGAGCAACTTCTATGTCGGGCTGAAGAAGAAAAATTCAATGGAACTGGTGTTCTGTGCCGCTTTATAAAGGCAGAGCACCAACCGCTATTCATGCACTTGAACGCCTTTGCAATGGCTGTTTTCTGCTGATCCCCCCCGCAGATCCCCACACTATGAGAAGCACTGTTTTAGAGAGAATCCTTTATTGAGCCATTTCAGACTGTGAGAAAAGAGATAATGTAAAATGTTTATTATGGGAAAAGTGTTTTTTTAAACTTGGGTGCATGTAAACCGATTGTAGGAGACCACCAAAACAAAATTAGGAACATTTAAAATAGCATACTAGGGGCACTTCAAAAATAACTTCTGCAAATAATTATCAACGCAAATAAAACCTCTTTATTGCTACAGAATCAGAAACCATTCATGGGGACATTATGCATGTGATGCACATCCTCAAGTCATATTTAAGAACGAGAAAGCAACAAAGCTTTACCTGCGATTCACAAAAATGTAAGGATAAGACCTGTAGCAGGGATATTTTGGAGTAAAGAGAGCAATCTTTCAAAAAACTAAATTAGCATAATGGTATTTTTCACAGGCTTATTGTCACTTCATACTGCTATGTTGCTTCCCTGAGGGTCTGTGTAAAATAGGAATCAGTGGGGCTAAATGTGATGCGTTTGGCCACGGTCGAGCGGTTCGATTCCTAGTGTGATTCCTCCAACACATCCTCTCTTGGGGAGAAAGCAATCAAATTTGTAGTGTATATATATATATGTATCGGAAGATGCTTGAGTTAGTGAGTGGTGGAATCTGGTGATAAAGTAGGGGGTGTGGGGGACTGACCTGCTCAAATCGTGCCTCATCCTCGCAGTTTTCCAGCACCCGAGAGAAGAAGGAGAGACCTGCAGGGAGATAAACAAGGTTAAAAGTCAACGTGGTTCTGCAGAGTACCAAAGCAACGACTAACATAACAAAAATTATTTTACATATACAGTAGTGGCCAAAAAAGTATGCCCAGGAGGATATTTTTAATGACCCTAAAGTTCGATTAAACCATCAAAATATGAGGAAAATATTTTATATTTTCCAAATATTGTAAATTCGAGGAAAGAACAAAACACAGTTTTTGCAGTTAAAGCTACAGGTTTTATTTTACTATGCAAAAAAAGCATAGAAAAACAAAAAGCTCACAGGAAAAAGTATACATTGACCAAAACATAATCAGTTATTAATATTTTGTTTTGTAGGTTTTCTCTTATTTGTATATATATATATATATATATATATATATATATATATATATATATATATATATATATATATATATATATATATATATATATATATATATATATATATATATATATATATATATATATATATATATATATATATATGTATATATATATATATATATGTATATATATATATATATATATATATGTATATATATATATATATATATATGTATATATATATATATATATATATATGTATATATATATATATATATATATATGTATATATATATATATATATATATATATATATATGTATATATGTATGTGTGTGTGTGTGTGTGTGTGTGTGGGCATGTTTTCGTGAAATATCAGGACACAAATGTGTATAATGACATGGGTATGACATAGGTATTACAAAAAGAGGGTGAAATATGAGGACGTTCCCCATGTCCTCACTTTTCAAAATGCTTATAAATCACACAGAACAAGTTTTTTTTCACAGAAAGTGAACTGCACAGTCTCCTGTGAGGGCTAGGTTTAGGTTTAGGGGCAGTGTAAGGGGATAGAAAATACGGTTTGTACGGTATAAAAACCATTACGCCTATGGAATGTCCTCACATTTCACAAAAACAAACATGTGTGTGTGTGTGTGTGTGTGTGTGTGTGTGTGTGTGTGTGTGTGTGTGTGTGTGTGTGTGTGTGTGTGTGTGTGTGTGTGTGTGTGTGTGTGTGTGTGTGTGTGTGTGTGTGTGTGTGTGTGTGTGTGTGTGTGTGTGTGTGTGTGTGTGTGTGTGTGTGTGTGTGTGTGTGTTCATAATTTCTTTGTATGACAGGATAACCAAAAATGATTTGCCATGTTTCATTGCTTTATCACAAATAAAACAATTGACTTCCAGCTAGGGCTGCACGATTATGACAACAAAACAAAAAAAAACATAATTGTCGATTATTCCCTTGAAATTATAATTTCAATCATATATAAATTTAGATTTAATTATATTTTGAATAGCTTTATACCATTGTTTGAAGCAACTGGACTCTATATTTTTATATGAAAATAAACAAGCTGAAAATATTCTTCCTGAAAAAACTTGTATTGCTTTCTATAGCATTAAGCCTCAAATGTCAAATATATGCATTGGTTTGTTTTTTCTTTTAATAAAAAAATTATAATGTTATGCTAAAACTAAAAATAAAACCATGGAAAAAACCCTTAAGATAACTTGTATAAAGAAAAAAAATCCACATCTTAAGCATGCAGAATCATGTAAGTACACATTTTCTTTTGTAATTGCGCCTTTGAACGATTATGTAAGTGTGGCATCCATAATTGTAATCATGATTAGAAATTAGATTAATTGTGCAGCCCTACTTCCAGAACAACTACTACGCAATATGCATTTAACATTTACGCTTTTATCCAAAGCGACTTCCAAATGAGGAGAGCAACTGAAAGAATCAAATCAACAAAAGGGCAACAATATGTAAGTGCTATGACAAGTCCCAGTTAGTCCAGCCCAGTACACGTAGCAAGGTTTTTTTTAATAAATTAAAAAGAAAAAAAAACTAGAACAAATAGGATAGTAAGTGTTAGTATCGATTGGTCAAGTGTTGACGAAAAAGATGCGTCTTTAGCCATTTCGGGAAAGTGACCAAAGACAGCTGCTCGGGTTGAGTTAGACAGGTCATTTCACCAGCAGGGAACAGTCAAGATTGCAAAATATGCTTACAAAAGTTTAATTATATTTGAATGTGAAGATGTGAATTTACTTCCAGATACCACTTTTGGTCACAATTGTAAACCATAATATATATCTAAAACTGTGCCTTTTATATAATAATCTTTCCAAACAACCCATTGTGACAAAGTAACAGTTAAAACAATGTTTTGCTGGTACTGTACATTAACTCAGCAGGGTAAGATTTCATTCTGCATGTACACAATGTACACAAAATGTAATTTTTACATGCATTACAAGACAGAATTATGTACATAACCAATTTATCAAGACCTGTTTTAGGTAACATTAGGTTTGTATTAGGATTATGCATAATAGGCAGGTCATCACAGCTCTGATATGTTTTGGCAACAGAGAAGAACAGAGGGCTACCATTATCATAAAACGGCAACATAGTAAAATGGTGAAGTGTGAAACTGCTTTATAGGTTGGTCACAGATATCAGGGGAAAAAAGAAACAGCCTTTTCCAACCCTTATCATTTACTGACCAAGAGCGCTGTCTAAGAATAATACAGAATAGTGCATGTTGTTTCTTGTCAGTGTGTGCTTGTGTGCACGAGTAAATATGAACAATACTGTTCGATACAATACAAATAAATGCTAATATATCGCGCACTCATACACATGCCTACACAAAAACAATTCATTCATGTTTTCTGGCTTAGGTACACTAGATATGTCTCAAGAAGAGTAAATACATAAATCATTAACTCTGGCCTTCCTCTACAATAAACACACAATACAACATGCTTGTTCTTGTTCTCTTCAGTATGTTTGCAGTTCACAACAATCGGTTGTTACCATTATTATACTATTGTCTGTAGTCTTGATTCTTTGTTCAACAATTGAGCTGGTAAATATCATGTAAAATAATCTTTAGAAGAGTAAAATGAAGCAAGTTATGTTATGTAATCTCAAGACTCTCGCAAAACTCTCTTAGTCTCAGAGAAACAAGCAGCCGCTCATCTCAAAATCATTGATCGATCAATCAAACCTCTACACAGCGCAGTAAATCACAAAATTCAGCTAGTCATAATAGAAACACAAAAACAAAAGCATAATGGGGAAGATTTTATGAACTGCACAGTATATTATACTCATTGACAGCTTAATAAAGAAAGAACTGAGGGGGGAAACTAAAGTATCACTAGGCCTACTTAGTAACCATAAGAGAAGATGAGGAGAAATGTTGGTTACGTAACACCTGCGCAAAAAATTAAAGGGGCACTTCAGCGCTGGGAAGATGAATGTGTATTTAAACTGTGTCATTTATGTAGAAGAAATGTGAAATTATTTTTGAATTTGGTGCCTTCTAGGCTGAGAAAAGACAAAAAAATTATTTTTGTGTCTCATGTGGATGAAAGACAACAACTCCCAGAATGCACTTGCTTCGCTGCCCTACGAGGCCACTCCCAAAGCCACGGATATTGGTTATCACTTGCCCACCACGGCACCGCCCCGCAACGTAGTTTTGATATTCATAGTAATAAAATAATTTCGTTCAGTTAGAGAATAGACACTACAATTAAAAACTGAACGTGTCTTTTCAATAAAGTGTGAGTGAGCCGAACGAAAGTCACGTCACAGACGCAGCAGCAGTCACATTTCATTCCTCATGAGAGAAGAGCTGAGCAGAGCTGAGGTAAGCGCGGCTGTCATTCTCGGCGCGTGTCCAATCTGGCTATCAGATCGCATGTGGACGCTAAACTTTCATAGGAATTAATTGAAAAGTTGAAACATTCACTTTGCTCCGTACCGCTCCGTTATGAATGCTCGAGCCGAGCAGCAGCGGCCGTGCGCATTTACATTCTGTGAGTGAGATCCCTCCCCTGTGGGTGGGTGGAAAACATGCGGAACTAGCTCCTGTAGTCTCTAGCCTCTGGCCAAAAATCCTCCGATGACGCAAAATGATGATATTTGCGTCATCGGAGGATTTTTTTCCAGAAATAAAATGCATAATTCTCTCGTCTCAGGGGGATATGAGGGGGAAAAGTACCATAATTCGAATATACTACTGGGTTTCTACTGATACAAAGCTTAATGCTAAATCACTTAAGTTACCCTTTAACGGTAGGGTAGGCCATTTCAGAGAGGCTAGCAAACACATAAATGCCTGGTCCAAAACACATGAACAATTTCAGCGATGATAATGTTGTGCATAATTCTGAGTCCAAGAACGTGAACAGCTAAACGTCACGGGTCGCCATCTGATAATTATGACAGCGTGAAAAGCAGCATAAGCTCGTTGTTTTGGTGCAGGAGGAACTGTAAAAGGTGGCTGCTGTTTATTTGTGGTGCTCATTGACTGTGTGTCTACTCTGCATAGCCTTGAAGGGCAGGGTGGAGGTATGCTAATACATACGTTGACAGGCAGGTAGGACATCATATTGCATTCGGACCTAATGCAATGATTGGACGATCATTTTTTGGTCCTGAGACTTCCGCAGAAGATATATGTGCATTTTTTTATATTTAAACCATTTATGTTTGCCTATCCTACCTTCAATAAAATAAAATTCATGGGCAACCTTTAAACCAACAGAACAATCCTAAACAATATTTTCAATAATGTATAGTCTTTACAAGGACTTTTCAAATTCTAAAGCAATCGCATCTCATAATGTCTGAAAGCCAATATTTTTGTATCCATTCCTTTTTCTATATCTTCCATTATTCTCAGATCCACTCAGAGGTACTCAATCTAAGTTATGCAACCCACAGAGAAACAGGACAGACACAGCTCAGTAGAGCCCTTCCGCTCCAGACAGCCTAGATCAGTGCACACTGAGGCTGGTGGAGATCAGAGGAACACCGAAAGGGAGGGAAGGAAATGGTGGCAGGAGAGCTAATAGTCACTGCCCTCAGAAAGGGGGGGAAAAACAGTGGCAAAAGGACAAAGCATCAAAATGACCGCAATCCTTTGCAGTGTCTCGATCAAATCACTAGATTGGGAGTAAGTTGAAACAGACAGTCACATTCACTGTCATTTCAAACAGAATGTCATTCTGTAAAGCTGATAAAAAGATTCCCATTAATACCAGAAGATGTTTACTCTTTTAAAACATGCATCAGCTTTTTTATTACCAATAAAATGTTGTTTGTCCCAGCTCATTTCTGCTTCATTTAACTGAGGCGATTCTGTCATTTATCTTTTTATACGCTAGAAACACATAAACTCAACACACATCTCTGGCTGCGTTTCCTCCCACCCTTTCTCAGTCTCACACACACATTTTGTATGAAATAGAAAATGATTGTGTAAGATGAACACTTAGCAACTGTCCAAGGTGCTGAAAGACAAATACAGCTGGGGGAAAAACAAACAAACAAAAAACAGAGAAAGAGTCTCTGAGGCACACTGCATGACATTTAACTAATGGATTGTCAAGGCAAGCCCCATAAGACAAAACAACCAAAAGTTCAAACTAATTTGGTTCACTCTGATCAGCTACTTTATACATTTGGGACCTTGAAAAACATTTTGGGAAAGAATCCCAGCTCATTAAACCGAATATCCATTTGCTTAAAATACGATGTTAGACTACAGCTTGACACCAACAACGTATTAAACAGTATAGGCTACCGCAGAGAACATTAAGAGCCTTGATGTGAGAATCTATTTTTCCACATTTAATGAAACCAAGGAAGAAAGCAGCTCAAGCTTGAGTATGAGGGAAATTGTTCCCATTTATCTATTAACAGGGGAGTTTTCATCATCTAAAGCGATATTAAAAAGCCCGTGTTCTTTGAGTTTCAGAATAGCATTTCTACAACTTTTCATCAGACACACGCTTTCAAGTTACACAATAATATATTCAATAGGATAAAACTATATAAAACCAACATATGTATTACCCAAGCTGTTAAGTGTACAGATGCGCACATACAAACCCATTCACTGGAAATGAAAAGTATTGCTCTATAGCCTACCTCTGAAAGTCACTTTTGCGATTCGGTCCCCCTTCCCACGAAGCTCCGTGACAGTCTTTAGATACACCACTAAAGCCATTTCAACTTGGAACGAAGGGGAAAAAAATCAAAAGACTTGAACAGAAGGAAAATGTTTCATCATATAGATCGCGGATCTATCTTGACCAACGCTGCATAACTTATATCTTAACTGTTTTTATTCGCTGCATAAAACGGGGGGAAAAATCCGCTCGTTGTACAGGCTGCATCCTCCGTGCGCAATAACATAAAAAGTGTAATTAATAATTAAAGAGCTTTCATTTTCTCTCGCTTACAATGCGCACATGAACACTCGTCAGATCCGCTGCGAGACTCTTTCACACTGCGATGCGCCTCGCCACTGCTCCGCACACGGCACAGTGCGATGAGGGATGACGCCAGCAGGGGGCAGGCGCACACTCGATTTCTCAGGGGCGGATTCTCGCAGAAACCCACAAGCTTCTTGGCGGATTGATTATTATTATTCGAGGCAACAAGAACATACATTTTATATATTCTTTATCAATTAGAGTAAAACTGACTTAACCCTCTACTGCACACATTTTCGATCCAGTTAGAATAGGCTACTTTAGTTCTCAACCAGCAATTCACCAACATTTATCATGGATTTACAGTGGTAACCGTGGTATTTTGTCATAAATGTAGGTTAATACACTCTAAAAAAAAAAAGGTTCTATATTGCACCAAAAATGGTTCTTGGCTCGTAATCATAGGGGAACCTTTTTTAGTGCTATATAGCACCAATTTTGGTGCTTCAGTGGTTCTTCAGCGGTTCTTCAGTGCTATATAGCACCAATTTTGGTGCTTCAGTGGTTCTTCAGCGGTTCTTCAGAGGTTCTTCACCGGTTCTTTGACTAAGGTGCTATATAGCACCTCTGAAGAACCGCTGAAGAACCACTGAAGCACCAAAATTGGTGCTATATAGCACTAAAAAAGGTTCCCCTATGATTACGAGCCTTTTTTTTTAGAGTGTATCTCATTTTAGAATTTTTTTTAATGTAGACATGTATTAAATGAGTAATAAAGGCCAAATTACAGACAATTTCAGTTTCGTGCATTTTTATGTATACTCTAAAAAAAGGTTCTATATGGCACCAAAAATGGTTCTTGGCTCGTAATCATAGGGGAACTTTTTTTAGAGCTATATAGCACCAATTTTGGTGCTTCAGTGGTTCTTCAGCGGTTCTTTAGAGGTGCTATATAGCACCTTAGTCAAAGAACCGGTGAAGAACCTCTGAAGAACCGCTGAAGAACCACTGAAGCACAAAAATTGGTGTTATAAAGCACTAAAAAAAGTTCCCCTATGATTACGAGCCAAGAACCATTTTTGGTGCCATATAGAACCTTTTTTTTTAGAGTGATATTAAATGTGTTTACAGACTACCATAAAGCTATTCTAGATATAGAAACAATATTTTTTACTTTTTACCATGTAGACTAGAGAGGTGCCATGTGTGGTTTTACCTGTGGCGATCTAAATCGAGTACTCGTTAATTTAAATAAGTATGGAGTTAAATTTAACCCTTTAAAACGAGGTTAAGAATTTTACAGATATTATTTGTGTATTAAATTTACATGTGCCGCTACTCTATTGTCAGCTCAAGCTTTTGTCAAATCTGTCATTTTTCCAAGAAACAAAACATGTGAGGTATATATATATATATATACACTCTAAAAAAAAAAGGTTCTATATTGCACCAAAAATGGTTCTTGGCTCGTAATCATAGGGGAACCTTTTTTAGTGCTATATAGCACCAATTTTGGTGCTTCAGTGGTTCTTCAGCGGTTCTTCAGAGGTTCTTCAGCGGTTCTTCAGAGGTTCTTCACCGGTTCTTTGACTAAGGTGCTATATAGCACCTCTGAAGAACCGCTGAAGAACCACTGAAGCACCAAAATTGGTGCTATATAGCACTAAAAAAGGTTCCCCTATGATTACAAGCCTTTTTTTTTAGAGTGTATATATATATATATAAAAGGAACCGGCCCCCATGTGTGTGTGTCCACAAAGCATCGAATCTGGCCCCCTTTTCAAAAAGTTTGGACACCCCTGCCTTAGGGCAACGTTGTGAAACAATGGTACAGAATCATAGAGAAAATTATTAATTTGCATATCATAAGACAATGGTTAGAGAGCAATACAAAATATCTTGACATATGTCAAGAAATCAAAAATAAATAAATACAACTATATTTAGAGCTTATATTGTGCACTAATACGTGATAATATGTGATAACTATAAAAAACGACTTCATAAAACCTTTATAATTCTTTAAAAAGACTTCTCTACACCTTCATACCGACATACATACAGTATGTTTATGTAAAGTTAATTTGATTTTAAATAAGTTTACTAAAGCAAATAATCTTGCCTCCTTTTCACATGTGCTGCAGTGACCATGTGTCAGAAAAGGGCGTCCCACTTTCAAATGGTGCTTGATAGTGATTCCCACACCTTATTAGATAGTTTTGTTACCATTCTAATTGGTTTCAATCATTTAAAGAAACATGTACTGAACATTGGGCTAACGAAAACTTTCCATTGCCTGAGGGCAACGCTGTGCTGTAGAGGGTTAATAAAAACACATGCTATATACTGAAAAAATGGTTGCCAGGCAACCATTTGTTGTCTTATCTGAGTTGCAAGTCAGGCGCAGTGCTGAACTTCAGCAGCTTATGATCGGATGATATTCGTAGTATCCTTGTCTATTCAGCCATGACTTTCAGAGGAAATGGGACTATCGTAACGCATAACACAGCCTACATTCCATCGTCTCTGATGCCAGGGTAAAAACATAACTTACTTCTTATTTTGTACAGGGCAGTGTCAGGAATTATTTATTTTTTTAAAGAATATTTGACATTTTGACATTCAGGGACCTTGATGAGTTTTTTTTTTTTTTATATATATATATATATATACTTTTCAAACATAGAGAATGTGTGCAGTCACTTAATATTAAATATTCCAATTGAATCAATTCATGATGAATGAACAATTATGTCTGTTAAGGTTTTTATCTGTTTCTTTTGCATTTGTGGTTAATTTCAGGCAAACCATAAAACAATATTTAAAACAAAGTTAGGCCTGTAATAATAATGATCAATAATGTATATTTTTTTAAGTATATATATATATATATATATATATATATATATATATATATATATATATATATATATATATATATATATATATATATATATATATATATATATATATATATATATATATATATATATATATATATATATATATATATGTATATATAAAAAGTTAGGCCTGATTGTGCAACTGCCATTTAAAGGTACTGTGGACACATTCCTACCACAAAATTCCTGTATGGGGAGACTTTTGGCAACTCATCCCTAAAGTACTTCCAAAATATCCGATCTGCCGCAATGGCCTCCAGCAAAAGCCTTTCCAATAAGGGTGGTGTGCCCCTGAGCTCCCATACGCAACACGGTATCTTCCCATACTGGGTCCGCTACAACATTGACTTCAAAAGGCACAAGGAGATCAAGGACTTCAACATGGTAAGACTTCCAGCATTAAGAAGTGAATGTGGATCATGTTCTAAACTGATATCTTTTATCTCACTGATTAGTCATTCTCTTTTCCCCAGTTGTCACAGAAGCACAGGGAAAATTACAAAGATAAGACTGGCACTGTACAACCTGTCAATTACTTTGTCATGCAGTAAAAGAGGCTGAGAAGAACCCTCCGGAGACAATGCACTGTACTGAGCACCTCAGCTATATTAATTAAAATAACTGAGAACCAATAATGCGGAATATGGATATTCAGTATGTTCCTATGAAACATTTAAAGTCAGCATAAAACAGAATTTGTCAATGACTTCCACACATGATATATAATATTTATGACTGAAACTGCTCATCTAACAAGTAAAAAAGAAGTAATTTTATTCATCGTCTGTAGATTACATTGAGAAAAGTGGGCGCTGTATGGAGATTTTTTTATGAATTTAAAAAATATATATTTGTATTGTTCATAAGTAACATGCATTATAAGAAAATAAGTTTAGATTTTATACTTTGCTTTTGAATGACTAAATTAGTGTAATCTCCAAAAACTGGTCTTGGGCTCTCCTATTCCTTCTTTTTCTCTCATATGGACCTAATTGGCTTTCTCTTATGGTCCCCTGAGACAGTCAGAGACTATGGCTGTCCAGTGATTATTTTTGATGAAGTCTTGCTGATGCATTACTCGGGGTTAATTGTGCTTGGAGCTCTGCAGCCTCTAGGGGTTTTATGTTCAGTTATGTTTACATTTATCTGCTGGGTAGTTTCTGGAGTCATAAAGAATTTATGTTCAAGCGAAACTAGAGTTGTCATGGTTTTTCCTTCTTGTCAATTAATTAGTTATGCCTGTGTACACGGAAGTAACAGCCTGATGAAGTCCACCACAAACAATTACATTTATGCTAAAAAATATACGCTAATTACATTTATTTTTTTAAATAAAGAAAGAAAGAAAACTACAATTTAAAATACATTGTTGGACTATGACCTAATGTAGCCTATCTATTTAATTTATTTAAGGGGTTATGCAGTAGCTGATACACATTAAATCATTTAATGTCTTTTGACATTTTATTTAGCAAATATAGCATTATTAAAAACATGCTGACTACAGCGAATCATGGGAAGACGGGGGTTTAACCAATCGGAAAACAGCTACCAGCCTGAAATCACACATGACCTCCCTGAGATGAGAGAGTATCTGTATAAAAAAATATAGGGATTCACTATTTTTGAGGTAAGAAAGTAAAATTCCACGTATTTAATTTGCTTTGTGAGCACGTCAATGGATGTAATGTTAACAGACACAGAATATTTATAGTCAAACCATAAATTATTCAGACACCAGATATAATTTTGTTCTAGTGGGTGCAGGGCACTATAGTTCATTTATGTAAGTGAGGATGTCAAAATAAAGTAAACTGTGACATACCCATAAACTCTTCATCCAGTGGACTACCAGTAAAATTGATAAAAAATTTGGGACCAAAATTATTCAGACATTTTTACCTGACCATGTTTTGCTTAAGTGTTTTTTCTTTAATTGCTAATGTGACCTTTACACCACAGATTGAACAATTGGTGTTGTGTAATTAAATTTAACAGCTGGCAGATGATTGGTTTATTGTAATCCATTACATACATTTCTATCAAAGTTACTGACATTATCAAGATGAATTTGTTCTGACACAGTTTAACTTTTGAGTTCTTGTCTTGACTGTATATCTCGGGGACTCATGTCACCTAAATTGAGGCCCCCATAAGGAAATACCTTATAAATCACACAGAATTACTTTTTTTTTTTTTGTAAATGTAAAAATACAGAAAGCTTTCTGTGATTGGTAGATTTAGGGGTGAGGTTAGTGTAGGTGGATATACAGTTTGGTGATGAGGGAAGTAGGCTACATTTTATTAGTATAATAGGTAGTAAGGTAAACTGTAACGTTGTATTAATTTACACAGTTTGAGGATAAGATACAGATTCCTAAACAACGTTCAAAATTGTAGCAGACAAATATGTGAATGTTATATCAGAGCCTGAGGCGAAATCCACTGAGTTACAGATGTTAAAACAAACTATGAAAGCAAACACGTCTCCCATTTTACCTCTGCTAACCAGAACTGCAGTTGTTTCGCTGTATTTTCCTTTTGTGGTGGAAACATTTTGAGTGGTCCTTCACCTACTTCTTGTGTAATGGGGGGAAAAATACCTTTAGCCTACTCAAATTGAGAACGCCAAGAACCTGTCTTCGTTACGTTGCCACTTTCTCCAAATTGTGCGCATGCGCAATACTTTTGTTGTCTTCACACTAGTGCACACAAATTTGTGGATAATGCATATATTTTAAAATGTATATATTTTTAGAACTGAATATAAATGTAAAGAGCTATATTAAGTTATACAATTATGGATATTAAAATACAATAACTAAAACTTAATATTGCATTCAAGTAGGCCCACGTGCACAGAATAGGCTAAGTCTTGGGTAAACACGCTATAAAAAATAAACAGCACGGTGAACGAGTTCTACATGCTTCCAAAGACTTTGCATCGCCTTTCTCTGGATTTTGGTCTCCAAGTCCCTTTAGTCCCCGGAAGAGGGAGACAACGCATGGGAAAGAGCGCATAGGCATACGGTGAGAACGGGTAGCGAAGCATCCGAGCATCCCATAGCCTTCCTTCCCTCAGTGTAGCGGATCGCCGTAATACTGAAGCACTTTCTGCAATGTCTCCTGCACGGGCACGAGCTCTTCTCGGGCTCCTGGTCACACTCTGCACCCAGAGCCCACTACTGTCGGGTAGGTCAATCTGCTTCTCTTTATTTAAATATTAATGAACAAATTCAAGCTTTGTGTAGACTATTATTAGAATGATTTAGAAATAGAATTTATAATTATTTTAAAATTATAATTCGTTTAGTAGGCTATATTTTTGTCTGTTATAATTGCCAGGGCTTTATCTAATGCTGCTATTTTCTTGTTCTTAACTATTATTTTGTCATATAAGCACTTATGCAAATAGCTCTACTGAATTAATCACCTGCGGTTGGTAAATCTTGAGGTCTGCGTCCTGTTTATTTGTTCATATTGTGCGTGGAAACCATGTGCCAAACCTTTAATAAAAATTCCAAGCACCAATAGCTTAATGCACGAGGGGATGAGACCTGAGGCACAGGCAGGTGCACAAACTTCAAAATGTGTACTTGCTTTATTTTTGGTTTTTAAGGAATAGGTTTAAAAAGATCATCATGCATGACATCTCTGGTAAACTTTAAAACGATACTTTTTTCCCCACTTACAATCGGGGGAAAAAGTGAGAGATGAATTATTAATCCTGCATTTAGTTTGGGTTGCCAGGAGTTTTGCAATAATACTTATACTTAGATGTTCAGATGACACACATACATGTAATCAAAATAAGGTCAAATTTGGATTCCAGATTTGTTCTTTACTTCAGATGTAGATAGATAGATATGGACTGTAAGTGCAGCTCTCAGCAAGTGTTTGATCAAATTAGAGCCAGGACAGGAAGTACAGTTAACCTCTTTAAAAGGTCATCGGGGAGTGTAAAAGCACAGATGTTTTAGACATTCTTTTGCTTTCAGCTCTTCAAATCAATTTCAGCCACGTTTTCTCTCACTGCCTCTTTTTGACTTTCTTTCACTCTCGCTGTCCCTCCTAATTCTGAGGAGAATGCAGAGGAATCTTGGATGAGAAAAGTGGTAGCTAAGTCCTACTGAGCTGTGTTAGCTGCCACGTTACAACGGGCCTTTTTCTTTCTCACTTGCTCTTTCTCAGTGTTTTGGAAATGTTCTTTATATGAGGTCACCCAGTGCAGCCTGGGACTGCCATCAGCAGCTGCATAGTATCCAGTCTCCTTCGCTTTTCCTCTTCTCTCCATCTTTAACAAAACAAAATACATCCAAAACAACTAAATCTTAAAGCCAGCTGCTTCGATATGGTGTAGACTGTAAAGCTTTACTGATTTCAAGCCAAAAAAAAAAATCTAGATCTCTTAATGGTGCCTAACTGCAGCATCAAAACTATTCCAGACATCTGCTTGACAGATAAAAGATATATTGGAAAGAATGAGGCTCAGGATTTTGTTCCACAACCCTGCACTTTAACATCACGTCTGTTGTTATTCC
The DNA here is from genome assembly GCF_949357685.1 of Gobio gobio. Taxonomy (NCBI): domain Eukaryota; kingdom Metazoa; phylum Chordata; class Actinopteri; order Cypriniformes; family Gobionidae; genus Gobio; species Gobio gobio. The sequence continues at coordinate 20,078,702 of NC_137105.1, forward strand.
GGTAAGAATGAGCTTGTCAGGTAAGAGCTCTGCCAGACAGTGAGAGGAAGAGAAAAATCATGCCCTGACCAGCTACTGGAATTAAATCTTGCTCAGATTTTCACCAAGGAATTTGCGGAAAGTCTTTGATTGACGTGAGCAAGGCTGGAAAGGTTAGAAACTCAATCTGTCGATAAGTGAGTGTGCTGCGCTACAAGAAGCCAGCATGTAGTTGGCATGATGCCCACGCTCAACCTGTCACTTAGGTGTTTAAGCATTGTCTATCATCAGGTGCCCTCCTATGGAACAAATGGGTATTTTAAAGCTGTTGCCTTAAAGAGTTAGTTATCCCAAAAATGAAAATTAGACCATGACAAATAAAATTGGAGTTATATTAAAAATGTCCTGGCTCTTCCAAGCTTTATAAAGGCAGTGACTTGTTGGGTCATTTTTGAAATCCATAAAAGTGCATCTATCCATCATATAACTGCTCCACACGGCTCCGGGGAGTTAATAAAGGCCTTCTGAAGCGAAGTGGCACTTTGTGTAAGAAAAATATCCATATTTAAATCTTTATAGACTAAAACAACTAGCTTCCGGCGGTCAGCGATATGCAATGACCCAACAAGTCACTGCCATTATAAAGCTTGGAAGAGCCAGGACATTTTTAATGTAACTCTGATTTTATTTTTATTCGTCTGAAAGAAGAATGTCATATACACCTAGGATGACTTGAGGGTGAGTAAATCATGGTCAAATTTTTGGATGAACTAACCCTTTAATTATAAAACAATAATATACACTCTAAATGCCTCTTGCATTTGTTTGAATGTCATCCAGACACCTGAATGAATGTTTGTTAGAGTTTGTTTATGCCTTTCATTGAGAAAATGATGTCAGAAAAGCAGGTGCTTGCCCTGCAGGTCTTTCCATGAATGCTTATTTAAAAAATCCAACAAAACTGACAATAGGACCGCAGGGCATTTACTTTCACCTTCTTAATAAACATCATAAAGGAATGAACAATGTGAATGGCTTGGAGCCAGTGAAAAGGAGTTTCAGGACAGATATTTGGCCGTTCCAACAATCTAACATTTGTTGACCATATACACGTGATTTTAAGCCTTGCTAATCTAAACATTTAGTTTTCTGTGATTTGTTGAACTTGTTTTGTCATCAAACTGATCTAATTGGCTTACATCAAAATTGGTTTTGTAAATTGGAAACACAAGTTTGAATGGGTTAAAAATGACAAACATTTGGTTTATTCATAGCTGTCATGAAGTTAGATTACAACCTTTCCAGCTATTAGTGAAAATTAAAATGCTTGTTGTTGTGTAATTTTTTTCCCTTTGTAGGGGGTACAAATTTTAGAAGGACAAAATGCAAATCTAAACAAGAAATAAATCTTTATGTGACCTTCAGCAGATAGAATGCAGTTTTCCCTTTTAGCAGGGTTTACAATGCAAATATCTGTTAACCCTCAACATCGTTCGAGATAATTTAATCATACTGTGCTTTTATTTAATCTAAACAACTGTATAATTGTCACTACTGCAGCTTTGTCTAGGTCAGTGATTTTAAATTTATAATGCATATTAAATGTATTAAAAATGCTAGAACGTCCAAAAATCCCCATAATCAAGTTGTTCAGCATGGAAAATTACATATCTATTAGTTTAATTTTATCTTCTCAACATATGATGTTTTACTGTGTGAAACTTCTTGAATCTTATAAAAAAGTCATCACAGATAATCAATTTTACTACTAATTTCAGAAGTACCAGAGTTGGTTGGGCAGGTTGGATGTAAAAATAAGTTGAGAACCACTGATCTAGGTGATGTCCGCTCCATAACATGAGCCATGGTTAGTTTCTTCCAGTATAAAATGTTTATTTTTGGAGAAAGATAATTCTTATGTTTTACAAGTCTTGATTTAATCAAAATGTGAACCCAGCCTACATCATACATTTTATATGGGCCAAGTCACAGACTGAGGTTTGATGTTTCTGTGGCCTGTGTGTGTGTGTGTGTGTGTGTGTGTGTGTGTGTGTGTGTGTGTGTGTGTGTGTGTGTGTGTGTGTGTGTGTGTAAGTTGTGGTAATTGCATTGACATGTGTGATGTGGTTCCAGATTATGTCGAGGGATGTTCCATTGCCAATATTATATTATAAAGCAGTGACTGAGAGGCATATGTCCGTGTGTACACTTAAAGAAATGATAGACATTGATCTCTCTGACCGGGATTGATGCCAGAGTCATGCTGTTGTACAGTAAACAGGCACAGCGATGAGAGATTTGCTCACTCTAACTCTAAGCAGGGTTAGAAAAACAGCCTGAGCACACTGAAGTACTTCACACAGAGTTTCCAGTTTGATTAACCGAAGGCTGTGGCCCTCATTGCTCTACTTCAAGCTGTAGGCTCATTTAAAAAGTTCACTTACACAGTAGATCTACATTACACATGACTCCCGCAAGCTAATAGTCATTCTGAGTTTCTACAATTTAGTTTAGGTTTTAGGTAAAAATTAGATAAAACATAAAGGTTTCAAAAGGGAGTTCTTGCAGCGATACCATAGAAGAACCATTTTGTGCTCTAGAATGTTTCAGTGATTTTTTTGGTCCCACTTTATATTAGGTGGCCTTAACTACTATGTACTTACATCAAAAATGTTCAAGTGTTCATATTGTATTGCAAAACACTTTTGCTGATATTGAGGTGGATACGGGTAAAGTTAGGGACAGGTGTGGTGGTATGGGTAAGTTTAAGGGTAGGGTAAGGGTTAGGTGTAAAGGATGGGTCAAAATTGTAATTATAGTGTAATTACAGAAATTAATTACAGATGTATTTACATGCAGGTATTTTTTAAAATGTAAGTACAATGTAAAACATGTATGTACACAATAAGTGCATTGTATTAAATTATTAATTTATATGTTAGGACATAGTAGTTAAGGCCACCTAATATAAAGTGGGTCCGATTTATTTTTTATTAGTATGAAGAACATTTTAATATCTAAAGAACATTTTTCCATGATAAAGAACCTTTGTGCAATGAAAAGATTCCATGGAATTGTAGATGCCAATAAAGAACCTTTTTAGGAGGGTATGGCGCTCTCCAATAATTGATTCTGATTGGTCAATCCAATCACATGCTTTCATTGGTCAAATATTTCTGCATAATAACAACTAAACTGTATAACTGACCATTGTTCCAGAACAATTTCCTGCATCGCTGGGGAATAATGCGAAGTCTGTCGGGCATAATTACAAAATAAACCACTAAAAGCTGATACAAGACCTCCCTGCTTCCTTTAGTGGTCTTTATTTTGGGGTTTGTAACAATGACCCTCAATATCCCTTGCTCTAATAGTAACTTATAAGATATTGGATTGTAGTTAATTGTTATTTGCTGCAATTGCAATCTTACAAAAACCGACTCATCAGTGTGTCATTGCAATGTGATTGACAGACAACTGATCTCTTTCTCTCTCTCTCTCTCTCTCAGGTTCTAAGCCACTGCCGCCACGTAATGTGAAGCTGACCTCGTTGGATAAGGGGTTAAAGGTCACATGGGATCCACCAAGCGAGCTGGACGGACGGCCTGTAGATAGCTACAGCATTGGCTACGGGAAGTCCATGAAGTCACTACGCTTCGTCAATGTGGACAAGGACAGGCGGTCAGAGTTACTAGAGGACGTAGGTGAGAGTGTAACTCAATCATTCTTCAAATGAAAAGCTAGAGACTCACATTGAGTTCTTCAGCACTCTGTCAGGCTCTCATGTGCATGTTGTGTTGTTTTAGAGCCTGGAGTCCTGCATTTTCTCAAGATGAGTGCAGAGAATAAGGATGGGATGAGTAAACCTGTCTACAGGGCAGAGACTCCAGGAGGTGTGTGCTTGCCTGTGTGTTGAGAGAGACCTGCATGTTTCTCTCTGACTCTCTATTCTCTTCGATGTTGTACTGGTACATGGATATATAAAGTATGCGCATAAAACACATACGCATGCTTTTAAAGGGATAGTTCACCAAATAATTGAAATATGTCATAATTTACTCGCTTTTATGTCATCCAAACATGTATACATTTCTTTCCTTTGTGAAACATATTTGAAAAATGTCTCAGATAATGAAAGCCAACAAGGTCCAATGCTTTTTGGACCTCAATCTTCTTTTTTGGAGTGACATGAGATTCAATTCCATTCACATTTATTTGTATAGCGCTTTCCACAATACATATTGTTTCAAAGCTTCAGCTTCACAGAAATTGCATGCGTCTACATCACAATTTAAATGTCGCATTGCTTTGTCCATGGTATGTATTTCAGAAATGCACATATACAAAGCACACAGATTAGCTAACAATCTATTATTAATCAATATAATAATTAAGGCACAGAAATAAGTGAAACAAGAATACATGTTGTTAATGAATAAGGTATATATGAGAGTGAGTAAATGATGGCAAAATGTTTACTTACAGGTGAATTATCCTTTTAAATATAACATAACAGGAAGTCCTCAGTGTTGCCAATATACAGTGGCCTCAAAATGTATGTATTTCATTGCAATGGAAAATTAAACATCAAACTGTTCTCAATTTTCTGAACCATATTAACTATGGAGCTCTATATACACATTGGGGTTTGTAAGATTGTTTAATATCCATTTAATGTGCTCCGTTTATTTAAACAGTAATATAGTAATATTGCAAAATATTACAATTTATAATAACTTTTTATTATATTTTAAAATGTAATTTAATTCCTGTGATGGCAAAGCTGAATTTTCAGCATCATTATTCCAGTCTTCAGAGTCACATGATCCTTCAGAAATCATTCTAATATGCTTATTTGGTGCTCAAGAAATATTATATGTTGTACTGCTAATATTTTTTGTCTGAACTGTGATAGTTTTCTTTCTTTGATGAATATAAAGTTCAAAAGAACAACATTTATTTGAAATATAAATCCTTTGTAACATTATAAATACCTTTACTGTTTTTCTTCTTAATTTAATGTACCTTTGCTGTATAAAAATATTAATTTCTTTCAAAAAACCATAGTGTAAATACATTAATTGTATATTTAATTGTGATTTTAAACACTAGAAAACAGATGAAACACAGCACAACAAGCCTTGATTCTTTCAATCATTTTTAAGTGTAGCTGAAGTGTACACATCATTTTACTGGTCACTACGGGGATGTCATTAAATGTCTAAATATACAGTTATATTGGCCTCATTAATTTAGACTTGTTAGACTCTAACACATATTATTATAAGGCTTTTACAAGGAAAGTATTTATAACTTTAAAGCTCTCTATGCTTTTTGTTCGTTTCACAATATTAAACCAGACTGGATGGCTAACACACACTCGTGTAGAGTGCAGGGTGTAAAGATATATAGTCGTTTCTGTTTTCCAAATAACTCCATTCGCTGTTGGCATCTGGTTAGTTTGAAATCCCCAAAGATAGAGCATTTATGTGGCCAGTCCTTGTTTTTGTATCCAACCCAGAGCTTGAGTCAAGAGCCTTAAGCCTTGTGTTGTGGTAGCCAGTCACTCGTCCAACGCACGCCACATAAATTTTTTCAAATATTTTTTTTCAGGACGTCTATGTCCGTCTCCAACAAACAGGATCTGGGCATATTGCTGCATGTCCCACAGCCCTTTCCCCAAAACATCTGTCATAATAGAAAAGCACATTAATAATCCTGCAAACAGATCATAAATGTTCCTGGCTGAGGATGTTTTTAGAAGTAGTAAACATATCTTGTGTTACAGCTCCCTGTTTTAAGGATAGCTGGTTGTTTGCGGTATATGTAAAGCTTTTTTTCTTCTTTTTTTTTTACAAATGTATGTGTAATATGTGCCTAAAAAGAGAGAAACTTGCTTTAAATTTTACTTTTGTGTTACTACTGGGGATGCACCAAATTTGTTCTAAATAATGTATGAAAAATTTATTAGATTAGATTAGATTAGATTAGATTAGATTCAACTTTATTGTCATTACACAAGTACAAGTACAAGGCAACGAAATGCAGTTTAGGTCTAACCAGAAGTGCAATAGCAGCAAGTGCAGGATATACAACGTTTGCATAAGTGCAGGACATGGATATGTACTGAGTATATATAAATATATCTATAAATAGAGTGATGGTTATTACTATAAACAGATAGTGTTAGTATATAAGTGTTAGTTGAGCAAAGTTGTTCCCAAAAAACATGGGAATTGAACAATTAAATATCCAATATCTGTCAATAAGGATAAATGTAAATGACTCTAATATCAGCAGATAACCAATATGGTACCGACTTATTGTGCATCCTTATGTGTAACCACACTGCTCTTTTTTTCCTGCAGGGGGAGAGTGGGTGAAACTGGATGGCTTTGCTGTCGAGCCTTTCAACAGATCTACTCCAGGTAGGTTCAATATTTTTCCAGCCTATGATTGATGCACAACAATTTTATGAGTATCACCAAGCAGATTGCAGATAAACATAAAATAAACTATGAGAATACAATTTTAAGTCAAACCCAACCTTCTTGGAATGCATAAAACTATTTCAACTTAAAAAATATAGTTGTTTCTGTAAATTAATGGTAAATGACAGATTTCAGACATGCAGGCTTATGGAAAACATCAGTGTTGTTATTCCTTTGAGAAGGATTAAAGTTTAGATGCCAGAGAGAAAGACCTCTGATACCCCAAGTTCCTGGAAAGACAGTGGCAGTTTTTCAGTTGTAAATTTGTTAAATCAAAGCTTTTATTTCTCTTTTTTATGAATCCACTGAGCCCACTTAAAGCCAAACTCTGCACATGCGAGCCCTCCGAAGGAAAAAAGGAATCCCAGATTTAAACCAAGTGTTTTAGTTTTCTATAATCTCTAGAGTAAAAGAGATGAAAACACATAAAATGGAGAATCCCACGGATATAATTACAGGTGATCAATGTCCAACCTACCTCTGTAAATATGGTATATCATAGATTTCATTACAGATTTGGGAATAGACAATATTGATTAAAATTATTTGGACACAGAAATACTGATTGTGGTCACGTACTTACCATCTACAGAAATGGCATTTAATTATTATTTTATTCTCTTGGTCTTTTCATAATGTTGTCAATGGAGTCCATGTTTGTTCTTTACTATTGTCATGATGTTACCATAGTGTTTCTCTAATTTTTCTCTGGCTTTGTCGCCGGGTTAACAAAAGACACATGCTTCATGTCATTCTGCTTTGTAACCGTGAATTGGCAAGAATGTGGCAGGAAAAGCTCAATTTTGTTTCACAGCCACCATTGTTGTGTTATCATCTCTTTGTCATCACTTTGGCAGTAGAAATAAATGGGACTAACCATTGTGAGTAGGTCCACATGTAGCCCAGCTAAATCCACACATGGACGTGGTAACTCCGGTCTGGCCCCTGCAACCTGGAGCTTGTTATCGCATCCAAAACCTCCTATGGAGAGAATTCATGGAGATAATTTGTACACTCAGTGAACAAATCAGACCTGAGGGGTGGGAAAAGAGAACGATGTGGCATCATGGATCCAAGACATGGACTTGGAAGATTGACACTGTAAAAACAATGAGTGAGGGAAAGAATTAGAGAAGGGTGAGCTACTACGTCTCACCCCTGTTTCAAGGCCAGTGATATGTGAGGCTGCCTCAGCTGTGTTGGCTAGACTCTCTGAATGTGAAGTGGGAATTAGTGTCTGTTTGTGTGTACAAAGGAGAAGGAGTTGCTGTTACAATCATTTTAGTTCATTTTGAGACATGACACTTCTTATTAACTCAAGTGTTAATAATGCTGGTAGAGCTTAAGTATTGAGCGAGTGATGCCAGAGCAATCATAAGTTTGTCCTTAAGGGTGCACGCAAGGCTTGCGTTTAGCCAAAACTGTCATAAAAAGGCTGAGCTATAAAGGATATAAAGCTCTTGTTTTCTCGCTTTGAATCTCTATCTTCAATCCTCAAAATGACCTGAAGTTGGGTGCTTCAATCAAGAATCTTTAGTTTCAAATCAGTGGTTTGGAGCTTGAATGAAACTCGGCAAGTCTACTATAATTACCATGAGTCTGTATTAATCGAGAAGGATCTGACTGTGTCCCGCAGTACTACAAACCACGACCCTGCAACAAAACAGTCTTTTAAAGTAAATTATTTTAATGTTTTATGTATGAAATGTTTGTAAGGCTTACTTAAATTGCTTTGAAGTATGAAGTATGAAATAACGGCTATTAGTAGAAGATAAAATAAATGATACAATCAGATTAATACAGACTCGTGGTAATTATAACTAAAAACCCTTAAACTTACTGTAAACTTAACTGAGCTGGATGACTCTTACTACTTTTACCATAGGTATGTTTGATCGGGGCAAACCGATTGGTGTATGACTTCACTACGAGAGCGATTAGAGGGCATACGAACTGCTCACACAGTACTTTGATGTTATACACCAATCGGCATGTGCAGTGCCGCTTCAAGTCGATCACACCTAATATCTTTCTATGGCAGAAATTGTAAGAATAGTATGCTAGTATGCAGTTACGAATTCAGCAGCTGTTTTGAGGTAGGGGGTGTAATTTGTAGGGTTCGCGGGTTATAATAATAGCTGTTATTTCATACTTCTTAAGCTTCGAAAGCAATATAAGTAAACAAAATAATTTACTTCAAAAGATTGTTTTAGTCAATGACACCCACGTTTGTTTCTCCACGGGAGAATTGTAAATTGAATGTGCGACGTTTCCAGTGTCATTCATTACCAGTTATTTAACTGTTCAGGAACGTTAAAGGGATACTTCACCCAAAAATGAAAATTAGCCCATGATTTACTCACCCTCAAGTCATCCTAGGTGCATATGACATTTTTCTTTCAGACGAATAAAATCTGAGTTATATTAAAAATGTTCTGGCTAATCCAAGAATTATAATAGCAGTAATAGTTGCTCTGTTTTTGAAGTCCATAAAAAAAGCCAAATGTCTGTCGAATAACGGGCTCCATGCAGCTCTGGGGGGTTAATAAAGGCCTTCTGAAGCGAATCGATGCATTTGTGTAAGAAACATATCCATATTTAAAACTTTATCAAGTAAAGTTCCAGACGATCGCCTTCTGTGGAAAAGTGTTGAAAGTTCCTTCTCGCAATTCAAGATGTGTACGTGACGTCTTACGAGCGTACCTGGTCGCGTTAGTCTTTCGATCGCCAGAGGCACTTTCAACACTTTTTCCATAAATTGAATACGGAAGGCGGTCGGCCGAAACTTTACTTTATAAAGTTTTAAATATGGTTATTTTGCTTCAGAAGGCCTTTGTTAACACCCGGAGCCGCGTGGAGCATGTTATTTGATGGACAGATGCATTTTTTATGCACTTCAAAAACAGAGCAACTGCTATTACTGCTATTATAATGCTTGGATTAGCCTGGACTTTTTAAATATAACTCAGATTTTATTCGTCTGAATGAAGAATGTCATATACACCTAGGATGACTTGAGGGTGAGTAAATCATTGACTAATTTTCATTTTTGGGTGAACTGTCCATTTAAGTGCGGTATTTATTATCATATTATTTTAATTTATTATCACAATCATAAACACACTGGTTTGTAGAGCAAATAGTTTTACTGTGTACTGCTCTTATTCCTCTAGTTATTTACCAGCTATTTCATGGCTAAAAAATCAGAACGTCACACACAAATCAGAAAAGTCTCACACATGGAAAATAGATGACTTCCGTGTTGCAAAACACGCTGTTGTAGAATTACTTATGCTGTCTTCACCCGCAATCGAAAATGTCCTACTTCCCACTTCTGAAGTTGTGATTACTAGCTTGTCGCATTCAAGAGCTTTGTTGTCGGAAAGAATAGGAATAATGGAGGAAGCCAATTTTATTCTTGCCTACAGTATTTCTTGGGAAAATCTTATGAAAACCAAAATGTATTGAAGTTATTTAATTCTGAATAAATTGTAGTGTTGCATTTGTTGACAACCATATAAACATCTAGATAGTCCGCTTGCTGATGATTCTGGAATTTTGGTCAAATACATGCTATTTTCGCAGTATGTAAAGGCCAATTCACACTGCACAAACAAGCACCAACAAACCAAAAATAGAACTTGTAATTAAATTTGTAACCTGGACATTTTCTGATATATCCTACTTGTACCATGTGACCGCTGTACCACCTGACCGGTGCAGATTCATTTAGGCATTGATAGTGTTGCCATACAAATGCATAATTCCCAGTCCAAAGTCCGCCTGTCAGAGTTATGTCTATTTTGGTTGTTCTTCTGCTTTATTTAGTTTAATTTGTCACTTTCTAGCTTTTCACCTCCACACTACATTTCCCATGATCCCTCCTGGCTCCCACCTGCACACACTCCTCAATTATGCACACCTGCCATAATTCACCTTCATCAGCTCCACTACACTTAAGCTTTCTGTTCCTGTCAGTTTGCTGTCTGGTATTGTTTGTGTATTATGCACACTGTTGGGTTTGATCCTGTTTTGCTTTAGTAAATATCTTTATTTGAACCTCCGCATCCTTGTCTCCATCCTTTGTGGGAAATACCTTGACACCGCCATGTTTAGAGTTCTAACTTGGAAATTTCTCAATTTTCTCAAAATGAGTTTCTCAGTTAATAATAAGGCCGTTCATGTCCAATTTCAGACCAGGAAAGTCTTATTTACATTAATTCCGATAGCATGTGAAGGAGTGGTCTTAATTACCGCTCATCAGGGAAACCCATCTCCTACATACATTGAAAGATTTCAGAATTGTATGGTGAACATACAATTTTTGATGCATGGATAAAGTCTCCAGTTAAAGCAAGAAAATGAAAACATCGCCCAGTAGAGCAAGGAACCTGTAAAGAGCTGGATGAAAGCAAACTTAATATAGATGGCTACTATGGATTGTTAATATGAATAATAATATTAATAATCAGTATTGTGATGTTATGGCAGCATTCGTTTTGTTGTTATAGGCATATTGTTTTTACATACCCCGGGACAATATTTCTTAGCGGAAGCTTAGCTAAATTCAAATACTAAAGTAATTTAAAGCATTTTTTTGTAATTGATACTTAGGCTACCTTAATTTCACCCCATTTTCTATAAAGATGAAGACTTGATTACTGAAATTCGATTGCCACACTGGTTGAACTGTCACAATCAACCTTTAAATTACACACAGACTCTAATGAGGAAGTGTGACTACAACCGATCATCTGAAAATGATTAAGTAGTGAAAAAAGACAGATTGATGGAGAAAGAGGGGCTGTTTTTCATTACCCTCTCAGGGATGTACTGCACACCAGAGGGAGAGACGGAGAGAAGCGCGTGAAGCAGTGTGTTGAAGGAAAGAGAGGAGGAAGACTGTCTGACTGTCTCATTCGCCTGCCAAATCATGTCAGATGGGGGATTACAGTAAAGCAATAAGAGAGAGGAAGTGAGAGTGCACATGACTGTTAACTGTGTGGCCCTGTAACTGTACTCACTTTAGCAAATCTCCACTGTCTTTGCTATTTACCTGTATTTCTTAATGTTGTTTGTTTTATAAAAGATTGCAAACAAAAGAGTCTCTGTGAAGTACAGTGGGATCTAAAAGTATGAGACAACTTGTGAAAATACTTCTAGTATTCTTTTCTTTCCGATATTATACAGCTTTTTTTTCTTTAGAAATTATATTATGTATTTCGGTGTAAGCAAGGAAATTTGATCTTTTTAAACAAAGGTGTTAACATTGACAGCATTAGATTTGTGAATTTCTTCTTTTCACATCATAATATTTCTTTGTTTACCATTTTTCAAAATCCTAAAACTTTGTTTATTTCCACATTTAAAATTAGATTTTGGATCCAAGATTTTCAATTTGAACTTTACGGACCCCACTATGTTTGACAATGTAAAATAAACTTAGTACAGCATTATCACAATGAGGTCATTTCTATTAAAGTCAAGTCAATTCAGGGCCAATCTCTTTCTAAAGCACATTTAAAACAACCAATGTTGGCCCTAAGCGATATACAGCATTAAATCACAATAAGATAACAATTTCCTTGAATTTATTTTCTTTGACTCCAAATGCTAACATTATTTGTTCTGTCTCTCTTTTATTAGGCAGGATGGTATCTATAACTTCATCACAGATTAACCCACGGCCTCCAACTCAAAAGACGGCGCTAGGACAGCAGAGGGCCCCTCAGTCATCCTCAGGACCAGAACCCCCTCATCAAGGAGGACGCCTCCCTCTCAGAGCCCAGAACAAACACAGAGTGGACCTCAGCCAGCACCAAGCAGACCAGCGCAATGGTAACAAGCCCAAACTGGGTAAGGATGTTTGAAGGTGGCTAATAGGAATTTCAAGCTGTTAAATACTGTAGTGTTTTAGATATGCATACCATATGCCTTTAAATCTAAGTTCAAACATATGTAAACAGTTCAGATTGCATGTCTTCAGTATGTCCCATAGCAGGTAATGTGTAATGATACGTGGCCGTATCTGGTATCCCCCTTCTGTTCGTAGCATCTGAGTCCGTCTATGTGGTATCACTGCAGGCACCCAGAGCCCAGGGGAGGAGTGCACCCATCAACACGGCCACCATGAGTAAAAAAGTAATCACAGGTATATCATACATCATAGTGGTGCTAACCAGCAACCCATATGCCGTATTTTACCTCACTCAAACCTAATATTCATTCTTTGTTATACCCTTTTTTATGCCTGTATGTTAGAGCCAGAGGTTGTGGATGAAGTAGAGGACATCACAGTTAGAGTATTGTCTCCTCAGTCTGTCCTTATCACATGGGTCGATCCACTTGTTGAGAAGAAGAAGGAAATACCAGGGGGATCCAGGTAAAAATGAATGATATAATTTTTAGAATGGTTTGCCAATTGGTATGTGGGCTGTACTGCATACACTCCTGTTCATTGTGAAAATCAATATTGTGAAATATTATTATAATTTAAAATTAATGTTTTCTATTTAATATGTTTTAAAATGTAATTTATACCTGTAATAGCAAAGATGAATTTTCAGCATCATTACTCCAGCCTTCAGTATCAGATGATCCTTCAAAAATAATTCTTATATGCTGATTTGGTGCCCAAGAAAAATATTGGTAACATTTTATTTTAGGGTTAAATTCTCGCTATTAACTAGTTGCTTATTAGAATGCATATTACTAGGATATTGACTGTTTATTATTACTTATAAAGCACATATTAATACCTTATTCTGCATGATCATATTCTACATCCCTTGATCCTACCCAATACCTAATCTTAAACACTACAAAAACTACCTTACTAACTATTAATAAGCAGTAAATTAGGGGTTTATTGAGGCAAAAGTCATAGTTAATTGAGAATATTTGTTCCTCATACTAAAGTGTTATCAAAATGTATTTTTATTATATTGAAAACAGTTGTTTTACTTACAATTTTGTCGAAACTGATACATTTTTTCTAATATATATGAAGGATTTTTTCAGCTTTAGAATTATTATGTGTGCAGGTATTACACAGTGAAATACAGAGAGAAAGGAGAATCTGCGCGATGGGAATACAAGGACACCACTCAGAGACGTCTCATGATTGAAACGCTCTCTGCAGACAGCATGTACGAGTTCTCTATTTGTATCTCACAAGGAGATCAGAAGGGAAAATGGAGTGCATCTGTGTTCCAGAGAACCCCTGAATCAGGTTTGTTTATGTTTCCTGATCTTTAACCCCTGGTGTTTTGCTTAGTTTGCATTGCTGACCAGCTAAATCCTGATAGTTTTTATGATAATAGATATAACAAGCAGCATTTAGCGGGGTTCAAGCCTTTAAGGCCTTTAAGCACACAAACATCAAAAGACATTAATTTTTATTTAGCAAGATTTTAAACACTGAAATAATAGATGGAAAATACCATTTACAGTCAATACAGGCAATTTACAATAGGAAATACGTGGTTTTAAAAGGCTTTTAACAGTTATAGCGTCACCTATGGTCCGATTTCCATAAAACTTTGCATGCTTGTTAAAGATGTTATCTTACATATGCAAAAACAATTTTCGTGAAGTTTTGAGTTTTCCCTTAGAATTTATAGGCTTTTGAGTGTATGTTGCCACACCTCTTTTCTAAATGACCCTGTAATAGCCATTCAAATGCAAAAGTTCAACTTTTTTTCAATAATTATTGATCTAGAGAGTCCAGAGAATTATCCTAGACTAGTTTGGTTCCAATCGGGCAAAAAACCAGGGACTAGTTTGCAAAAGTAGGTTTTGAACATACTCAGGAATATTTAATGAACATATTAATTGACAGCAACAGTTCTAGAGAAAAAGTTGTTTGGTATGAGGAGATCTATCAAATGATATGCATATTTCGTGGATGTGTGCAACACCACGTGATTACAGAGCCGTAAAACTCGTTAGCGCCAACTAGTGGCCGATTTCTTTCAAAATTCTTACAGACCTCTAGGGCCATGAGACTTGTCTAATAGGTGCTCAAATTTAATTGGCTGTGGCAGCCATGTTTTTTAAGATACGCCAATGTCCTCATAGACATACTTGGTACCTTGGACCAAGACACTGCATACCAATTTTCAAGTCAATCGGACCAGCGGTCAGGTGGTTAAAGCCATTTTGATGTTTTTTCACGTTATTGTGCCACCAAGTGTTAAATCGTCGCGATTTTTTTATCGTGACCAAAGACTCAGCCTATACACATGTGTACCAAGTTTGGTGAAGATATCTCATTTTGTTCCTGAGTTATAGCCCTTTTAGTAAATAGGCTCCCCCCTGAACGATTATTTTTACGCTCCTTAACAACCGTGAATATAAATTTCGACTTTTTTTGATAATTATTGATAATCTGACTCCAGAGAACATTTTGACACTGGTTTGGTTCCGATCCGGCAAAAAACCTAGGACTAGTTTGCAAAAGTAGTTGTTTGACAAAATGCAAAATGGCGGAAAATCTATCATGGCGGAAATGAAATCGGAGATATACGTTTTATTCGTCATGGACTCACCTTTCCAATGATATAAGACACTTGAGTCTACGACATACGGTTTAGGAGTTATGAGCCATTTCGCCCTTTTGATTGCTGTAGCGCCACCTATTGGCCAATCAAGTTCATACTCTGACAACATTAGCCTCGATTTTTGTACTACCATCTGATAAAGTTTCAAGTCTCTAGCATTTACGCTTTGGTCTGCACGATCACAGTTTAAATATGATTGAACAATATTAGTTTAGAGGATAAGCCAATGAGTGGTCTTCTGCTGCCATCTGGTGGCAATTTTAGGTAATACGCCATAATATATTTGAAATAAATTAATTTGACAAAATGTAATTGTAAATATTGTAATAGTGACTTTATAATGTCTAAATAGGAATTATAGAACATGATAAGTAAATAGAATGACAAAATGACCATTTAAGCCCAGCAGGTGGCAGCAGAGAACCACTCATTGGCTCATTTTCATTTTAAATGTCTGTTTTTCATTTAATTGGCACATTTTCCAAGTTAATGTCTTCAGACGTGCTTAACTCACATGCACATTTTGTTGGAGATATAGATATTTGAAATAAATGATGGGTAACAAATAGCTTATTCCAGGTTTTCCCCTTTAAAACATATTTTCAGGCATTATTTTAATTGTAATTTAATAATTATTGTAAAAACATTAATCAAATGAACAAATTAATTGATAAACATTGACAAAATGTCATTTGCAACATTTATTATAATGATTTTATAAAGTTTAAATATGCTTAGTAAGCAGAATGAACCAATGAGTGGTCTTCTGCTGCCATCTGGTGGCAATTTTAGGTAATACGTTTTTAACATAATTGTGAATAAATAAATAACAATTTGATTGACAGTATTGGTTCTTGAGGCAAAGTTGTTCAGTATGAAGAGATCTATCATAATTTCTGCACATTATGTGGATGTTTTTTACCCCACCTGATTACAGAGATAGAAAATACCATTTACAGCCAATACAGGCAATTCACCATAGGGAATACATGGTTTTCAAAGCTTTTTAACAGTTATAGCGCAACCTATGGTCCGATCTCCATAAAACTTTGCATGCTTCTTCAGCATGTTATGTCACATATACATAACAATTTTCGTGAAGTTTTGAGTTTTCCTTTAGGATTTATAAGCTGTATAGTGTATTTTGCTACGCCCCTCTTCTAAATGACCCTGTTATAGCCATCCAAATGCAAAAGTTCAATTTTTTTTCAATAATTATTAATCTAGAGAGTCCAGAGAATTGTCCTAGACTGGTTTGGTTCCGATCAGGCAAAAATCCAGGGACTAGTTCGCAAAAGTAGGTTTTAAACATAATTGCAAATATTTAATGAACGCTTTGATTGACAGCAATGCTTCTAGAGGCAAAGTTATTCAGCATGAGGAGACCTATCATATGATATGTATATTTGGTTTATGTGTGCAACACCACGTGATTACAGGGCCATAAAACTCGTTAGCGCCAACTAGAGGCCGATTTCTTTCAAAATTCTTACAGACCTCTAGGGCCATGAGTCAAACATGCCCACCGAGTTTCATTCCGATCGGCCTCCGATAACCTTGTCTTAGAGGTGCTCAAACTTCATTAGCCGATAGCGGCCATGTTTTTTGAGATACGCCAATGTCCTCATAGACATATATGGTACCTTGGACCAAGACACTGCATACCAATTTTCAAGTCAATTGGACTAGCGGTCGGGTGGTTATAGCCATTTTCATGTTTTTTTTGTGTTATAGCGCCACCAAGTGTTCAATCGTCGCGATTGTTTTATCGTGACCAAAGACTCAGCCCATACACATGTGTACCAAGTTTGGTAAAGATATCTCATTTTGTTCTTGAGTTATAGCCATTTTAGTAAAATAGGCTCCTCCCACAACATTCGTTTTCCGCACCTTAGCAACCGTGAATCGAAATTTCAACTTTTTTTCGATAATTATTGATATTCAGACTCCAGAGAACATTTCTGCACTGGTTTGGTTCCGATCGGGTTAAAATCCAGGGACTAGTTCGCAAAAGTAGTTTTTCAACAAAATTCAAAATGACGGAAAAATTTGCCTACCGGAAATGAAATCGGAGATATACATTATTTACGTCAGGTATTCAGCTTTCCAATGATATAAGACACTTGAGTCTATGACTTACGGTTTAGGAGTTATGAGCAGTTTCGCGCAATTGATTGCTATAGCGCCACCTATAGGCCAATTTGGCTCATAATTTGATAACCTCTCCTCGATTTTTGGGCTACCATCTGACAAAGTTTCAATGCTCCAGCCTTTACGGTTTGGGCTGCACGATGCGTTTTAGCGGAGAATAATAATAATAAAAACCCTTACAATTACAATAGGGTTTCAGCACTTCGTGCTTGAACCCCTAATTATTTGAAAAGGTCAGTGTCAGATTGAAAAAAAATCTTAAAAGCATTCTGGAGATTAAAGTATTCTACACAACATACAGAACGACTAGATTATAATTAAAAACATTACTAGAAGTTTTTATTTAATATGGCGTAAATCATATTTAAGAAGCCGATTATTTAGAATGTTGTGAACTTTAATACAATCTGCTATCTTATTGCACATCTGAAAATGTACAAGCTAATGAAGCAAATAATAAATAAAGGGGTGTTTGTATTGTATTGTACACCTATACAAACGCACACACAAACTCAAGATAATCTTGGCTTAGGCTTTTTAAACCATGCAAGCATGTTCTAACCGCCTAGTTCAGTGTAATGTCACTGTTTACTGCCTGTTTGGAATTTTTGTTTGGAGTGATCAGAATGACTTCATTCCTCTGGAAAACATAAAGCTGTCTTTTGTTTCCATCTGAAAAATCTCCAGGCTGAAAAAATGAAGTAAAGTTAAAGAGAATACACAGTGCTTTATGTTTGTAATAATTTGTTTGTCATTTATGTTTTTATTTTCTGCCTCCTTTGTCTACACAGCTCCCTCTGGCCCTCCAGAAAATTTTCAAGTAAAACCCCTTCGAGGAAAAGGTACTGCTGTCTCAGCAACCTGGGATCCTCCTGAGCAAACCAATGGGCGAATAAGAGGTAAGACCACAGGGTCAATTCAGCAAAATCCATATAGACCATATGAACCGTATATTTGTATTTGTTTATTGTGTAGTGCACCCAGCATAACTAATTTCTTACTTATAATTGTATCTGAATATTTAGCTGGGATAGGAGAGTTTTTTAACATTGATACTATTTTATACAGATATCTGTCAGCTCTCTCTATTAGTCTTGGAATATGCCCTAAATAAGAACAGAAAATGACTTTGGCATTTGGAGACTAAAACATTACTAATAGTTGACCATATGTCTTCCCTGAAACCACTTTGGGCATTGCCAAAATACATGGGAATGATAAGCCTCTTCACCATCACAATTTCTCCAGCAGGCATGTAGAGCACCAGTCTGGAAAGCTAAACCAATACAAATGTACATGTGGAAAACACAACTGTTCCCTGTTCATGCTGAAAGAACTTTCCTCTTTACTGTGTTATCCTTGGCCTAGATTTATTGGTTCAATTTTGGGTATTCCCAGTGTTCATTGGAAAATATTCAGCTATGGTATCCAAATGAAATTGACCGTACTGATTGATTTGACATCTACTTCCAGAGTACATCCTTTCCTATGCTCCTGCTATGAAACCGTTTGGCGCAAAGTCAGTTACATACCGTGGCACCACCACCTCTGCTACCATAGATGGACTTGCGCCAGGTGACCGCTATATCTTCAAAATTCGTGGAGTCAATAGGAAGGGGCAAGGACCACAGACTAAAGCCATTATTGTTTCAATGCCTGCATGTAAGTATTCCCAACAGATGTTTTCCCCAATAAACATTACTACACTAGCCGCTTTACAGAAACTTGGTTAAGACTGGTATCTCAATTTTGTCTCCAGCCAGCACTACTCACTTAAGGAACACAGACAGCCACAGGACGAGTCAAAGTACCTCCAAGACATCATCCAACAATGAATCAGACAATCAGGAGCCAGATGAGACGGAAGAGTCTGATACACAGACCTCAACTCCAACCACCAATAGGCGGGGGCGCCCTCTTTCTCAGACAAGGTCCTATCACAGCATCTTCTCCTCTGTAAGGGGTTCTGTCAGAAACGGAGGTTCTAGCTCAAGGTCAAACTCACATTCATCTTCTACTCATACCAAAGACAGAGAAGAAAATACAGATGAGGAAGATAAGCCAACTGACAGTCCAACAAAAGAGGAGATCAGAGCAAATGAGGCTGAGGACACAAAACCAGAGAGCAGTAACAATGTGTCACCACAAACAGAGGAACATTCAAAATACTCATCTGACACTAAAGAATCAAAACCCAATGAGTCTGACTCTGTTCATAAAACATCTGAGGAGAAACGTCCTTCTTGGACCCCTCGCACATCATCAATTGTTGATATTAGCAGATTAAGAAGGCCTAATTCTCGCACACATGGTTCTCGATCAAGGATGCGGAGTGAAGATTCTTCGAGCTTGTCGCAAAACCAAGAGTCTGCAGCTACAAGAAAGGACCTGACAGCAGTCTCCTATCCTGAGGGAAAGAACTCGTACAACCAGATAAGTGTCACTGACAGGATGCCTTCGGTAATCTCACCTCAGGAAACCAGACCTGAACCAGAGAAAGAATCAGAATCATCCTTATCTATGTCTTCTTCTCCAACTTCCTCCACAGCATCATCTTCATCATCCTCTTCTTCAGTGTCTTCTCCATCATCATCTTCGGGTACAAGAAGGATTTCCTCCACGTTAGGTCGAGTCACAAGTTCAGGATCTGGTGCTATGTACCCTAATGGAAGAAGAGTTGGAATTTCAACTAGAGCTCAGAGGCTTCAAACAGAAAAGCACAAACCTGATTCATCATCATCTGCTTCTTCGCAGTCCACACTGCCAACAGGAACCAGGACAAATAATCACGATACAACAAAGGAGCATGAAAAGAACACAGAGCTAGACACAACAAAGGATGAACAACCAATTGTCATTGAAGAAACCAAAAAAAGCCTTTCTGATACAACTAAAGAGGAACAGCCGGAACAAAAGGAAAATTATGATAACAAAGAAGAGAAAAGTGATAGTAATGGTTCCACTTCCCATTCTCCTTCAAGGACTAACCCTTCTTCAACAAGACGAAGTTCATCCCTTTCATTACCAAACCGAAGTTCTAGGATACTTACAGGGAGTCTCAGACAAGATGGCAGAATACCGTGGAGTAGGACTGCCTCATCTGTAGGCGCAGGAAGGCCGATTATTAAAGGATTTCCTTCTCGTTCTGCTGCTGTGAGCTCTCAAGAAAAAGTTTCACCCACAACATACCCTTCAAAGCATGAGATTGATTCTGTCTCAAATAAACCTAGTGTGCTAAATAGAGAAACAAATATTGCAATAAATTCCAACAATCCCAGTAATAATGAAGCTGTAAAAATTAGCAATGATCATGAGGATGATTATCTTTACGAGGGAAGCAAAGAGACCTTGGAGAGTCAAACCAAAGATGCCGTCTCAACTGCGGTATCTAAAACGACGACAACAGCTGTGAGCGAACCTCAGAGACATGTCCAGAACTTTGAGAATAAAAGTGTGGATAGGGAACAAAGTAGTACCAATGCAAGTTCAAAGTCACTTCCTATAGTTCCCAAAAGAGTCCCTATTTTGGCTTCTAATGGTCGGGTCCGCTCACCTGTGGTAGCAAGTCGTCTAAAAGGGTCACGGCTTCCTAATAGGTTTTATCCAGTACAACACAGAAGATCGGGCTCTGCTTCCACACTGGATACATCATCCTCTTCTTCAGCATCATCGTCTGCCTCCTCTCAAAACAGTCCAGCAGAATCACCACTTATCTCAGTTCGTGACACAACTGTTGGGAGTAATACTAATGATAGGCTCACCCCAGTTTCAGTTTCTCTCTCTTCTCATGGGCTGTCTGCTGGTGAAAGCTCTAGTGGGAATATATCTCCTGAGTCTCGGAATCCAGTGATGGGACAGAGGCTGCGGTCAGTTTCTAAGGAAAACACTCCAGTCAGTGGCAACAAACCAAGTTATGGAAAAGGTAAACATTATTTTGTCTGCAAGGATGCACATGCTGTACGTGCAACAATTCCAGTGTGTGCATAAGTACATTTTTACTCATTTTTACACATTTCAGGCAAAAATGGACGGCCGAATCTGACAGCTGCAAATGGCAGAGTATCCTCAACATCTGATGAAAATGCAAAACCAAATGGAGTCCGCCATATCATAGGTCCTGATGGAACGAAATGGGTGTGTTTACTTACCTCATTAATTAATGCTAAATTTGGCATCCCTGAATAAATTATATTAGTTTATTTACTACTGGCAAATTTATTTGATACACTTCTTTTCATACACTTATTTTCATCCAGTTTATAAACCATTAAAGATTTAGCATGAACTGTGCTTTTTACCCATTGCTGGATTATAGCACTGATAGTGACACTAGAATGTAACTGCTCATTTCCATGACTTCTGTTAAGTCTGTTGTATGGATACACTAATAAATCAGAAAGTACTGCAGTCCAAACAAAATTACCTTTAAAGTAAGCAAAGACAATCATGTGAATAGACATGTCAATCTAGGCATGGAAACTCCACAGACAGGGAACCTTAGGGACACTTATTCAAGCAGGGCTGTTTGACTGCTGCCTCATTTTTTGTTACAGAAATATTTGTCTCCTTTATAAAGTTTCATTCACTCTTTTAGATAGTAGATCTGGATAAGGGTGTTCTAATGAATGAAAATGGAAGAGTCCTTCAGGATTCAAGGGGTAGACCCAGAAAAGTTATCCTTGGAGAGGATGGCAAGACTATTTTTGGTGAGTGGGTTACCATTTTAATTTAATAGAACTACAACAAGAAGCATGTTTAAAACTGACTTTTATCTCTTTTTGCTATATTAGATGACCAGGGCAGCCCACTGGTAAACCAGGAAGGATTAGCATTATTTGGTCATGGAAGGGACAGTCGACCTGTGGTTAATCCAAGTGACAAGTACCTTACTGTGGGAGGAAAACCCATTGTGGGCTTGGACCGCCCTAAACCGAGGACTACAACCACTACAACCACAACTGAAGCAACCACAACTACAACAACAACAACAACAGAACCTACGACAACACAAATGGTAACAGAAACATTGGAGCCCTCAACATTAGCTGCTGAGCCTACATGTCCACCTGGACTTTATTCTCAACTGGATAAGAATGGTTTCCCATTAATGGATTCTGATGGAATACTTAACTGCTACTCTGAAGGTGAGATGAACTCTTTGCTGCCACACAAAACAATGTGCTTCTTATAATGTGGTAATGTGCATAAAGGCAAAAAATATGGAAAAGATACTCTTAAGATGGGACAGAAAAGTGTTTGGCCCAGTTTGTGACTACAGTTGGCTCCTATATAACAAGTCTTGTTACAGGCATGTAGTTATTACCCACAAGACCTGATCCCCTGTAATTTAGAATCAGTATTCCAAGGATAATGTCAGTTAGGATGTACACAGTAAACCTCAAAGGATATCCTCCTGTTATGCCTGAATAACATCTGCTATGCTTTGAATCTGCCTATGATCAGCATGAGTTTTTGGAGAAACAGTAATTTCCTCCTTTGTAGTAAACTGTAAGTTCATAGGTTGATTTCCCCCTAAAAGTGTACACACTTGGTGCGTTTGTTTGAACATCCTGATCAGTCTGACATAGCAACATTGGAAAAATTATCAGGCAGACCAAACTGTAAGTCATAGAGACATTAAACTTTGAGGGATGGTAGTACCCATCCTATCTACAACATCACCAAGGCTCACCCCAATTGTCCTGGCGGTGACACTACAGTGATCAAAAGTACAAAATCAGTCATAACTCTTAAACCATTAGTTGCAGACTCAAGTGTCTTATATCAGTATTATGCACAGTGGTTCCTAACTCTGTTCCTGGAGGCACACCAACACTAAACATTTTCTCTTTCTTCCTTATCAAACACACCTGATTCAACTCATCAGCTCATTAGTAGAGACTTCAAGACCATAGATATATGGGTCAGATAAGGGAGAAATGTGCACTGTTGGTATGCCTTCAGGAACAGGTTTGGGAAACACGTCTTATATCATTGAAATCCTTGGCTTAAGACGAAATTTTTGGATATTGAATTTGGATTTCTTGAAAATTTTCTTGATTTCTTGATTTCTTGGATTTCTTTTTACCTGATCGGAACCAAATCAGTCCAGAAAAATTCTCTGGAGTCTGATCGGGGGAATAATAATCAATAATTATCGGGGGAGAAAGGCAAAATTTCCATTCACATTCGCGATGGGATGGGATGCCAAAACATTTGAAGTGGCCACTTTTAATTAAATTGCTAGGCCTATGACTCTTGAATGTAATGAGATAATGAGGGCTGAGTCTGTGGTCACATGAAAAAGTATGCGGAGACTGGCCACTTGGTGGCTCTATAAAAGGGAAAAAAACAAACTATAGCTATATATAGCTTCACATCCAGTCTGATTGACTTGAAAACTGGCATTCAGTGTCTCTGTCCAAGATGCTGTGATGGTCTATATGAGGATGTAACAAAGTTTGTAGTTATGGGAAGAAGGAGGTGGGAACCGGTGAACATTCAACAACTTTAATAAATAAATAAACACAAACTAAAAGTAACGCGGGCAGCCCCTCATGGACGGCTGCCATGCATGCACATAGTAAAACATAAATAAAACACGGCCGCCATCAGCCAATGAAGTTTGAGCACCTGTTAGACAAGGTTAACGGAGGAACTCGCTGGGCCTGTTTGACTCATGGCCTAGAGGTCTGTGAGAAATGTGAAAGAAATCAGCCACCAGGGCGGCGTTTTTCAAGCGCGTAAATGATTGTATATTATGTGATTTTTCACACATGCATACGATATTCATGCCGTACGATAGATCTCCTCGTCCTGAACAACTTTGCCTGTAGGACGACTGCTGTCAATCAAATTGTTTGTTATATAAATTTCAACCTCAACAAAAAATACTGCAGGGCAATTTTCTGGACTCTCTAGGTCAATAATTATCACAAAGATGTTGAGCTTTACCCTTTGGATAACTATAACAGGGTAATTTAGAAATGGGCGTGGCCAAGTGTACACAAAAGCCTATAATTCCTAAATGAAAACTCAGAACTGCACGCAACTAGGTGAGCACATGCAACATATGATTCTAAACAAGCATGCAAACCTTTATGGAGATAGGGTATAGGTGGTGCTATAACAGTTAAAAAGGTTACTGTGTTTACAGGCTTGCTATATAATATGTAATCTCTTACAATTGCGCTTAAAGACCTTAAAGCACTTGGACCCCATACATTTCTGCTTGCAGCTATATTTATTCTTCTTTTTTCTATTGTAAGTGGCTTTATAAGTTCACTTTCAAAGTGAAGATCTGTATGATTCAATATGCACAAACTTGGATGACCTTTTTGGAATATCAACTAGAACTTGTTGTATAATCATTTGTTATATAATTCTGCTGGTTTGAACACAAGACAGTCAATGTGGCCAAGTTGCATTCAGGGACAAGCTTGTTTACTTACAGTTTTAATTATTCTTGGCTTGTCCCGATAGTAATTTCCTCGTCGCGACAGGAATCCCTGGGCAAGAGTATATTAACCATAAAGAATAGCGTGGTCACATTCTCACTTCTCTAACAGAGCAATAACATTAACTTAACTTTTAAAATGTTGAATGCTGTGTTAACTTCAAAGAAAATGCAGTAGTATGTACAATGGCCCTAAAAAGTAACTGGACTCATTTAGACATTTAAAATGGCAGTACTTTAAAATAAATGCCATTTGGCTTGATATTTTGTAATTAAATACATAGGCATTTATACATTTTTTAAATGTGACGTGTCCAAATACTTTTTGGGCCATTGTGAGGTTGAATCCTGTGGACATTTATCCTTCTTGCTACTCTATCTTACAGATGAAATGTTTTTGGAAACTACCACAATTCCAGTCCCACTTCCCACCACAACACTGGCATCCACAACAGAGACTCCTACAACACAGGCTCCCTCTCTTGATACACGGCCGTTTAACAACACCCCTTCCTCCGAGTTTGATGTGATTGGAAAGAAACGGTTCACAGGTAATACATTTGCTTTACTACATACTACAACATTTAGTACTCTGGTATAAAATGCTATAATCCCTGTTCTTATTGGTTCCAAACTCAGCAATACCATGCTGAGATTGAATCTCTCAGGAAACACAACTGGCCTCTCGCATTTAATTTCTTTCCAATCACCTCAGCATTTCCTGTAGATGTGAGGCACTGGAGAGTTGAATGGTGAATGTGAAGGAAACTGTTATTTGGCCCAAAAATGCAGCTCATTCCCTTGGTGATGCTTGTAAGCAGCAAATAAAACAGTGCATACAGCTGACCTTTGGTAGGATTTATATGCAAATATTTCTTGTCCCTCGGTAGTGAAATGCTTTTCCAAACTTCACTCAATCAGCTGAGTTCATCAACATTTTCAAAAAAGAGACGCAACTCTTCTGTAACCACTTGAATACCTAATTCATAACCAAAATGTTTACAAAGGCTCTCTATAATTATTATTGCATTATATATTCTACAGTTGTGTCAGCTTGTACTCGTCTGGGCAGCTGCCCAAATAAATTGTTGGTTCCTTAAGCATAATCAATTTGTGTGTTTGTACGCTTTTTACACCTGGCATTAACATGCATTTTCAGATGACTCACATTTGGATTGCCAAATATAAATGCACCCAAAACACAGTTTAATCGGATTGTGATCGGATCACTGAAACTACATTCAGAGATGTCTGGGACAGGTTCTGACCACATTTAATGAAGATGTAAAGGCAAACATGGTTTCATTATCCTCTTTCAGCTACGCAAGTAATAAATTAGATTATGCTGTAAATAAACATGTCACTTTGACAGACTGAGTCGTTATAGTCCTGTGTTGCAAGTTCTTTTCATTGTTCTGCTCTCGCAGTGTGAAAAAGACAACAGACACGCTCTTGTGACTTTCTCACTCGATTCAAATTATTTCACTCTATTACACTTGTAATCTAATTTCTCTCGCCATAGAGAGCGCTCTGAAACTTTTCTCCTCATTTCTACGCTTCTAGACCCATTAACATCCTTTACTAAAGGGTTTGCAAAGACATTTGGAATGATCCAATTTTGAATCATGCAATCCAGTCACACTGAAAATGCACTGGAATGGTGTCAAAAAAATATTCAGATATGACACTAATGTTAATGCCAAGTGTAAAATGTCTATTTTCATACAGTAGTTGCCTTGGATGAAAGTGTCTGTTAAATAAACAAACATTTATGTGATTTAGCCTCTAGGGGTGCGTTTCCCGAAAGCGTTAGCCAACTATGGTCGCAAGTTCCGTCGCTATCAGCATAGTTCAACGTGTCGAAACCCGAAACCATAGTTCCAACGAACGTTCGCAAACAGCATCGCAAAGTTGCGTGATTGGAACGACGGCTCTCGACCTGTGATTAGAAGCATAGTTTCTTGTTTGCATAACGTGGACTTAATAAATCCTTATCTTGAGCAAATTAAGCAAGCTGGCATTCAGTACAATCTATATTTTATTTAGAATACATACAAATGTCATTTAGGTTTTTTAGTTTGTCAAGAGATTTAAAGCACTGTTTTTAAAGAGTGTGCATGTGCGTAAGTGCTCTAGTACGTAAGGAAGTGCCAATGATTGAATCTGGAAATAAAGCCAAATAACTGAGAACAATAGTCCTCAGATGCCATGTCCATAGTTTATAGCAAAAAATCTAGCATTAATTCAAACTGAAACGGATTCATTAAAAGAAGTTATAACTCCACCACCTGCCTGACATCATTAACCAACGTGGTTGAACGACAAACATTCGTGACTAGCTAGTTTATTTCTTCGACGATGCAACGTACTATGGTAGTTAAGCAGTGAATTACGTCGTTGTACAGGAAAGCGCACCTCAGGACAGTTGTGAAAATTTGTGCTAGTAAATAAAGTTACTAGTAAATGTGTCCATTATCGTTTAAAAGTTTAACGTTTTTGAAAGATGTCTATGCTCACCAAGGCTGCATTTATTTGTTACAAAATAGAGTAAAACAGTAATATTATAAAATATTACTATAATTTATAATAATAACTGTTTTCTTTTTTTAAATTATATTTAAAGTGTAATTTATTCCTGTGATGGCATAGCCGATTTTTCAGCAGCCATTGCTCCAGTCTTCAGTGCAACATGATCCTTCAGAAATCATTCTAACATTTGGTGCACAAAAAACATGTCTTATTATTATTATCAATGTTGAAATATTTTGGGGAAACCTTGATACATTTGATTAATAGAAAGTTCAAAAGAACAGCATTTATTGGAAATAGAAATCTTTTGTAATGTCATAAATGTCTTTACTGTCATTTTTGGTCAATTTAATGCATCCTTGAATGGTGAATGTGAAGGAAACGTATTTGGCCCACAAATGCAGCTTTTGAATGGTAGTGTATTGTAAATTTAGAGCAATAGGGGGAATAAAAGGAAGATAAATAAAAAAAGATGTGTCTTAACCTTTAGCCTCCCCATTTGGATCAGGTTACTCTAAGTTTACAAGTTTACCTTCTACTTTTAGAGGTCTCTCCCCTATGGCCAGAGTGTAACTAACCTTGTCAACCCTCGTCTCTGCAACAAATACTACATATCATGTGTTGGTAGAGGCTATTTTAGAGCCCATTGACTTTACAGGCTCTCAGGTTGTTTCATGTGGGCAGCTTCTGTAGGAAATATTTGAGAATGCCTGAGTGAAAGTATTTAGACTCAGCTATATAAATTATGGCTGAATGTCTGTGGGTTTGGGCTTCCTTCCCAAATACTCCAAGACCCTCTGTGTGTGTGTGTGTGTGTGTGTGTGTGTGTGTGTGTGTGTGTGTGTGTGTGTGTGTGTGTGTGTGTGTGTGTGTGTGTGTGTGTGTGTGTGTGTGTGTGTGCGTGCGTGCGTGCGTGCGTGCGTGCGTGCGTGCGTGAAAAATGAAAAACAACCCCACTTTTATTTATTTGTGATTGCTATTAGGATGTTGTTTCAACCAATTCACATAGTGCAATTGTATTCCACTCAGCAATGGATTAGTGCAATCATGATGTGACCCTATGTAGCCTATGTTACCTGACTCTAGTGAAGCTTTTTCAAGTTCATTTACCAGGACTGACTGTACATACTCCATCTTTCCGAACTTAAATCTCCACAAGCTATACACCTAGCTATGGAACATTGTTTCAGGTCCAGTTTGCATGCAGAGACTGTGCCAGTAGCCAGATGAGTTTCAGAAATGGTTATGCTGAGCTGGAGCTTTGGCTAGTGATCAGGCAAATTTAGTTCTGCCCTCATTGACTCTTTACAGTACTGCACTTGCAGTAGGGAAGTTCACTTTGCTATTGTTATAAGTATCATCCACCCCAACTCAACACAAGTCTGATTTTAGAGACTGCAGGCAGACAGATTTCTCACAAGCAATACATTATTAATAATAATTATTATGCCTTATCAATTTAATGTTAATTTAGTGTGATTCTTTTTTTTAAATGTGATGCAAAAATGAAAATAACAGGACACAACATCCAAATATCTGCATGTATACATATAACAATTACAAATATTTTAAAACAATTAAAAAATAAAAGTAAAACAATATTCTATAGCCACTTTTTCTAATGTATATTCAGCAGTTTTGATTGCAACAATAATGTCTTTCAATTAAAGCAAATATTGGTATTTATATATTGATAAAAAATATTGATATGGGGTTAAATTATTAATTTGAATAATTAATAGTCTTGTACACCGATCAGGCGCAACATAATGACCACTGACAAGTGAAGTGAATAACACTGATTATCTCTTCATCACGGCACCTGTTAGTAGGTGGGATATATTAGGCAGCAAGTGAACATTTTGTCTTCAAAGTTGATGTGTTAGAAGCAGGAAAAGCGTAAGGGTTTGAGCGAGTTTGACAAGGGCCAAATTGTGATGGCTAGACAACTGGGTCAGAGCATCTCCACAACTGCAGCTCTTGTGGGGTGTTCCCGGTCTGCAGTGGTCAGTATCTATCAGAAGTGGTCCAAGGAAGGAACAGTGAACCGGCAACAGGGTCATGGGCGGCCAAGGCTCCTTGATGCACGTGGGGAGCGAAGGCTAGCGCCAGTGTGGTCCCGTCAAACAGACGAGCTACTGTTGCTCAAATTGCTCAAGAAGTTAATTCTGATTCTGATAGAAAGGTGTCAGAATACACAGTGCATCGCAGTTTGTTGCATTTGGGCTGCATAGCTGCAGACCAGTCAGGGTGCCCATGCTGACCCCTGTCCACCACCATAAGCGCCAACAGTGGGCACGTCAGCATCAGAATTGGACCACGGAGCAAAAGAAGAAGGTGGCCTGGTCTGATGAATCATGTTTTCTTTACATCACGTGGATGGCCTGGTGCGTGTGCGTCGCTTACCTGGGAAACACATGGCACTAGGATGCACTATGGGATAAAGGCAACCCGGCAGAGGGAGTGTAATGCTTTGGGCAATGTTCTGCTAGGAAACCGTGGGTCCTGCCATCCATGTGGATGTTACTTTGACGCGTACCACCTACTTAAGGACTGCAAAAATGCTTCAGGAATGGTTTGAGGAGCACAACAATGAGTTTGAGGTGTTGACTTTGCCTCCAAATTCCCCAGAATTCCCTCAATCCAATCGAGCATCTGTGGGATGTGTTGAACAAACAAGTCCAATCCATGGAGGCCCCACCTTGCAACTTACAGGACTTAAAGCAGGATCTGCTGCTAACATCTTGGTGCCAAATACTACAGCACACCTTCAGGTGTCTAGTGGAGTCCATGCCTCGATGGCTCAGGGCTGTTTTGGCAGCAAAAGGGGGACCAACACAATATTAGGAAGGTAAAATAATGTTATGCCTGATCAGTGTATGTGCTTAATTTGAAATGTGTACTTGATTGACTAAACTCTATGGTTAACAATACACACAGTTGTCAGGTATCACTGATTAAGGTGCATTTATTTAATATATATCTTATGAAAAGACAGAGGTCACTCTACCTAGGTTATGTTTTTTGATCATTAGCCAGCAATCCAAGAGCTCCTACTGTTTCATGGCTCCTTTAATGTGCTTGACTTGGCAGAAATATGACATCAACTCTCTGGCTAGATACATAGGAAAACAGCAGAAGAATGAGAAAAATATTACGTGCCAACTCTTCATTGTTTTATGAGGGAGGCCCTCAATGGTCCCTAGGTTGGTGATTGTAATGCATATTGCAGTATTAGAAAAAGGCTATGCCCAGCAGAACTTTGCAAGGAGTAGAGTTATCAGCACCATTTAGACCACTGGAGCCAGAAGCAATGCTGAGCTCTTCAAATACAAAAGTATGAGTATTAAAAGAACCAAGGAACCAAGCTGTGCCTGTAAAGAAATACTGCATGTTACAGACTGTGGCTACAGCATTTGGCCTCATAATGTGAATATTTGTACTAATGGGTACAATAGGCAGTGCTTAAAGTCATAGTAAAACTGAGTTGAGGAAGCTGTCATACACTAGAATGATTGAGCCAGTGGAGCTCAGCTTTGATTTAGCAGAAGCTCTTCAACATCAACAATACCAGGTCCGGTTTGACCAAAACAAGCTTTATACCTATATAAAAACCAGCTCCAGGAACACAAAGAATACAACTCTTTGGTAAAATGTCTCATCCTCAATGCATGGTGAAATAAATCCTGACACTCCAGACTTTGGGCTGCACAACAGGCACATACTTATACATGCAAGCCATTTAAACAGAGAAACATGTCAAGAAAGAAGCCCTAAATAAAACGACATGAGCTAAATGTGCTGATATCAGCTAAGAGAGGCTTCCTTTTGGCTCAAACCTCAGACATCTCTTTGAATATTTATGGGTTTAATATGGTAGGGTGTTCTTTGCTCTCCAGATACGCCAAAGATCCACTATATTTCACACTTTCTCTGTTGTGTTAGCTCCCACCTTAGCGTACGACTGTCTCTGTAAGTGTGAATGCAGTAGCTGTAGCAGTTTTTGTGCATTTAAAAGAAACAAAAAATGTAGTTATATAATAATACTGGAAGTTGTTCCTTGACTCTTCTTAACATGCATTGTTCAGTTTTTCTCCCCATCAGTGGTTTCCTCTTCACACACTGTAATGCGGCTTTCATTTTATCACCCGCCGTAACGAGTGCAGCCTGTTTGTGTGTGTGAGCTTCAGTCGGTCACTGCGGAGGCACATGCACAGAAGTGTGTTTTTTGTTCTGTATCAGGGTCAACATCACATGGAGCTTTTGATTAAGTCCAGGTGTGAATCCTGTGGCCCAATCAGACAAGGGTTCTGGAAGTGTTCACAGCTGTGGATCCAGCTGGCACTGTGTGGAACGACAGAAATAAGAAAATTTCATTGAGCCAACAGGAAAAAGTCTACAGCAAAATATCAACAATGGTAGCTTTTATTGTCTGCAACCACAAGCAAGCATATATTGGGTACATTCTTAAACTAGGACAACAAGCTAAGGCAAACAACACAACAGAAATGTAATATTTACTGAATGGTACTTCGAAGTCCAACCATAAGTTATTTGTTGTCAGTTTGCACGAACATCCATGGGTGTTTTGCAATCCTTTTTGTATTAGTAGTTCTACCTAATAAAACAGACAGATTGAAAGCCAAAAGCAATTTATGTACTCTACCATTCAAAGGTTTAGGGTGTATTTTTTTTTTTTTTTTTAAGAAATGTATAGTTTTTCTCAGAATGGATGCATTAAATTGATCAAAGGTGACAGTAAAGACATTTAAAATGTTACAAAAGACTTCTATTTCAAATAAATGTATATTCTTTCGAACTTGCTATTCATCAAAGAATCCTGAAAAAATTTACTGTTTCAGAGTTTCCCCCAAAAAATTACACAGCACAACTGTTTTCAACATTAATAATAAGAAATTAGGATTTCTAAAAAGAATGATTTCTGAAGGATCATGTGACAATAAAGACTGGAGTAATGGAAATACAATTTAAATAAATTAAAATAGAAACCAATATTTGACAATATTACTGTTTTTACTATATTTTTGATCAAATAAATACAGCCTTGGTGAGCATTAAAGATTAGCATTAAAGAGCATCATGATTGCAAATTACTGTAAAGAATTACATAATTTTTTACAAATAATTCTGGGATTTGTTTTGTGTAAACCTGGGAAAAGTTAAAAAAAAAAGCAAAAAATTGTACGATTCTGCACTATTTCTATTTGATTATTTCACTCTTTATACATATGTTCATATAGTTTCCAGTGAAGCTCGAGATAATCTCAAACCATGCCGGAAAACATGATCATCAGGTTTTACACAAACTTGTGCTGATGCCATTAAAGCAAAAGAGGGACAAACCAAATACTACAAGATATTATGAAATGAATTCAAATTATCACTCAAATTGTCAAAGCTTGTAAACTGTAATAAAATTATTATTTCTTAAATTCATATATTTTCCCTTTCGCTTTTTCTTCTCTCTTCATGCTCTCAGCTCCATATGTAAACTACATCCGTAAAGACCCTGGAGCTCCCTGCTCCCTCACTGAGGCTCTGGAGTACCTGCAAGTGGATGTCTTATCAGTTTTGATGGAGAAGGACCAACAATCATTCAATCAAAAGCAGCCACCCAAAAACAAGCCCCATAATGTCACTGTGGTTGCTATGGAGGGCTGTCACTCCTTTGTGATTTTGGACTGGGCACTTCCACTGAAAGATGACATGGTGTCTGGTAAGTGACAGTCTATAGCAGTTCTGTTTTTTGGTACTTAAAAATACTTTGAAAACTGACTTGAGTCTGTAAGTTTCACAACAATGTTTTCTAGATACAAAAAAAATATAAAATTACAAGCTTTCTATTGCATCTTATATCATTAATGTTTGGAGATCGATTGAATTGAAATGTACTATTTTTAAATTTGAGACGGCTTGAATTTTACTCTCATAGTTGTGACTTATGCTCAAGATAAGTGGTTTCATTTACTTAGTTTCAGCTGCACTTTCAAACATACCAAAGGTGCAGCGATATGTGTGAAAAAACCCAATCCAGTCAATATATCAATCTATAATGTTCGGTTTCTCAATCTACAATGCGCAAGCAAATGAATCATGTGTGAGCCTGTTTGATAGCAGCGCTGAAAAAGATTTACAACCCCGGTCATCAGACATGTCAACAACAATTTTGTCATTTAAAGATTTAGAAAGACAGCTATGCAATTAGCTAATTATCTGCATATTTTCCTTGGGTGGTAATACCATGACATTAAAGGGGTAGTTAACCCAACATTGAAAATTCTGTCATCATTTGCTCATCCTCATGTCAGTCCAAACTTGTATGACTTTTTTTCTTCTGTGGAACATAAAAGAAGATGTTTTTTTTTCCGTCCATACATTGGAAGTCAGTGGCCACCAAAACTGATTGGTTACCAACATTCTTCAAAATTAGTTATTTTGTTTTATGCAGAAGAAAGAAATGTATTCAGCTTTGGAAAAACATGAGGGTGAGTAAATGATGACAGAATGGTGATTTTTGTGTGAATTATCCCTTTAATTGTGGCAGGTAAACAGCACTGACATTTTTGAATTGGTATATACATTCCATAATATACCTCATTTGCATAGAAAAAAGCTGTGTTTGAATGACTTAATTAAAATGATGATGCACTTTTGGCATTTCCCTACTTTGGCTTTTTCAGAAATTGATTTAAATTGATTGTGTGTGCACTGAAAAAAATGGTGTGTTGGATTTACATGATTTGATCATGTACATCGGTTCCACATGATTCAATTAAGTTAAACAAACATAATTTGTTCACATAATTTCAACATAATGGAATTAAGTAATTTTTAAGTAACCGAATTGAGTAGTCTCACAATGATTTTAATATGGCTCCCTAACAACAGTGGTGCACACGGGGGCTTGAGACCCTGCCTCTTTAATCAAAACACTTTTTTATTTTTGTACATTTTTGTTGTCACTTGACTGATCTATAACACAGTACTCAGTAGCTTTTATTATATTTGCCAGCAATAGCACATCATATATGTGCTAAGTGTGAAAAGCTCTTTAATGACATGTGCTGAGTCAGTCCACAGCCTAAGCAATCGCTCTGCTCTTCTCCACTATGGTAACCCAGTGTAATTTAAATGGTTCGAATAATTCCAACAAAATTAAACATTAAACACTAATAAACAATATAAAATCTCCCCCGTTTTCTCATTTTGCCCAAAAACACATAAAATAACACTAAATTTCAACAATTTTACTCTAGTCGTCAAGTCAAGCAAAGCATGCTGGGAACTACAGTTTCAGCAAAAATCATTTTCGAGTACTTAATTGGTTCACATTCACCCCAAATAATTGAATCTAGTAGATTGCACATTTTAGAGAATGACATTAATCGAAAGCAATGAAATCATGTTTAGAAGAGAAACACAAATTTGTTGCGTATATCACAAATAATACGATTAAGTAAATTGGACAACATGTGTTTTCCTGTTTTTTCAGTGTGGTTTGTAAAAAGATTGTGTGCTGAAATACCATATGTACCCTGATCTGTAAAAGTGTAGTATGCTACATCCTGTCTGGTTTTCATTTAATGTGCATTTCCAAACACAAAGCTATATATGACACTGCTCCTACATATTGACCTTGACAGTTTCATCCTGATTCACACATACAGGGAGGCAGTTCCCAAAGCCACTGTTAGTGTCACGATGTGATGTGTGAGGAGGTTTAAATGCAGGGGATTCCCTGCCAACAGACAACAGATAAAGTTGCTTAGATAAATGGTGCAACTTTTTCAACACAGGAAAAATAAAGTCCACATGCTCTTGAATAAAATTTTACAAGGCAATCTCATATTACTGCAGTTTTTTTAAAGCAGTTTTTATACTGTTTTTTTACTAGACCTAAAAGCATTTATTTTTACCAATTATGGTGATAATAAAAGCATTTATTTTTACCAGTTATAAATACATATGCTGGATTTAGAAATCTAGCATATGTATTTATAATTTTTTGTATGTGCATGTACTGTATATATACTACCATCTGAAATTGGGGTCTGTAAGATTCATGAATCCACATATTAGAATGATTTCTGAAGAAACATGTGACACTGAAGTGGTAGGCCACGTAAAATCACAGAGCAGGGTCAGCGCATGCTGAGGCGCACAGTGCACAGAAATCGCCAACTTTCTGCAAAGTCAATAGCTACAGACCTCCAAACTTAGTGTGGCCTTCAGATTAGCTCAAGAACAGTGCGTAGAGAGCTTCATGGAATGGGTTTCCATGGCCAAGCAGCTGCAGCCAAGCCTTACATCACCAAGTGCAATGCAAAGCGTCGGATGCAGAACGCCACTGAACTCTAGAGCAGTGGAGACGTGTTCTCTGGAGTGATGAATCACGTTTCTTTGTCTGGCAATCTGATGGACGAGTCTGGGTTTGGCGGTTGCCAGGAGAACGGTACTTGGAACAGGAAGGGGCCATCCCCAAACTGTTCCCACAAAGTTGAGAGCGTGAAATTGTCCAAAATGTCTTGGTATGTCATTAAAGTTCATGTGCATGTAAAGGCAGGCGTCCCAAAACTTGGTAATATAGTGTATATTTCACATAATATTTTTGAAAACACTGTATATTAAAGGCACAATATGTAATTTTCGCTGCTAGAGGTCTTGATGACGCATTGATTTCGTGGAATCATGGGAGTTGTTGTTTTCACCTCTACAGACGGTGGAAAAGTATCCGATGGGACTTGGGCAGAAATCATATTTTTGGATGAGCTAATGTATTAAAGACTTATTAATGTTACTGTAGTATGAAGCAGGGCGGGCCGAGAGCTGTTGGAGCAGAACGAGGCCACTGGAGCGATTGCTAATAAGAGACAAGCACAACACGTTGCTCTAGAGCAGTGGAGCTTTTATTATACCGCAGACGAACGCTTCCACTTCTTCCGCTCAGTGCTCTTTTATCATATTAGATACATTTGAGTGTGTTGAAAGTTATGTTATAATGATACTCTATGTATTCTCTCGGCGGCTACTATGAGACACTTGTTGCACACTGCAGTAAGCTAGATCAATATTAGGCATGGTAAAACATGGTATTCACAGTAAATCAAGAAAACAAGATTTAAACAATAAGACTTACTGTGTTGAACTACACTATGGTGCCAAAAGTATTGGGACACCCCTCCAAATCATTGAATTCAAGTGTACCAATCACTTCCATGGCCTAAGGTGTATAAAATCAAGCACCTAGGCATGCAGACTGCTTCTACAAACATTTGTGAAAGAATGGGTCGCTCTAAGAAGCTCAGTAAATTTAAGCATTACCGTGATAGGTTGCACCTGTGCAATAAGTCCATTCATGAAATATCTACTAAATATTCCACGGTCAACTGTTAGTGGCATTATAACAAAGTGGAAGCAATTGGGAAGAACAGCAACTCAGCCACGAAGTGGTAGGTCACATAAAATCACAGAGTGGGTCAGCGCATGCTGAGACGCACAGTGCGCAGAAGTCAGATTAGCTCAAGAACAGTGCATAGAGAGCTTCATGAGATGGGTTTCCATGGCCGAGCAGCTGCATCCAAGCTTTACATCACCAAGTGCAATGCAAAGCATCGGATGCAGTGGTGTAAAGCACGCCGCCACTGGACTCTAGAGCAGTAGAGACGTGTTCTCTGGAGTGACGAATCACGCTTCTCTGTCTGGCAATCCGAGGGATGAGTCTGGGTTTGGCGGTTGCCTGGAGAACGGGACTTGCTTGACTGCATTGTGCCAAGTGTAAAGTTTGTTGGAGGGGGGATATTGGTGTGGGGGTGTTTTTCAGGGTTTTTTCAGAAACTCTTAATGCTTCAGCATACCAAGACATTTTGGACAATTTCATGCTCCCCACTTTGTGGGAATATTTTGGCGATGACCCCTTCCTGTTCCAACATGACTGCGCACCAGTGCACAAAGCAAGGTCCATAAAGACATGGATGAGCGAGTTTGGTGTGGAGGAACTTGACTGGCCTGCACAGAGTCCTGACCTCAACCCAATAGAACACCTTTGGGATGAATTTGAGTGCAGACTGCGAGGCAGGCCTTCTTGTCCAACATCAGTGCCTGACCTCACAAATGCACTTCTACACTCTAAAAAGACTAACCCACCAATTGGGTTGTTTTAACTCAAAGATTGGGTTGTTTTAACCCAGCAATTGGGTTGTTTTATGCAAACATTTAACCCAACCGCTGGATATTTTAATCCAAATATCTTACATATTGTGCCTTTAATAGAAAAAAAATTCTTTCAAAGACATTAAAAAGCTTACCGACCCTAAACTTTTAGACGGTAGTGTATTTAAAGTTAGAAAATGATGGTTATCAAAAGCTGAAAATGTTTACAGAACCTTGTTCCTTTTAATAATCTCCTTTATTAAAAATGTATATTACTTTATATTTTCAGTAATCCTCCCTTCTTTCATAAAGCTTCAGTCTTGCACCGCATCTCTCTTTCATTTTAAATGATGGAAAATACGCACACATGCTTTATATACATCCCTGCCTTGGCAGGAGTTTAGCCCTTCCATGACGTAATAAAGACCTAGGATTATATTGAGGAATCCCTGAACAGACATGACATAATTTATGCTCATTTATTTGATTGTTTGAATCCCTCACATTTAGTGTACACTCTCTCTTTTATAGGCTACATGGTACACAGTGCGTCCTATGACGATGTCCTAAACAACAGATGGTCAACCAGACCCTCCAGTGGAACACACCTTCCTGTTGAAAACCTCAAGCCCAATTCCAGGTGCGATCCAGCATTTGACAGGACTCATGCACACATCAATCCATTCACTTATTTATATGCTTTGTATGTTTGCATGTTTGTTGCACATTCACTCTACAGTCCACAATGTTATATGAAATTGAATACAAAGCAGTTCTGATGTAAAGGCTCACAAAAAGACAATTGGAACACATTCTCAATGGAGATTTTTTGGGAACCATCCTAAATCAAGCTTAATCCAACAATATGCTGGGAAGGCTTGCTGGTATACAAAGCTATAAAATCATTTCCACTTCCTTTATTGGACAAATTTATATGAATGCGTAATTTATCTTCCCCTTGTTGTGCAACATCGTTTAGGAATAGTTGTGGTGATGTACATTTTTCCAAACATTTTTGCTAAGTCTTAAACCATTTCTGACAAGATAACTGGTCTAAGATGTAATAGTTGAATATGTTAAATACGACACATGTTAAGTCATGGGAGCTAGGGACTAATATATAATTAGTGGGGCTGTCATACTTAACTCATTAATGCATCTATTCAGCTTGACATAATTCTTCATTCTGTTCTGAGTGATTTCTGAGTCTTTGGAGCAGATTGGAACTGATGAATCAAACCCACCCTAAACTGGAAAACCTATACCACAATGTATTTAAAATACATTTATTTCATACTAAGTAACTACAGTATAGCCTACTACAAATACATTAACATATTTACTGACACTTGAGACTTACTGATATAAATATATATTCCTTATTTGGAGTAATTATTTGTGGTACAATCTATCTATCTATCTATCTATCTATCTATCTATCTATCTATCTATCTATCTATCTATCTATCTATCTATCTATCTATCTATCTCTCTATCTATCTATCTATCTATCTATCTATCTATCTATCTATCTGTCTATCTGTCTATCTGTCTATCTGTCTGTCTGTCTGTCTGTCTGTCTGTCTGTCTGTCTGTCTGTCTGTCTGTCTGTCTGTCTATCTATCTAGCTGTCTTTCTAGCTGTCTGTCTGTCTATCTATCTATCTATCTATCTATCTATCTATCTATCTATCTATCTATCTATCTATCTATCTATCTATCTATCTATCTATCTATCTATCTATCTATCTATCTATCTATCTATCTATCTATCTATCTATCTATCTATCTATCTATCTATCTATCTATCTATCTATCTATGTCTGTCTGTCTATGTATCTATCAGTCTATATATCTATCTAGCTGTCTGTCTAGCTGTCTGTCTGTCTGTCTATTTATCTCTCTGTCTGTCTATCTATCTATGTATCTATCTATATATCTATCTAGCTGTCTGTCTGTCTATGTATCATCTATCTGTCTTTCTGTCTGTCTATCTATCTATCTATCTATCTATCTATCTATCTATCTATCTATCTATCTATCTATCTATCTATCTATCTATCTATCTATCTATCTATCTATCTATCTATCTATCTATCTATCTATCTATCTATCTATCTATCTATCTATCTATCTATCTATCTATCTATCTATCTATCTATCTATCTATCTATCTATCTATCATCTAGCTGTCTGTCTGTCTATGTATCTATCTGTCTATCTATCTATCTAGCTGTCTGTCTAGCTGTATGTCTGTCTATCTATCTCTCTGTCTGTCTATCTATCTATCTATCTATCTATCTATCTAGCTGTCTGTCTGTCTATGTATCGTCTATCTATCTATCTAGCTGTCTGTCTATCTCTCTATCTGTCTGTCTGATGTCTATCTATCTAGCTGTCTGTCTGTGTATCTATCTATCTATCTATCTATCTATCTATCTATCTATCTATCTATCTATCTATCTATCTATCTATCTATCTATCTATCTATCTATCTATCTATCTATCTATCTATCTATCTATCTATCTATCTAGCTGTCTGTCTAGCTGTCTGTCTGTCTGTCTATTTATCTCTCTGTCTGTCTATCTATCTATGTATCTATCTATATATCTATCTAGCTGTCTGTCTGTCTATGTATCATCTATCTGTCTTTCTGTCTGTCTGTCTGTCTGTCTGTCTGTCTGTCTGTCTGTCTGTCTGTCTGTCTGTCTGTCTGTCTGTCTGTCTGTCTGTCTGTCTGTCTGTCTGTCTATCTATCTATCTATCTATCTATCTGTCTAGCTGTCTATCTATCCTATCTATTTTTAATTTAATTTGAACTGTATTGTCAAGTCAAGTCAACTTTATTAATATAGCGCTTTTTACAATGCAGATTGTCTCAAAGCAGCTTCACAGTGTTAAACAGGAAAATAATGCAACAGAATTTGATTCGGCTATACAGTCGCTCTGGAGAGAACGGTGATGTCATCTAGCTCACTTCAATTATCATATAGTGACAGTGTGGGCAGATCAGTAATTTAGTTGATATAGTTAATTTATTTTAGTAATTAGATTTATTTGGATATTTTAGTTGAAAATGTAGTATTGTGTCTTCATGTGTCTGTTTCTCAAATGCTGCTCTCACTGTAACACTGTAAACCCCTACCAACCAACGAATTTTTGCAGCAGTAGATAAAGGAGGTGTTTATAGACTGTCTGGACATTTCCCACAGATGTGAAGTAATTTCTGCTTTCCAGACTCTTCTAAATGCTCTCTTCACCAAGTAGCATGCTTTCAGTGGTGCATTACGACACCCATGAGATTTCTGCAAAATTGAAACGCCCGCCATTCAGGAAGTTCTGCACATCCCATATGCAAGTTTGTTTATTAAATGTTTTCTGCCTATTCAGTTATGATTTTAAAGTATAGTACTCTCAGTGCAAAATACAAAAATCATCCGCAGATCTCATCTAGGCCTGCACACGGGTTACTCACACATACATAAATACATGCAGCTGTGTGCAACACCCCAGGTTTGATTGACATTTGTTTTGTACACTTTCCCAGACAGGCAGATGCACTCTCTCCATCACTACCTTGAGAAAACACTTGAATGCAAATGCATTCATTAGAGATGTTTGGTTCATAAGTGTGGAATGTGAGGATGAAGTTGTTCTTATCGTCCCCTGGGGTTCATTTAGAAGCCTCTGTTATTATAGCCTCTCAGCCGAGCTCAGTGACTGACAACTTTATAATTCAGGCATGAAGTGTTGATAAGTTTTATGAATGATTTGCAATAGCTTTTAGAACTAGGTAAATAGCCCACACTGTGGACAATAACAGCTCCTTCTTAGTCAAAGCAACAATGGCAAACCACTTGGATGCCATATCGAGACTGGAGCTTTCATCAATTCCAAGAATATTTATGGTCAGAAAAACAAGGAAAAATAAGACACACATACACATACGCACATTGTTAATAATATATGGTCAAAAGGGCAAGGAAAACTGCACATGGACACACAAGCAGTGACACACACATCCTCGCTGAAATATGACAGGCTCCCCACTCTCCCTCTGGCGGTCTGACTGTAATTGTCCATTTTCTCTTTCTCTTTATTTTGGTCAGAGTTTCCACGTGGCTGTGCTAATTTGATCCAGCAGTGCTGATTTTATGTCATTAAACGGGTCCTGAGTTAAACTAAGTGAAGCGTGAGCTTACTGAACAGCTTCTCACGGGCAGAACCGAGTCCTGTTAGCTCACCCCTTTGAACTTCATCACAGTTCTCTGGTTTAATTTCTTTGCTTGTCTAATTTATCCTCAGAGGTAAAGGATGTGCCAGAGTCAGGGCAGAATAAGTGCTTGTGGTCTGGTATTTGTCATAAAGAGGTTTTGTCAGATTGGAAATTCCATGTTGATGTGTTATTCTCTTGCTCTCTGACATGCAGCTTCTTCTTGTCATTTTTCCTTGTCAGCCTTTTCTTTTTGCCAGAGGCTCGTTCTTATAATTTCCTCTCATGCACATTTTATAAAGGCACATTTGAACTGTGCCCTTTCCTTTTCATTTTTGTCTCCTTTTTACTTTTATTTTCCAACCTCTTTTCCTCTTTAACATTTTCATTTTATTTTCGGTTATTTATTTTCATTTTTACTTTTATTTCTTCAGTTTGCTTCACTTTTTCTTTCCCATTTTTACCCTATCCTTTTTTTCCTTTATTTATCCTACCCTTTTTCCTTTTCATTTCCTCTTTTCATTCTCTTTTATTTTTCTATACTTTTATTTTTTTTCTTGCCCTGTTCCCCTTTTCCTTTCCTTTTCTTTCAGTGTCTTATATTTTTTCTTTTAATTCATCCATTTAACTTATCCATTTTCATTCCCCTTATTTGTCCTACCCTTTCCTTTCTTCTTTTTCCCTTTTATTTTCCTACATTCTTCCTTTTGTTTTTCTTTCATTTCAGTGTTCTTTTCCTTTTATATTCCCTATCCTTTTTCCTTTTATTTCATTTAACTTTCCTTCTCTTTTTTAAATTTCCATTCCCTTTTGCCTTAATTTCCTCAAAATGTTCTTGCCCTTTTCCTATCCCTTTACTTTCCTCCATCCCTCTGTCATTCAATCCTTCTGCTCTCTCATTGTAACATGAAGTTAGGAGCGAGAGTTCAGTTGAGTTTTAGATGTACATAAGATGCTTTCATAAAAATAGTCTCTTCATGACAGCAAACCGTGTTTTAAATATGACATATTTTATACGTATATGTTCTGTATTCTTGTTCTTAGGTATTACTTCAAAGTTCAAGCAAAGAATATCTTTGGACTGGGACCACTCAGCGAAACTTTAACATACGTCACAGAGTCTGGTGAGTCTTCTCTTGTCTGAACCCACATAAAGGTTGTTGGATTAAAAACATTTCATAAATACAAATTAAATTTGTGTTTGCTTTACTCTAGATGACCCCCTGCTCATAGAGAGACCCCCAGGTAAGAGATACATCATTAAACATTATATCTCTGTCTATATTTTTAATGCTGATGTGATGGTGTCCCAACAACCAGCAAGATTACCTTGGTCAACCATCTTCATCAGAAAAGACTACTAATCGAGCTAGGTTTTGAGTCAGCATAGTTCTGTTTGCACTAACTAGCAAAGAATCAAAAGAATCCTTTTTCATGACATTTTTCAAATGCA
This sequence comes from Gobio gobio, assembly GCF_949357685.1. Taxonomy (NCBI): domain Eukaryota; kingdom Metazoa; phylum Chordata; class Actinopteri; order Cypriniformes; family Gobionidae; genus Gobio; species Gobio gobio. Next base: position 20,121,705 of record NC_137105.1, read on the forward strand.
ATGGCCTAAAATTAAAAGTATTTGTTCTCGACATTCATTCCCTTTCTAGGTGGGGAGCCCATCTGGGTCCCATTCTCATTCAGGTATAACCCAGCCCACAGTTCTTGTAAAGGAAGTCAGTTTGTCAAGCGCACCTGGTACAGGAAGTTTGTAGGTGTCGTCCTCTGCAACTCACTGCGCTATAAGATCTTCATGGGAGATGGACTGAGAGGTACTGACCTTCCTTTCTAACAACATAATACATTTAAAACTTTAATCTACTGCTAAGTGTGTCTGTAATATGAAGCGCTCTGTTTTTGGAGTGCTGGCCTGGAAGTATCCAATCCAAACCACAGTTTCCCTCAGCTAAACACAACGCTGTCTGAGGTTTGGGTCCTGAGGGATACTCAAGCTACGACTGTTTTCCATTTCAGAAACATTCTACAGCGTTGCTGATACATTTGGCCATGGAGAGGACCACTGCCAGTTTGTGGACTCCTATCTAGAGGGAAGGACAGGACCACACAATCTCTCCCTCAACCTACCCACAGCTCAAGGTACGACATATCTGAGCATGCTCTGTAGTTTGGCTTCATGTGTTTGCTCACTGCCGCTTAACATAACATAATGCCATTTGTGAATTTCAGGGTATTATCGGTCATACAGACAAGAGCCAGTGAATTTCGGGGCCATCGGCAGGCGCACACCACATCCTTTCGTTGGCTGGTATGAATGTGGAGTTCCAATCCCTGGAAAGTGGTAACAGGGGGCAAACTCCAAGAGGACATTTCCACAGGCAATCACATACCATGTGTTCTCTTCCTATATTTACCAACCAATCACAGAGGTGAACTATTGCTCACCATGGCAACCACACCTAAATCATATAGCATCTGCTTCTGATGGAAGGAATATAGTACTTTGAGTAACACTTCTAATATTTCTACATATTCGATATCAAGCACTTTTTTAAAAAAAATCAGTCTGTATATGAGGAAATTGCAGCATGTGTATTTGAGTTTATTAACAGTGTTTTATTTTCATGTGTTCTGTAATAGTAATTATTTCACATTCAATTCCACCTGGAATATTTATCTTACAGTAACTTCAAAGAAACACAAATTGTTGGCACACAATCAAATGACTAAGTAATGGCTGAGAACAAAAATATGGCATTTGCAATGATGTAACAATTTTATCTGTGAGTGATTTTTGCTGTTGTTTATATAACTTGCTGAGGTTTTGTAATCTTACATTTTTGTATTACCCTCTTTTTGAACAAAAGTTGGCATGGAAGTATTGCCCATATTAGGGCAGATTGAAAAAAAAAACTATTTTTATTTGCTCAGGAACGGTTCAAATTTGAATAAAGGTGCTATGGAGAAAATGTAACATCTTCATCTTACTTTGATAAATAATAAGGTGCCACAGACTTCTATTTATTACACATCAAGTCTGTTATTTATATACTGTATATGAATTGATATATTATATTATCATGTTAAATAACAATATTTAATATGAATTATATTGATCACGATCAGAATACTGCGAATCACTTTTGTGACCTTCTTTAAAGACCCACACTGCTACATTTCTAGAAAAAAGTAGAAAATCATTTTAAAATTAAACAAGAATACAAGTCAGGGAAGTATTACAGTCACCATCTTAATAAATTGTATGTATCCAGCACATTGTCAAGAATGGTTGAATGCTTTCTGATTGAAACGTACGTGTTTGTGGTCATGCGACTGTGGTGGGCTTTCCACATAATAATAGGTGGTAATAACTGATCCTCCTTTTCTAAATCTATTTCGGATGAGGTGTTTTAGCAATAACCCTTTATTCTGACACATTTAAAAGCCTATAACTTTCAAAATTACAAATACCTAGAAAGTTCTTTCCTCCTACACACCATGCATCCAATAAGTTTCATTGCACTTTATTTCCATTTTTTCTTTCTTATTATTTATTATTCCAATCTTTTGTACAAGATGAAGACTGAATACTTTCCCATCATTAAACATAAACAATAATTATGATATGCCATCTTAATGACTGGCATCCATTCATGTATTCTGGCATTGTTAGAAAGGTGCGTCATCGTTTGGCATGCCTGCCATAATTAGTCTCACTTTGGAATCTGCTGGATTCAAATCAAGAGAGAAAAGGCAAGGTTTCTTATCTGTGAATACAGCAGTTCCTTATCATTAAATTAAAACCCATTGATGTTTTATTTGGCACCTGGTCACATTCCACATGCCTAAGGGATCTTTTTCCAGAGTTTTTTGTTGTAATGGTTATTTTTAAAGAACAGACACATGTGAGAAGATCCTCTGTCCATTTTAAAAGTATACAACAACTTCTTACCTTCAGTCAACAAATATCTGTAGAGCTCAAATCACAAATCAATAAGAAACTGTAAAAATGTTGGCTATTTGCAAGAAATTCAGAATGTATCAATTAATCTTCTGTAAGAAGAACAGTCTTCACAGATAATAAGTTTGAAGTGGGTTGCCCGAGAGAGAGAGCAAAATGAGACCGGACAAACACATCTGTTAAAGATGTTAAAAGAGGAAGTGGGTGAGAGCGACTGTTTCTACAAAAGAGCTTTTTGCAGAGTGGCGTGCAATGGAACAATATCTTGTGGCAAATATATTTACAAACATGGGTTTGGAGAACATGGGGAAATTTGAGCAGGTCACTGATCTTGTCATCGCAACAACCACACAACAATGCCACATGGGAACCGTGATCAAATATCTAAGGTTTCCAGTTGCTTACTTTCCTCCAATGACAACTTTAAACTAAGTTAACACTACACATCGCACATTTAATTCACCTTTTCCCAAGCAATAATGGACTCAAAGAGGCCTGCAACAGTCAATGAAACATTTGAGGTTGCTGATTGGCTGTGGAATATAGTTAGTTACTTTTTCGTAATTTTACGGATGGAATGACCACAAACAGGGTTGTTTAATCATTTAGGCCTATGTGTATTTGTGGCATCATAAGAATAATCTGTGGCATAAAAGGTAATGTGCTTATCACATTTTGATTACATTTGCTAGTGGCAAGTTAAGCAAAATTCAGTAGTGTTCTGAAAAACTTTGACAATGTTGACGTTCTGCTGAATCAAGCTTTACAGGGAATTAAAGCATTAAAAAACCATTACCCTTTAATTTAGTGGAGAACCACATATGTGAGGCATCTAACTCTGTTAAACAATCCCATTAATGGCTACACACGTAGTGTTCTCTCTTTTATTTTGGACAGATGCTTTTGTAAACCCTAATGCCTGTAGGCAAAACAAAGGAAGTTGCCCAAGCAATTACGACTGCCTTGTAATGTTGTTCATTACAATACGCTTGTTCATCTGTATTTTCTCTATTTTTCTATTTGGATGTTTTTTTAAGCCAAAAATGATAATCGCTCAGTAATTTTCATTAGATGAGACCCAGTTATTTTAGATTTATGGGGCACAATTACCTAAAATTTTGCTTAAAAGTATAGTTAGTAAAGCAAGATCTAAACTGTTTTCCACATGCTATTTGTGCATCTCTTTTCAAAGTAGGTCATGCACTACTTGGGCTGGAAAATGTTACCACTCATACTAAAAGGATTAAATCATCGAAAGAAAGTCAGGACAGAGAGAGCAAAGAAAGAGAGAGAGAGAGCGATTAACCTGCTGAAGAAATGCCTTAATGCTTATAATCCCCCATATAGCTGCATGTTTATCAGTTATTAGTTTGAGTAACTATAATTTTGCTGAGATATAAATTACGGCAGTTCATTACTGAATCATCTCAATTAAATATACTGTAACACAACAATAGAATATGCTAATGTTCTGTAAAAGCATTGCCAAGTTATAAAACAAAATTAAGGCAGTATTCTCATACCAACATCCGAAATCACTCATATTTTGTTCATGAAACTAAATGTATAAAATATAACAATGTTCTGTCATAAAACTCTGGTGCAGGCTGATTTTTTTGTTGTTTTTGTTTTTTATTTTTGCAAAAGATACAGAGATGACATGTTTATAATTGGTTAAAGATTATAAATGGTTAAAGATTAAGGTAAAAAAGGGTAAAAAAAAATAAACATAAGTGAAGATAGAGAAAAAGAACATACGAACATGAGGATAAGATATTTATACATCAATTAGGCGTTTTACTTGCTTTCTTATTAACAGAGGATGAAATAGTGTTAAGATATATGTTAAATTCTTTCAAAAAGACACAAAAGATTGGTTTGTTGTTGGTGAATTTACATTTGTGAATATAAAATTACAAAGAAAATACATTCAATTTATAAAGTAAGCGTTGTTTTTAACAGAGTCACAACTATAGTGACCAAAAATAATGTCTTTAAAAGTTATGGATATGCCTTTCTGGATATTATCATTAATAAAAGCCTCAATATTTTTCAAAAGTTGTTTAGTATAATAATGACCAAAATAAATGATAAACAGTTTCTGTGTGGACTTGACAAAATGAACATCTCGTATCAATATCAGTTTTAAATTTCTTCATGAAATGTTTAACAGGGTAAAATTAATTAATTTATTTTAATTTATTTTTTACTTCATTAGTGAGAAAGTATTTTTTTTGCAAGGACCAAATCTTTTTCCAATTTAAATTTATAAATAAATTATTCCAATAAGAGATTGCAGGAGATACAGAGATTATATTTTCTAGAAAAATTCCAACTTTATCATTTTGATACTTTTGTCCAGAAAAACATATTTTTACCTATAGGGGTATCTATTGGTTCAGGAATAATAATAGTCATAAAAGGAGAGCGATTGCTATTTTTTAGAGCATGCTAATTCCTGATGGTATCGCTCCCATAACTATGAAAAATTCTTTAGGGGTAACTGGCAAGTTTTATTCTGAAAGAAATTCATTATAGGACATTAATAAACCTTGGTTATTAAATAATTGATTTACTAAAAGCAAATCATTTTCAAACCACTGATCGTGCAGGCCGATGGGTTCTTAATTCAATCTACTTGCATTCACATCATTCTCCATAGGGCACAGCTGATTGGTTCCTGCTGTATCAGTAGCCAGCCAATGAGCTCGCCACTCAACCTTTAAATACTTGATCAGCATTTGCTATAGCAGTGCAGCACGCTTTCAGAAACCCTCCACCTTCCCCAGCTCCACCTGTATAGATCTGCTACGGGTAATTCATGTATGCTATATCAACCCATTCTCAAAATTTGAAGCATGGTCAAGTGCCTTTTGCGTCACATTAAAGACGTCAATATATCGACGCAAGGGTACTCCATAGATTTCAGTTGTTTGCCCAATGCGTCAGATCAAGACGCGTTTAATTCTTTGCATTTATAAAAGCAGACATGATTTTATGAATATTTATAGGCTACTTTCATATTTTGGAGCAACTAACCCCACTCCTACCCTAAACATACCCACTTCTAAACAATATAAAACACATAACAGGCAAATAAAAGTACAGTCACAGGTATTTATTGCAAAAACTGACCAAAACAGTATAAAAGTATTAATTCATGTTGCATTCCAAGTCTTCTGAAGTCATACGATATCTTCATGTAAAGAACAGAGTTGATCTTAATGTTTTAAGCACAGAAATTATGATCCAGCCACTCCATGAACTCATTCGTACTCATTCATATCTCATTCAAATGATACACACAACTCTTTAGCATGACGCAATCGGTCACAAGACACACAAGAGCCAATGACATTTTACAATCAAAGCCGACGTAATAATGCATACAAGAGCCAATGCAATTTCACTATGAAAACTGATGTAACATTTCTTCGGGCTGCAATTTTTGGAATTTGAATGTGTGCGTGATCTTCGGCGGATGAAGACGCTGATCCCTTTTGGGCATTTTCTTCACACAAATCAATCGTTTGGCCTCGGAACACTTGGAATATTTGTACTTTTTAAATAAATTGTGCATGCAGTGATATCTGCCTGTTATATCCTGTATTTTATATCATATAATACACAAATGGGTAGTTTTAGGGATGGGATGGGTTACATGTTCAAACATGTCTAAATAGTGTAAATAAGTGTGAATACAATTATGCTGGCTGATTAAATTGAGAATCACACTCCAACATGTCATAATGGCAAAATCATAACCCAATATATAATTTCATCATGACGTTCCCATGCCCAACTCGTCTGTGTATGACGCCAAAGGTTTCTCATTGAAATCAATAAAGCACCCTGTGCGTCGAAAAGATGACGCCTAGGGGTACCCTTAGCGTCTTCATTGGGCACTTGACCATGCTTCAGATTTTGATGCCTTGGGAGCGAGAATGGGTTGGCTATATTGCCGGGCCGTAAACACCATAGACACTGAGGGGTACAAGTCCCCCCCAATATTTGACATTATTGATACTCCATTACACACCGCTTTGCTTGTTATTAAGATGAATAAAAGTAATATTTTAGGCTGGTCTGCCTCAGTGGTCTAACAGTACTCATCAATGTTAAAATGATTGAGATGGCCAATCAAATCAACAGAGGTGGGCCTCACTGTTCATAGAAGACGTGTGTGAATTTAAACGCAATGCTTTAGTTTTAACAGTGAAAGAGTGTGGTAAGATGTAAGTAAACATTTAATATTTGACAGCTGTTTTACAATAGAAATGCTCAGTGCCCGACGGTAGGCTAATATCAAGTTTTTTGCCATTTTGAATTGAAAATAGGCAATCATTTACATACGTTTGTGTAATGTGACGAGACAAGGAACGTTTAGCATTTTTGCCAATTTAAAAAAAAAAAAAAAAAGTTTCACTCCCCAATGTTCAAGACATGATGTTACAGCCTTGCTATATTGTTCAGCAGCAGCATGTCTTACTTCCTCACAGCAGTGTGTCGTGTATGTATTGGCAGTAATTAGTCCCGTACTTGCTCTGCAGCAGCAGCGTAGCAGATCTATTCTGCCAAGACCGAACAAATCAATATTTTCATAACCATTAGCATGCCAAACATTCCGGGAGTTGTCATGACAGAAATATATTTTGCTGAGGTAAAGTTCTGTTTAATAAATTTGGCTTAATAATATAATCTACATGTGTCCTGATAAATTTCTGCCTCTCTGTGCTTTGTCTTACTCAGAGTATCTGTGCAAGATTACCAGCCTCAGCCAGTGCCAAACTACAGCAGACTGTGCTGAGGGCCAGTTTGAGGTTTATGTCTAAACTATACAATCCAGGACATGACAGAATGACTTTAGCAGTTCTTTACAGTGACAATCTATAAGACTACTACATTATTGGGATCATGTCCTTATCATGAACTCATTGACTGCCATATAGGAGAGGGATTCTGCTTTTTGTAAGTCTCGCACTAGTTTGACCAGGACAGATAGGCGCTAAGTCATTTATATTCTAGCTCTGGTGTTTTTCTAGCGCCTGAAAGTTTAATATGTACCCTGTGCACTTTTAACATAGATTTACATAGACTGTGTTTCCCTGCCAAACTGGCAGCGTTTAATGTTTTAAAACTATTCCCAGTTTGTGATTGATCATTTAAAATGAATCTCTATAATGCCATGTTTGGCACCCAATTTAGTCATGCGTAAAACCGCTGTGCTTTGTGAACGGTATTGGCCCCTCTGTGGTGAAGGGCAAAAGGCCCACCGTAGTAAAATTGTTTAAAAGCAGTCAAAGGTTGTGCTGGTGTGCTTAAAGTGTTTTGTGCACCGTTAATACACAGGGGAGTGTGTAAGGCTGTAAATTAAAGCATTGTTGACAACACAGTTTGGCACTAGCTAGATGAAAATAGAAAAGTCCATTGAATCACAGGTCAGATGTTTTAACATGTATAAACACATACTTAAGATGTACAATACAACGCTTTAAGACTGATGCTTACAATATAATAAGAACATAAAGGAGATGGTGCACAATGCTTTATGTATTCATCCCTCATGCCTATTTTTATATTTTCAGTTTTTAGTAATTTTGCTTTTATATTTCTAAATAGCTTTAGTTATGTTTTTATCTCCGTTTTAGTACTTCAACTATACTGAGTACTTTATTTCAGTTAGTTGCCAAGGCTTTTTTTTTCATCTAATATTTATATTTGATTTGATTTCAGCATTATTTCAACTTATTTTAATGGTTTTAGTTAACAATAACAACACTGATTCAACAGTGACCTTTTGAAATGGAATGATAAAAATTCTGCCATAAATGAGAATATGCTTAGAAAGGGCCCCATTGTGATGGAAAATTGATGGTCATTGAACAGAGACAACATACACCAAATCTGGAACGCATTAATGCTAGATCTGGTTACATACAGAACATCACAACAGATATTATCAGACATTTATGTGATTTATATTGACATTGTTTCCCTCTTACCTTGTCTTTTGCTACCTGTATCACAAGCAATAATCAAAGGAAAATTACTCCCAGGCTTTTCATCTCCTAAAATACCTGAGACATGATGTAATATGTTTCTGGAGTTTTCTGGTGGTAACTCCCTCTTGCATTGCAGTTATTTCCCAGTTATTATTATTAATTTTTTTTCATTCCAGCTAGGAAGAAACCTGCCAAAACACAGACTCACCTAACCTCCACATGGAAAACCTGTCATAACTCACCAGAAGAGATGTAAACATGCAGCAGAGAAAGCGAGGGCCCACAGCTCCTGTGTCCAGCCGGTGCTTCGAGCCAAGTAACCCTGCTATGGAGAGGCATTACGTTCCTGGGACTCTGGAAATCACATAAATAGTGTCATGAATATTAGTTCAATGAATATACATTTATATTTTGTATATTATATGTTGCATATTCATATAATGTGCCTTGGCATGAGCACATATTGTGCAATAACCAAATTCGGTAATTATTTCAGCTGTACAAGGACACTGATATTAAACACAGTGTTACATAATCATCTCTCTGCCTGTGCACATTATGGCTGCTAGACTTGAGACTCATGAGAACAAAAAATGCAGTGCTCCACCCGTCTGACAGAGCACCATTTGTTATTGTGTTTGGGTGTAACCACGGACCACTCCACGTGACAGGACTGCTGCGTGTGCAAAATTATATAGATATTTTCATTTCTAATATATTCAGTATCTGGTTACACTCACATACAATATGATTCCACTTTTTCTTCTCCCAAGTTGAGGAAGTGACATCCATACAAATGGCTATTGTCTGGTGTAAGATGAATGGTCTGAAAAGGCTTTTTCAGTGTGCTTGCTGACGGATGAATGAAGATTAACACCTGCACTGAGCAAAAGTTCTTAAGAACACCCTTCCAGAGCCTAATGGCGGGTACTGAGACTTTATTGTACTGTAAAACACTTTAACACTGTCTACACCGGATGTGAGCGATGCGTCATGGCACATTAAAAGCAAATAGAACCCGTTATAATAGATGCTGTCAACACTGTGCTAATTCGACAACAGGAAAGACTGAAAAGGGCTTTTCACACTTGAAATAGTTAACCCTGGGTCATTCTAAACCCGGGGTAAACTTAATCCTGGATTATCTTGCTTCACGCCATCCACTAGTCATAATTGAATTCATAGTTGCTCTGTTTTTGAAGTCCATAAAAAATGCATCTGCCCATCAAATAACATGCTCCACGCGGCTCTGGGGTGTTAATAAAGGCCTTCTGAAGCCAATCGATACGTTTGTGTAAGAAAAATATCCATATTTAACACTTTATCAAGTAAACTATCGACCGACCGCCTTCCCTGTTCAATTTATGGAAAAATTGTTGAAAGTTCCCCTGCCGATCGAAAGACTAACACGACCAGGTACGCTCGTCATGACGTCATGTACGCATCTTGAGTTTCACTTTCAACATTCAACACTTTTCCATGGAAGGCGGTCGGTTGAAAGTTTACTTGATAAAGTTTTAAATATGAATATTTTTCTTACACAAACGCGTCGATTCGCTTCAGAAGGCCTTAATTAACACCCCGGAGCTGCGTGGAGCATGTTATTTGATGGACAGATGCACTTTTTATGGACTTCAAAAACAGAGCAACTATGAATCAAATTCTAATGCTTGGATTAGCCTGGACTTTTGTAATATAACTCTGAATTTATTCGTCATTAAGAAGAATGTCATATACACCTAGGATGACTTAGGGGTGAGTAAATTATGGGCTAATTTTCATTTTTGGCTGAACTATCCCTTTAAAGGTGCAGTGTGTGAATTTTAGCGCAATCTAGTGGTGAGGTTGTGAATTGCAATCATCTACCGCTCACCCCTCCCTTTCGAAGCACATAGAGAAGCTACGGGGTCCGACACAGGACAAAAATGTCTTCGTCGGAGAAAGCAGAGAGTAACTAGCGCTCTGTAGAGAAGTTTGTTCATTTAGGGCTACTGTAGAAACATGGCAGCGCTAAGATTCGCAATTTCACTGTATGGGGACCTGCGGTGTATGGAGATAGACAATTTTTTTTCTAAGTTAATAAAAACATAACAGTACATTATGTAAGATTTTTATACACTACTGAAAACATAGTTATGTATATTATATTGCATTTCTGTCAATAAATCTTCATTAATACTACACACCTTTAACTTTCTTATTTGCATATTTGTGATGCCATTGTCATTGATTGGATGAACGCAGCACGCAACATAAAAGCTCTAGCATTGCATCCTCGTATTGCCAACTGTATACTATCGAGTTTATACTGAATGGACATTTTGGACTATAAAGGAAAGAAGTCACTTCTTCACTCAAATTGTCGCGTTTTCTGTCAGCATTTGACTCTGAATACAAAGGTTTTTCTGTGACTGTCCAAAATAGCCTACACAAACGAGTAAGCGATAGACCTTTTTCACAAAAAATGCGTAATAGTTGCGGAACCGGAGGTCAAGCGTTAACACATCAGAAAAACAAACCCGGGCAAGAGAAAATGGATCAGAGAGTCTACACAACTTCGCTAACGGATTTGCCAAATATTACATTTGATGGAAATGAACAATTAGGTCTATTTACATAAGTCTCAGATTACTAATACGGTCTCAAATACGGAAGTTGTGAGAAAGGCCTATTGGTTATCTGTTGCTAAGCATCTAGCTTTAACATATGGGGCCCTATTTTAACGATCTGAAACGCAAGTGTCAAAGCGCGAACCGCAAGTAACTTTGTGGGCGGGTCTCGGCGCTGTTGCTATTTTCCCGGCGGGATAAATGGCTCTTGCGCCCAGCGCAAATCTAAAATGGGTTGGTCTGAAGTAGCTTCATTATTCATAGGTGTGGTTTAGGCGTAACGTGAATAAACCAATCCGAGCGTCATCCAACATTCCCTTTAAAAGCAGGTGCGCAAGTTCCATTATGGATTGCTATTATTATGGCGTATTTACCAGGCGCACGCCAGGAGCGGTTCACAGCCGAGGAGACTGATGTTCTTGTAGAGCAGTGAAAGACAGAGAAGTGAAGTTGTAATGTTGTACATTATGGTAAAGGTGATTTCACAGTCTTTTTTTTTTTCAGTCTTTCAGTTTTTTCAGTTTTTCAGTCGATTTTTTTTCCTGGTTCTTGACGGACAAACCAATTTGTCAGATGTCCTTATATACATATATGTCTTGCCATTATTGGGCAAACAGGTCTTATCCTTAATTATTACAATTAGCCTGAATCATTTGTAAGCTAGATTTATGCCTATTTTTTCACATCTTCGTGGCACACCACAATGATTTCCGTCATCTCATGTGTTAATATTTTTTTAGTGTAACAATTTATGATTTGCAAAAATAACTGTTGCATCTGTGTAGATTACATGAGCAAAGTGTATGCGCGTTGTGCACGCTATACATTATGGTCAAGCATGCGCCCTTAAAATAGCATAATGAACAACGCGCAACACGCCACTGACTTTAGACTAGGTTTTTTCTGGTCAGTGGCGCAATTGTTTAATGGAACAGCAAAATAGCACCAGGGATTGTTTGCGCCGGAACACGCCTCCTTTTTTGCGCTGAACCGCCCAGGGAGCGCAAGTGCATTCACTAGTTTAGCGACGTGCTTCTGTGGAGGGAAAAGCGCGCTTTGCGCGGGTGCAAAATAGGAATGACACATGCGTCGGTGTACAAAGTCAATTGCGCTGGGTGCAAGATAGGGCCCATGATGTTTTAGTAACAAGGTTCGGGAGGAACACGTTCAGATAATTGACACAAGTTGAGAGCACTCAGCTAATCAACAATAGAGGTAGGCCTATATACGCAGCAGTCCTACCTCCCGTTTGTTGACAGTTATCAGCATCCCTCCACCACCCCTTCTCCACACTTTTAGTTCTGACCACTTACATACACGGGGGGTACTCTGGGTTCGGGCCAAATTCGCATTTAAACGTACTCTCTATAAATTATATGTAAGTGTGAACTTGTGAATCTAACACCGCTCTGTTTCACACTGTAGGCTACAAGGTTGGCACCACAAAAGGATTTCATAACACTGGGTAAAAAGCGGTGCTAACCCGCATCTAAGTGTGAAACTCTCCCGGGATTAAAATCAGTGTTTAGAACGATGATGACCCGGGGTTAAGCGCAGTGTGAAAAGCTCACCATGAGATCAAAATGGACAATGCTCTTTTTTAATGGAATATTGCAGTATTCATTATAAATGATTTATCAATGCACATTCATATGTTCTTATAACCTTTAATTTAAAAAAAACTTCCCCTCCTTCTTCTTCTCTTCTCTGATGTTTACAGGCATGAGGGCGGGACAACCTGTCACTCACATGAGATCACAGCAATAGCAAACCAAAACAATCCAATCAATTCCCAAAAATCAAGAAATCAAGTCCCGCCCTACATTTTTTCTTGTTCACGAAGCCATTTCACTCATATTCGTCACAACAGGGAAGAACAAACTATCACAACTTGTTTATGGTTGGGATAATAAATTAAAATAATATGATAACAATTAACAGCTTGCAACGTCAAGTAGCATAACGGACCGAACAACTAAAATAACTGTAAGCAGCTGAAACCTGAAGCCTCATTTTCAATTGGCTGTTTAGTCAGAATGATTTTTAAATCTTTATCATTATAGTTTAATTTGTTCTTGATGTAAATGGTCCCTCCCAGAACACAGGCTATTTCACGCAAAAACGAAAACACAGACATGATTGCTATAGCATAACTCGGGTAGCATTATATTTTAGAGACAGTGTTTTAGGAAATAAATACTTAATGTGTTTTAATTTGTGCATTGTAGTGTCAAGATTGTTTGTTCATTTATGAGATTTGATGCAAGTGCAAAATAAAGCACCATTTTATATATTCTGGGGATCTACAGAACAAACACACATTCAGACAAAAGCAAAAATACTGGCTTGTAATAATTCTCTGGGCAGCTCATATGTCTTCTCTGGGGAATACCTTTCCTCCTGCTCCACTTGTTCTTTCTTTTGATCACAAGATCCAAAGCTCAGTTTTACATCTCCTTAACAACAGTTATAAATCAATTGACTGACACAGTCACACTAACAAAATCATTCACATTCCTTACCTTGTGAGTTTGACTGCTGAACTCTGGTTCCCCTCCATCAAAAAAATAATTGACCAGTTGATTTTTATCAGGATTTGATGTGTCCTTTTACAGTTTTGACATGTAGGAGCTTGATCGAATATAAGTAGTAAATATAGGTTAACTTTGGGATAGTGTTAACATTTTATACATTTAATGTATTCTTTATTTAGGAATTAGCTTGCTAGGATTATTTTAATTTCTTCTTTTTTGTTTTGCCTCATTGATATCGTATTTCACCATATGTGACTATTTTAATGTCTCTTTATGTTTTTCGCCTTTGGACTTGGCAGTGGATTGATGGATTAAATAACAGGATCTCACATCCAATTACACAATTTTTGAATATCTTTTGACTTCAATACAGGGTTGTTCACTTTCTTATGACATCAACCTAAACTTGTGCCAAAATAATCAGTTGTCTTCACCTCTGCATCTGAGTTTGCGTGTCAAGTGAACTGGCGGATATTTCCAGATCAAGTCAAGTTTATTATTTTTGGATGAAAAACGATTAGTCAGATGGTCCCCAAAAAGCAAATCAACAGACTGATATTACTATTGCTCTCACACTATAACAAATCAAGCTCTAATATTTATGGCAGCCTGACAAGCCTTCTCGATCCGAGAGTGTGTGATTTTGATCATATAGTCTGTCTTTTATTCCTCAGTTTTCTTTGTATACACATCCCAAAATGGCTGCGTTTCCATGGCAGCATCATCAAGAGGTAAACACTTAGAGAAAGATGAAGTCACACGTTTAAAGCCAAGTCAAAGCAGTGTGGTGGCAGCGCCTCCTGTTAGTGTTTAAGAACCATCAGAGAACACTCAGAGTGCTTAAAAAATAAAAACAAACATGCCCATTGTGCCTGTTTTTCATGAAGGAAGACACTTCTGTAGTAAAAGGATAAATAACCTTTTTCCTGAAACAAATGTGTCTTTGTGCTGCAGGAATGGGTAACTTGTCAATTCAGCAGAAATAATTCATTGATTTGAGAAAATGTGAGTAATATGATAATGTGACTCACACTTTGTTGTATGTGATGATTTTTAAGATTGTAATACTTCAGTCAATGAAGTAGGCTACATTAATATTCATGAAGTAGGTCTACATGAAATGTTCTTCAATTTGTATTAACAGGCAAAATAGATACTTGAGTTCAAGAACAGATACTGAAATATTATTTGAATAGAAGTATTCTTTTGAATTGTCATAAATTCTGACTTACTTCCCTACATACTACATTACAAAAAAACAGATACAGTGCATTCGGAAAGTATTCACAGTGCTTCACTTTTTCCACATTTTGTTGTGTTACAGTTTGCATCAGTTAATGACTCACTGATTCAATGATTCAGTCTGAACGAGTCTCAAGTTTAAGGGTTAGTTCACCCAAAAGTGAAAATGGCGTTCTTATAGGATTCGGAAGCGCTGCGCTGTATTTACTACATCAAGAGCATAGGAGAATGACAAAGACGAGAAGAAATTGTTGAATAAAGTCGTTAATTTTGTTTGTTTTTTGCGCATAAAAAGTACTCCTTGACTTGTTGCTTCATAACATTCAGATTGAACCACTGTAGTCACATGGATTATTTTAACAATGTCTTTACTACCTTTCTGGACCTTGAAAGTTGCAATGACGTTGCTGTATATGGAGGGGTCCGAGAGCTCTCCGATTTCATAAAAAATATCTTAATTTGTGTTCTGAAGATGAAAAAAGTCTTACAGGTTTGGAACGACATGAGGGTGAGTAATAAATTACAGAATTTTAATTTTGGGTTAACTAACTTTAACAAATCACTGGCTGCATGCAGAAAAAACTGTATTGTCAGGGAGATGTACAAAGAAAAGGTGTGAGGACTCATTTGCAGGAAAAAGGGTTTAATTTAAATAACAAAATAAATACAAACACAAACCAAAACACCCACGAGGGGAAAACCAAACTAAGAATACAATAACAACTGGAGCAGAAACATGTAGCACAACGGGGAAACGGATGACAAAAGACATAAGACAACGATCCAGCACAAGACTCCAGACACAAGGTGATTATAAAGAGTGACAAATTAGGCAGGAAAGGAGGGAGAACAGGTGGGGCAAATTAACCAATAATCAGATAACAAGAAGGGCGGGGTGACCAGAGACATGACATCACACCAAAACCACCACATGTGCTGCATAGGACAAGACAGACATGTGACAATTATTTGATAAAAGAAGTATGTCCGAATTCACAGTACTCATAAAAGAGTAGGCAAAAAGTACCCGGATGACCTACTACTATATTATTTATTCTGAAATGTGCATATGATGGTAATGACAGATTACATTCATACTGCACACACTCATAGCGACTATATAGAAATTACTTTTTAGCGGTTGTGAAGTAATTACTTATTCAAAACAAATACGCAATTAATTAGGAGAGTAAGCTTTATGCGAATTTGGACGCAGCCATCTTATAGTTGTAGTTAAATGACTTTTGTTGCTTATAGCACTCATTTAAAATGAAGTACACTGTTATATGTACCTTTGGTTTCATTAGCAAATGCATTACCCACAACACTAACACATTAAAATATTTGTGTTCTTAATTTAATTAGTGTGGAAAATGAATGCAATATGGATTTGTAAAGTGCAATTCGTTCTGATGCTTAACTGTGTCATAAAGAATAACTATTCACTCTCTTTTTTTCGCACATCAAGGATATGTTTTACTGTTTTGGAAGTCATAACAGATAAGCCCCATTTAAATCTTACATAGGCCTATAAAAAGAAAACATTTTTATTAAACAGTTGATTAAATGAAAAAACAATCATGGTACAAATATGCTGCAACAAATTTTGAGGGGGTTTTGAATGGTCACCCCTCTGGCTTTAATCAGTTGAGCCAGATCAGCTTTGCTCTTTTTTTAATGCAGCTATTAAGTCTCTGTATAATGGAATGACAGGGAGTTGTAGAACACAGAACTCCTCTGGTTCCTCGGATGGCGTTATGGAAAAATCCACAGGTCCCCTCGTACTCTTTGCCTTCTCTTCTGTCTGAAAAATGAAACACGTGAGGGGCTGATGGTGGGCCTGGCCGTGGCTCAAACTCACCGCAGGTGGAATATCTATGTTATTGTGGAAGAATTCACGCCACGCTCCAAAGTTGCTCTTCATTCCTGACTTGATGTTTGCAACAGTGAAACCCTAGAGTGCAAAGAACAGTGTAACAATTAAAGGAGTGTTCATATTGCATTTCATGCTGATGTGAACTCATTCAAACTGGTCTGAGGTACTGAGTGAGAGGGAGGATTCGCTGTGATGAAGGACAAAGAACTTCCCTTCTTCGTGTTTGTCTGAATTATTAGAGCATGTACTTGAATACAAGTACAGATAAGGTCTGAGCTTCTCTTATAGAGAAAAGATGTTAGCTTATTTGGGGTATCTATTGAAGCACTGCAGATGTTATTTTTAAACAGGGATACAGGTTTTTATCTGAAATTTGGAGAAAAAAAAACAAGAGAACATCTGTTGGTGAAAACCATGGCTGCTGATAATGTCAAGACTGATCAAAAAAATTTTTTTAAATGGTTCTTTAAAAACATAATCATTCATCTATTATTATTGTATAATTATTTATTTTAATAATAATTGTTATTATTATTTTATTATTATCAAATAATATTGATTGAATAATGCCATTTGTCATTATTGGTTCTGCATTTCAGTTACTGGAAAAATTAGGTAATAAGGTCATTAAAAAAAAAACAATCGGTCAATTTATACTTTCAACACCAACAGATTTTTTTTTACATTTTGTGGAACAACTGCCAGCATGAAACCAAAAATATTTAGTTTAAAGTATCCATAATTAAGTGAGTCATTCTAGGAGAACTGAGAGAGAATCGAACCGGATAACATTGTGTCTCCCTCACTCTTGCATCATCTAATGATAAAACCATTCTCCTCTCGAGATACACCAGTTCAATGATACCTCTAATACTGCTCAGATGGACAGCAGAAAAACAGATGCAGTGAAGGAGAAAGGGGAAAAAAACATCTGGACAGACAGACAATTGCGTAGCAGAGACATTCATCTTATCCGCATCCTTGCATGGTCGTCAGACTTGAATTATATTTTAATGCTTTCCATTGGGATGTGTTCCTGTGCCAGAATTATCATCATGTGTGCTTAGACACAAGGAGACAAACATTGTGGCCAACTACTACATAGAGCAGCATTGAGAGGAGACTGATGGAGGGGCAGAGAGACAAGCAGACAGGAGAAATGACATGCTAAAACTCATAAAACATAGTTGGGCAAGACTGGGATTAATAAACTCAGTTGGTGCAATAGTAGCATAAGACACTGCTGCATCTGTAGGAAAGGTTTAAAAAAAAAAAACAGCATATGAGCAGATCTATAGATATGCATTAATGATAATAGATGGCGAAGTGTGGCAAAGAAATCATGCGCAATTTATCTGTACAATACAATAACCAAAAATATATACGGATGAATAGAAAATTAGTTTTTTCTTCTCCTGTCTCTTGGCTGTGGTGCAGTGTCATTAAATTTGCAAAATTCCATACAGAAATAACATCTTGAAAACTCATTAAGTGTCAGTCAAGTCATAGGCTACATGGAAAATTATAAAAGTTCACTTAGCCCCACGGCAACAGGATGTCCAAAGTAATATAAAGCATAATGGCTTATTAATACCTTGCATTAAATAATATCCTGAGCTGAATCTACAGAAGACCGTGTGACAGAACAGGTCTCTCTTTGAACGTGCCAACACCTTCCAAATTATGAGTTGAAAAAAAAAGAAAAAGCCAGGAGAGTTTACTCTGCTTTTCTTGCCTCTACCAACATCCCTTCCCCACCTGCTCAGCGCACCAGCTGCCCTCAATAACAAAACATTTCATTCTCCATTTGTCATTGTGCTAATCTGTGCTAATAATTACTTTTAATTAAAGAGTAATCACAATAATTGTAAACATCCCAGTCACCACCGGAGATTTAAACAGCTGTTAGAAATTAAGCTTGACAATTTAAGCCTTATTGTGCCACAAACTAAGCATGTCCCAGAACTCTTTGGGAGTAGTTTTTTCTCTTTCTCTTTATTACATAATCATTGCAGCATGGATTTTAGCACTTTATCAATTTATGCACATTACAGTAATATCATCAAGAAAGTTTAATTGCAAAATCATTTCCACTTTGACTAGTCCCAGAGCAGGACTACGGGTGTGGGACCGCAACCTCCAAACAGAACTGGAAAATTACAGAGGTAATTTTGCAACACCACGTTTTATAATATCAGAAAGCAAAAATGTGGAGAACATCATTAAATCACACTATCATACACTATAAAGTTGATTAAGCACTTTTTGACACACTATTAAAGACATTAAGTAACTTGTTTTGTGCCTGAATGAATCAGTTGGGCAGTTGAGTCAATAACCCACTCATAAAGAGATTCAATGATTGATTCAATGACTCACTAAAAGTTTCTTAGCCTTTCATTAGCTGTTTATCTTAGGCCTACTCGGATAGGCCTATAAATTATCTTTGTCTTTACATTTGCGCGTTGTATGTCCTACAGTGGATTGTAGGTAAATATTTACCTCATCCAGCACTTTTTCTTAGTTTTCTTTTATAAAAGCCTAAGTATATTCTAATAAGCACCCTGTACTATTTAAGTGCAAACGATTCAGTGGGGGAGTAAACTTTCCGAATGAATCAAACTGAATCATGAACAATTTCAAACCCGTCTGACTGATTAGATCAAAAGAGTTAATTTAAAAAATAATCTGTGAATCTGACATTGCTACTTCTGATTCTAAACAGCTGATAGTAAACACACACGAAATTATTGCTGAAATATTATCAAAGAAAATTATTCTTAGGTCTGTATACGATAATGTCCACCATCAAATAAGGATTTATCAGTAGTAATTTACTGTGGCTCGTGCCCCAGTAAAAATAGTCTAGTGACTCCCGTGCTTGTTTCATTCCTAAATGAATCAGTGTTTTGAACAAATCGGTTGAATTATGAGCCATTACATGCATTTTCTGTTTACATTCACTTAAAACATAACTGATTGTGTTAACGTGAATACTTGCCAAGACCTGCCATTTTTTGTGTGTGTGTGTATTTGACTGTTTAAGCGCAATAAGCTGTGAAAAATAACTCAATTTAGTGCTGAGAGGCACTTTGGGGGAGAGCACAAAATGCACAATACGCAAAATGCAAGCCCTGTAACACCAACAATATTCATCCAGAGCCAATGAAATGTGTACTTAAGGGTAGGCGGTTTGTGTGTCAACTCGCTGTTGAAGAGATGATAAAGCAAGAAAGCGCAGCTGGTGTCGTCTATCTATTCTTCTTATAAAGATAACGTATTTGGTTACTAACGTAACCTTAGTTCCCTGAGATACGGGAACGAGTATACTGCGTCACTAGACGCTGATGGGAAAACTCCTTTTTCTCTGATTACTGAAGCCTTTTTCAATCACACAGTGAAACCCATGGCCATTTGTTTGTGTGGTTCAAGTGAATTGAACCAATGACGAGTCAGCAGAGCTGCACAAGCCTATGGCAAAGAAGCCCGCCAGAATCTGCCGAAGGGGCGGGACCATCTGGCTAAATAAGCAGGCATTCTGGCATAGGATCCTCAGGTTAATTCTCCTTTAGCAATGAACACTGAATCGTGCAGCAACGTAGCATGGCACGAAAAAGTACTCGTTCCCATATCTCAGAACTTTCCGGCCATAAATCTCTACTGCTGCATTAGCATCAGCCTTTGGCCAGTCGAGACCGGATGGACGCACACACCACAACCAATGCCATTCCTCTCAACTCCAATCCACCCCACAGTAACTTAAACTCAAAAGAAACAAGGATCAGAAAACAGAAATAGGAAAACGCAATCCAGTAAGTGTGTACTCCAAACTGACCAACAAAGTACTACATTAATAAATAAAGCATTGCAAATATGTCAAACAAAATCTGTGTAGCTTTTTTATTATATATATCTACATAACAAACCTTAAATTATATATTATAAACTTAAATTAAAGGGTAGATCCAGATAAAGAAAATGACTATCAATGTGAATGAATATACTGTATAGTGGAATGTATTCGAGGGGAATGTATGCGCTGTGAATGAATGAATGCATGCGAGTTACCCTTATCAATGTGTGGACGTAGGTTCGGCCATCACAATCGGAGTCACAGGAAACTGTAGCGAGCTTGAGCTCATTAGAGGCCAAGCTTGGGAGAACTGATCCTGTATAGACAGGAGTGTGGGTTAAAAGTGGATTGAGCTCAGCAGAGGTTAATTACATCACACACAGAGGACCTGTGCCTGCAATGTGAGGACGTCTAAGTTTCACCAATGGACACACCACTGGACCAGGCCCAGGATGAGGCCATGCCTCTAGTAGTTCTTGAAAAAGAACTCTCATTGTTCTTTGAAAAATGAGAGTTGTCTTCTGAGGCGAAGAGGTCGACCTCTGCCTTCCTGAAGATCTCAAAGATCTTGTGAACCGTTAGAAGGTGGAGAATCCACATTGCTCCGAGATAGCATATCTGCTCCCTTGTTAATATTTCCCGGCACGTGTGCTGCTCTCAGCGAGTGCAGATTGAGGTCTGCCCATTCCAGGAGGCTTTTCACCAGCTTGAAAAGAAGCCTTGAGGTGAGCCTGCCCGGGTGGTTTATGTAGGACACCACTGTCATGCTGTCTGATCGGACTAAGACGTGGTGCCCCCTCAGGTCTGGTAGTAAGGCCTGAAGAGCTCGACAAACTCCCAGCATCTCCAGGCAGTTGACCTTAGCCGACCTTCGTGGTCCGACCAGTGGTCGAAGGCCGGTCTGCCCTCAGACAGAGCTCCCCAACCTGTGTTGGATGCATCTGTCAAGACAACCTTCCTTCTGGAGACCATCCCCAGGGGCACGCCTGACTGGAACCAACAAGGGTTCTTCCAAGGAGCCAGAGCTGTCACACAGGCCTGGTTTACCCTGTGGGCTGGAACCTGGGTTTTCCACCAGTACTGTAGAGGTAATCGGAGAAAAGGGAGTTTTCCCATCAGTGTCTAGCGACGCAGTACAAGTGAAGTATTGAAAGGGAACTATAACAACAACTATTTTACCATCCACATATTATCGTAACACACAATAACATTCTAAGCGTGCACTGCGGATTTGTCATTAAAAAAAAATTCCCGCCTTAAATGCTTAAAATATTTAAAGCAGGATGGATTCTGATTGGCTGTCAATGTTTTTATTGTTCATTAGCTTAAAAAAAAAAAGTGATTCCAAAGATATCGTTCCTCTGTGCCATTATCGTTATAGTTGTGGTGTGGTGCTATTCTGTTAAATTTAATAAAAAAATATTGTATAAGCCCAAATTAAACTGTGCAACACATGGCTGTTCTCCCCGGTCAATAAGCAAGATGTTCCTCATATATCAGAACGTCCGATTGCTGGTCCTGTGATGGATTGGCCACCTGTCTAGGGTGTCTCCCTGCTGAGATAAGCTCCAACACTCCCCAGTGACCCTAAACAGAATAAGCGGGTACAGAAGATGGATGGATGCTGGATGGACAGAAGGTAGTGTTACTATGATCAAAGCATGGTCTCATCTTAGTACTGACGTATTTAGAAGGACTGCACAACATAAGTGAGACACCCTCTGGTGGCCTTGATAACTTCAACACCTCCTGGATTGCTGTCAATGTATGACCTTTAAAAATACTTTAAGAAGAAACTCTTTCAGTTCTTGAAAGGATTAAAGAAATGGAAAATTACATGTGCAACGCTCTAGATCCTAATTCATGAAGGTTCAATGAAGTTTACCTCATTCTGGTGCTGAAGAATGTGTTAACATGAAAAATGGGAACATCATTGAGGATCAGAATTGCATAATATTGTGAAAAATGTTTGTGTTCTCCTGAGAAACTTTGCATTAGATCATAAAACCATTAAAATATATTTATCATATTATTTCCATCACAAAGGTTGAGCAAATGCAACATTTTTCGGGCGGATGATTTTGCCAATGAACACAAAAGAACTAAAACTGAATTTCTCCTAACTATCACCACATACTTTTTGGGAGTTCAAAAACAACAAACTCTTAACAAATCAGAAACATTTTCCCTTTTGACATGGTTTGTTCAGACAACTGTTGTTAGGCTAGTTGGTTTAACATTTTTTATATATATTCAGTTTCCAAAGTGTCTGTGACTCAAAAAGCCCTGCATGCTGAATAAATTCCTTTCTTACATTGTAGCTTCATGGTCACTATAAAGCAGCACAGTTGGGAGAATTTTATTTTACAGCCCTGTTCCCCATACTATGTACTTATTATAGTTATTACAATAACTGCTATAGGTACTAACCCTGAACCTACCCCTAAACCTAACTTTAACCCATGTAGTTAGCTTACCTTATATTACCCAGTACTTTTTTCAGGTAAATACACACAAGTGCACTGTATAATAAAGTGCAACCGCACAGTTTCGCACCATCGTTAACAAGTTATTGTAGGTTAAATACCTCGTTTGGCCTTATCCAATCGTAACCTAAGCAGGAAATGGGGCTGAAGATGACTCTCAAACCATATTACTGTTTTCCATTGCTCGGGGCTCCATTGCTCACTGCTCTGTTTCCATATAGCTCAAGGGTTTTTGCTCGACATTCTGCATTTAGTTCAAGTTGCCTACTTTCCAGACCGGCCATAAATTCCAGCAAATGTTATGATGGAGTTTTTGTTAAGACTGAGAGATTTGAATCAGGTTTGTATTTATTTATTTTTTTTACATACATGGCATTCATTCAGCATTGTTAAGAATGTTCCCTTTGACTTGTTTCATAATTTTGCTGTTTTTGTACCCAACCAACTTGTTGACCCGTTTTGCACTACTCTGACCTCTTTTGAAACAAAGAGTACTGATAATAACTGAGCTGCATCTGTAACCTTTATTTAATATAGCAAAGTTCTGTGAGTCCATTTATTGCTCATCTTTTTTTCAATGAAGAGTGGGCTGAATGAAAGGAGAAATGAATAAACAAACAATGATACCAAAAGAGACATAAATATTTCTCTGAAAGGTTAGTTGTGTACGTTCTCCTGCATGGAGTCTCCCGGCTGTGGAGGTTTGGAGCATCTGTTTCTGTCTAAAGATCTGCTGATGGAAAAACCCCTGGCAGGGATTAAGAATCTTTTACAAACAAGCAAACACAAAAGTGAATGTGCAAACATATTCTGTCAAAAGTACACACACAGTTAAAATAGAGAAGATACAAAAGCTTTATTGCTGAACTCTGAAATAGATTTGGATATTCACATTGTGTGGCAGGCATACAGCTCATTGCACAATACCTCTGTCCCTAATTTTTGTCAGAACTTGCCTAAAGGGAGGCCAGGGGGTGTTAAGGGGTTAAAGCAATTATAGGCTGCCCTTTGAGCCCATAAACAAACCTGGTCTTTAACCTCTGATTCTCTGTCAGCTCTTTTGAACGGAGCTTAATGCTCTTCAGACCTCAGGGCCAGGTCTGTATTTAACAATTATCAACAAGGACATGATATGACTCTAGGCCTAAGTACTGAGAGACCATTGAGACTCATGACAGAATCACTTAAAGAGCACATACATAAATACACTCACCTAAAGGATTATTAGGAACACCTGTTCAATTTCTCATTAATGCAATTATCTAATCAACCAATCACATGGCAGTTGCTTCAATGCATTTAGGGGCGTGGTCCTGGTCAAGACAATCTCCTGAACTCCAAACTGAGAGAAAGGTGATTTAAGCAATTTTGAGCGTGGCATGGTTGTTGGTGCCAGACGGGCCGGTCTGAGTATTTCACAATCTGCTCAGTTACTGGGATTTTCACGCACAATCATTTCTAGGGTTTACAAAGAATGGTGTGAAAAGGGAAAAACATCCAGTATGGGGGCAGTCCTGTGGGCGAAAATGCCTTGTTGATGCTAGAGGTCAGAGGAGAATGGGCCGACTGATTCAAGCTGATAGAAGAGCAACTTTGACTGAAATAACCACTCGTTACAACCGAGGTATGCAGCAAAGCATTTGTGAAGCCACAACATGCACAACCTTGAGGCAGATGGGCTACAACAGCAGAAGACCCCACCGGGTACCACTCATCTCCACTACAAATAGGAAAAAGAGGCTACAATTTGCACAAGCTCACCAAAATTGGACAGTTGAAGACAGGAAAAATGTTGCCTGGTCTATTTATACGAATTTATACTGAATGGAAATTTCTCTTCTTCACTCAAATTGT
This sequence comes from Gobio gobio, assembly GCF_949357685.1. NCBI lineage: Eukaryota > Metazoa > Chordata > Actinopteri > Cypriniformes > Gobionidae > Gobio > Gobio gobio. The sequence continues at coordinate 20,146,519 of NC_137105.1, forward strand.
CGCGTTTTCTTTTAGTATTTGACATTTTCCTTTCAAACGCTGAATTTACTGTTTATATACAATTTGCAGTGTTTCCATGACTGTCCAAAGCAAATAAGAGTATCTGAGTGGTTGTCTGTTGCTAAGCGTCTAGCTTTAACATTCTAACACCACATGTTTTCACACTGTACAAGGTTGGCACTGCAATGCAGAGTTAACACTGCTCCGGAGCAGGGTTTCATAACCCGGCCCCGGGTAAAAAGCAGTGCTTACTCCGTTTCTAAATTACAAATGTGAAATGTTCCTTTACCCGGGGTTAAAAGCGGTGTTTAGAATGACGATAACCCAGGGTTAAGCAGTAACAAAATATATATATATATATGAAATAGAAATTAGGCTAATTTAAATATTCATAATATATGAGGCTTGTGATTTTTGCAAACATTTATCTAAAATAAAATACATCAATTAAGTAGTAGTATTATAATTAAATAATATTTTTTGTACTATAAATTGAGCATCAATTGTCAAGCCAAGTCACATTTATTTATATAGTGCGATTGTTTCAAATAAGCTTAACATTTATAAACAGGAAAATAACAGTGTTGCCATTTTAAAATTAATAATTTATTAATTTAATTTCAGCAGCTCTACTGAAGACAATATAGTGTCATTATTCAGCTAAATTCCGTTCAAGCTGTCAATTTTGCAAAGTTCATCAATTATGGAACGAGTCCAATTCAGCTATAAGCAGCTCTACAGAAGGCAATAGTGTCATAACTGACATCAAAGTACTCTATTTTACTGTATTTGAGAAAAGGAAACTCTTAAAACACATCTGACTTTAATGGAAGGGTTGTACAGTTCTTATCAGATGATAAAGTGATGTATGGCCATTAGTAACTGGGACAATAGAAGGGTGGGGGAAGAGTTGTTTTCTAAGATCGATCAACTCAAACATCTCGACCAACAGATGTGTGGAGTGATTGATGGAGACTGAAGCCATGACCTTTCTGTGGAAAAAAAAAGACAAGCATTGATTAAGTGACAAGTGTTCATTCTGACCTGGACATTGAATTCTTTCCATTTGTTGTCTCTGTTGTCTTTCCATTGGTTCTTTTAAGCTCCTTGTGCAAACAGAGGGATATTAAGAACTGTCTGATGTCAAGAATTAACAAGTGTGCTGCGCCTGGGTATAGTACATCACGTCCTGAGTGGAGCTTTCTGTCAGACTTGCAGAGTCTCCACAGATATATTCCAGACCCCAGTGTCTTTCTGACAATAGGCATTTTTTTAATGCGTTGTAACCTCCAGTGATCCTTCACTTCATGATGCGATCATTATTTCCATAAAAAGGAGAAGAATCAGTACATCTGCGGGAGAAACTGACCCAGATTTCCCATGTACCTTGAAAAATGGAATCATGCAATCATGTTTAGATGTAAATCATGTCTAAATGTAAGAATAGATAATAATGTATTGTGTATGAATTAATATTCCATATATCATATTTCTATTTAATAATATAATATATCAATTTTAAAAGTAACATTCCAGGTTCAATGCCAATCTGTAAACATTAAAACGACTCACAGTTTCAATAGGACCACAAGACATAACAATGTTTTGACATGATTATAGTTAAAAGTCAAAGTTTAGTTATAGTCAAAGTTACCATATACGTCTTTCAAGAAAACCAATGCAGCTTTAATGGGACAATCCAGAATCATAATACAATACATATAACAGGTCAAACACACGGCAGAAAGCACAGGCAAAAGGATTAGCCAGAAAATGGGCATAGAATCCAAAAACCAAGACGCAGGAAACCAGGATAACACTCAGAAATGCAGTAAATCCACATTCTGTTTTTTTTTTTAAACGGAAACAGTGGTGCGTTGAACACACTGTTCTGATGACGCAAGAGTTGCAACTATGGCAGCTGAGAAGGCCATGTGCCATGTGTGAGCCTGATGAAATCAGTATAAATATGTGTTTTATACTCAATGTTGCAGTCACTGCCCTTGCCGTCCAGAATAAAAGAGAACATCCCAATCGAGTGAAGGGATTTGTGGAAACTGTGGTTCCTAACTATTGTGATCCAAAATTTGCCTCGCATTTCAGGATGAAAAGATAAACATGTCTTCTAATATCTTCAATTGTTGCGTATACCGAGCTGCAGCGGACACATTGGTAAAGGACTTTTTACTTGGACCCATTGAGCGAGCTGTCTCTTTAATAACGAGTGGTTCATATACATTTTGCTGCTGATTGGGCAGACATTTTTGACCCACCAAACAAGAGAAAACGCATCTCGAACCCTGTTGCACAACATTTCCAGGAAACATGTTGTTCAACCCGGAAACCATAGCAAAACAGGTTTGAACTTGAACTTGCCCCAGATAAAGACACACAGGTGAAAGTAATCAAACCATAATGAGTCCAGGCAATGGATTATGGGAAATGTAGTTCATAATGTGATGAAATAAGGCAGATGGAAGGAGTGCCCTCTGGTGAAGATCACGGGCACTCTAGCTGGTGGTTGGGACAATTTCAGTCTCTCTACTTCAAAATTTCATGTTTAATTCAGCGTTACTTGCTGGTTTTTTAAATTAATTGTAAAATGTACTAGCAATTTCTTGAGATTTTTTGAGTTTTTTGTTGTGTCATTGCTTACTAACCGATACAACTGTCACATAACACCACAAAAAATCTGTAAAATTAAAATAAAATCTGTACAAATTATTTAAATAGCTTCACAGCTCAAATAATACAAAAGTTTCAACATAATTATTGTAAATGCATTTATAAAATTACAAGCTTCACATTTCTGCTTTTAAGTCCTTCAAAACTTGCCCCACTTGCTTCCATTGTAAGTGCCCTTAGTTTTTTATTTAAAAAAAAGAAAGAAAACGAGGCCAGAGTCAAAACAATTTTCTATGGTAATCAAAATTATGTCATAAGTGCTGTCGGTGTCAGCTTAACAACTTCGATAACAGTTTAACTGGGAATAGCTAGGGCCTATTCCATTAACTCAAGCTGTTTAGTTAATACCTGATGTTTCTCTGAGACCTTTTCAGATGGCAATTAACCCTTATGTGCTGTTGGGGATGTTTTCATCCACTATGGGGGATTTTTGAGTCTTAATTTGTCCATAACTTTCTCTGTTTCAGCAAATGGAATGATTTTTGGTGACAAATCTTATTTTGACATATATTTGGGGAAAATGCTTTTTGTTTAATTTTTCAAAAACTCAACAGTACACTCTGGGCAAATTCACTACCCTTTCGTTATGTTCGTGGATGAAAACAGCCACTAAATTAAACTGATGTAAAAATGTATCAGTACAATACAAAATTTTTTTTTTTTGTTGCATAAATCTATTAATCAACCTCAGTCCTGATCAAAACTACTAAATGTTTAAAAAAAAAATCAGGATTTTAACTCTGTAATTGCCAAATTCATAAATGATGTCACTGATTTGGGGGGAAAAAACACACAAAATGACTTATTTTCAATATAAAAAGTGATTGTGGACTGGATTTTGTTTTACCTTTTATCGCAGTCTTGGATATGTCAAAGATCAGAAACAACAATGGCTTTGATGCATTGTTAGTTTTTGTGCAGCATCAGATTTAAAAATGTTCTCCCTCATTTACTGTTCGTGGCTGTTTTTGCCCCATTGACTTCCATTATAACCACATTTTTTGATTGCAACGCCATGACACCATATACTCATGCATTTTTGATTGTTGATGGTTTTCCCTGTTGGGAAGAGGTAAAATTAGTACATTTTACAGTTGATAACCAGGTGGCACCATTAACCCTTTAGATAGGACTGTGAAACTGTGAAATGGACTTTTATATGGAGTATAACAGCATATTATTGTGTCTGTGTGTGTGCGTGTGTGTGTGTGAGAGAGAGTCACGCCTCTGGCAGGCTGAAGAAAGGGAGTTGTCTCCACATTGGTGGAAAACCATACTTCGTCGTTTCTCCCAATCCTCCTCGCCTTCAGTGGAAGCTGGAGAGGAGGATGAGGGTGCCACAACAAAATCAGAATCTGACTCTCCTGTGTCTGTGGTGTCAGAGGGAGAAGGCCATACATCCTGCAGCTCGCTGGAGGGGTCAGGCTGCATAATCATTTCTAAAACTTCAGTACAATTCAAGCCCCTTCTCATGTTGCTTGCTGCTCTTCTCACCATCAAGTGACCAGCAGGGTGGCATGCAAGTGTGTAAATCCACTAACCTTGTTTTTGTTTAGTCTGCACTTCTCACCATCAAAAGGCAGCAGGTGCATAAATACACTTACTTTGTTTTTGTTTACTCCATGTAGTTCTGAGAGGTGAGGTGCATATTTAGATTTTCTCAGATACATCAAGGTAAGTTGACGTAAGGTGTCTCTCTCTCTCTCTCTCTCTCTCTCTCTCTCTCTCTCTCTCTCTCTCTCTCTCTCTCTCTCTCTCTCTCTCTCTCTCTCTCACACACACACACACGCACACACAATAATATGCTGTTATACTCCATAGAAAAGTCCATAGAAAACTCTTTTTTTTTGCACAGTCCTATCTAAAGGGTTAATGTGCCACCTGGTTATCAACTGTAAAATTGACAAATGTTACCTCTTCCAAATAGGGAAAACCATCAACAATCAAAAATTCATGAGTATATGGTGTGATAGCGTTGCAATCAAAAAATGTGGTTATAATGGAAGTCAATGGGGCAAAAACAGCCACGAACAGTAAATGAGGGAGAAAAACGTCTTGGTTACGTATGTAACCTCTGTTCCCTGAGAACAGGGAACGAGACGCTGCGTCGGATTGATGCTACGGGGAACGCCCTCGGCGTGACTGGTGTCTGAAGCTACTATCGAATCACGGCAAAGTCTTTGACCGATGTCAGCCCATGATGTCATCATCGTGCGACCCGGAAGTATATAAGGGCGCTGTGCCAACACAGATACATCTTTCGTCTGAAGGGACTGTATGGCATGGCCCCGAGGCATGGCATGCGACGCAGCGTTTCGTTCCCTGTTCTCAGGGAACAGAGGTTACATACGTAACCAAGACGTTCCCTTTCGAAAGGGAACTCGCGCTGCGTCGGATTGACGCTACGGGGAACGATATACCAACGCCACCATGCTGAGGGGAGTGTCTGCCCACTGGCAGTGACAACTGTCAGCACAAGTAAATTCAACTGAAAAACCTGAGCAACTCCCCCTCAGGTCACACTGGGCTGTCAGCGACAGCATTCCCTACGGTCATAGCCCAATCTATACACCTAAACGGAACCTTAACGCAACTGCGTGAGGTTCTATCTAGCCTGCTCAAAAGCCCGGGACCACCACTTCAACAGAGGGGGTCCCTTTAAGGGAATGTGGCTAGGGGACCCGAAGGAGCCCCAGCCAGTCACTGCTCGGGAAACAAGTTGTCCCGAGCGCCACCAGGGAGGCCTGACCTGGTGCCCTAAGTGTTATGGACACTTCGGTTAGCCAACCCTGTCTGTTCAGAAACAGAGCCTCTGGATGGTGCCCCAGGAGGCATCCAAACTAAGGAACTGAAGAACTGGCAGTCCTACTTAGCCCGGAACTCAGAGACGGGTTATCCTAGAGAGCAACACTCAGCGAAGCGCTTTACAACCCTTGCTAGCGAGGGGAGTCTGCCTGCTCAAATCAAGGATCTACCAGGTGCTTGTGTTTCAAAGCAGTAGGGAGGCCGGAAAGGCCTACGGACTGATCTAACAGGGAGGCCTCACGAGAGGCCTGCGACCGTCTGACCAGGCTCAGGCGGCTATGTGCTCATAGACGACCCTCAGTGAGGGGAGCAGCTGAACCTGCCTGGCGGGTAACCCCCAGCTGTAGGCCAAGCTACCATAGGTTCTACTCACAGAGAACTGGTAACCGAGAAGTGCATAAACTTGGGAACTTCGCCTTCAAGGAGGCCCCGTGGACCTACTACCTGATAGCGGGTTTCCCAGGGAGGCCTACAGAGGCTTACTACCTAACAGCACGCTATGCTAGCTACCCGAGCATCTTGACTCGGGAATCCACCCTCAGGGAGGCCTAGTGAGGCCTACTACCTGACAGCAATATATGCCGGCTTCTAGAGCGTTCAAGCTCACCTTCAGGGAGGCCTGGGGAGGCCTACCACCTGCCAGTGAAGCATGCTAACAGCTGAGGTCACGTCTAGGGAGGTCCCTCCTACCTGATAGCAGTTGAAGCCGACTGTCAAGGTAGCTGGAAAACGGAAACTCGTTTTCTCAGGGAGGCCTAATGGAGGCCTACTACCTGACAGTCAAGCTACATCAGCTAGCCGAGCGTCCTGACTCAGGAACTCGCCCTCAAGGGAGGCCTAGTGAGGCCTACTACCTGATAGCGGGCCTGCAAGGCGGCCCAGTGCGGCCTGCCTGCTAGCGACTCGTGCTAGACGTTTCTCAGGTGACTGGGTCCCAGGAACATGCCCTTAGGGAGGCCTGGTGAGGCCTACTACCTGCCTCTGGGGAAGCCCAGTGCGGGCCCACTACCAGATAACAATTCATGCTAGCTGTTCAAGTGACCACAACCTGGGAGCTCACCCTCAGGGAGGCCTAGTAAGGCCTTCCCCCTGATAACCTGCTAGGCCGCATACCCGGACGCCGTGCGTCGGTGCTCGCCTTTGGAGAGGCCTAGTTAAGGCCTTCCAACTAACAGCAGGCCTTCAGGGAGGACTGATGAGGCCTACAACCTGATAGCCGGCAGGCTAGCTGTCCCGATGTGAACATCGGTACTTACCTAAGCGCTTAGCTTTTTTTTTTTTTAAGTGCTTTGAGTGAGTGCCTAGAAAAGCGCAATATAAATGTAATAAATTATTATTATTATTATTATTATCATTATTATTATTACCTCCAGTGAGGCCTAGTCGAGGCCTTCCAACTGATAATGTGCCTTATTCAGCAGGCCTAGTGAGGCCTTCCACTTGACAGCCGACCCTCAGGGGAGCGCAATGGCCTATAATCTGATAGCCGGCCAGGCTAGCTTTACCTCGATGCCAAACATCGGTACCTGCCTTCAGGGAGGCCTGATGAGGCCTACCACCTGATAGCCTGCCAAGCTAAAGTACCCCCGATGCCACACATCGGTACTCACCTCCAGGGAGGCCTGGCTGAGGCCTTTCACCTGACAGCCGACCCTCAGGGAGGCTTACTGTGGCCTATAACCTGATAGCCAGCCGGGCTAGTCTTTCCCGATGCCCTGCATCGATACTTGCCCTCCAGGAGGCCTGGTGAAGCCTACCCTAATAGCAAGTCATGCTAGCTGCCCGAGTATCCTACCCCGGGAGCTCACCTTCAAAAATAAGCCTGACGAGGCCTTCTATCTGATAGCAAGCCTACTAGGGAGGCCTAGTGAGGCCTACCACCTGCTAGCACTAACTTCACCGTGCTAACTGTCAAGTGACTGAGACTCAGAGCACTCCTCCAGCGAGGCCTAGCTTTAGAGGCCTGCCAACTGAAAACATTTTGCAAAATGTGAGAGTAACAAAGAAGACCCTGGAGGCTCGTCTTCACGGAGGCCTGATGAGGCCTACCATCTGATAGCCAGTCAGGCTAGCCATACCGATGTCACACATCGGCCCTCGCCCTCAAGGAGGCCTAATGAGGCCTACTACCTGATAGCAAGCCATGTTAGCTCCCCGAGTATCCCACTCAGGAACTCGTCTCCAAGGAGGCCTGGTGAGGCCTACCACCTGCTAGCAAGTTTATACTGACTGCTACGAAAACCTTGACAGTTAGACCACTGGCTGTCTAATAACTACCCATGCACTGCTATGGGGACCCGTCCTCAGGGAGGCTTGTAAAGCCTACAAGCTGTAAACGAGTCTACAATAGACCAACGTAATTGCCAGACATTTAAAAAACTGGCTGCTATGACCAAACGACTCTCAAATGAGAGGAGGCTGACATACACAGGGATGGTACAACGGGCTCAGAATCACGTAGTGAACCGCCAGAGGTGACAGTGCTCCAGCGTCAGTCTCTAGTAAACACACTCTGAAAGAGACAAACTACTCCAACCTGCAGTGGCTTAGGGAAACCAAAGACACATAGTAACCCTAAGTGGTAGACAAACACTCCATTCTCCCAGAAGGGCGTGCTACCGCTTAGTACTCCGCAAATATTTCAAAGAAAAGAGCGGCGGCCTAAACACCACTCTCACCATGAGAGGAGGCCCTAATTACATACATATGAAACCATGAGCGGTGGCCTGCCTCGCGACATCTTGACCGCCAAGGGAAAGTCAACACACGCTCACCTAGGCCTGATGTAAGAAGCGCCTGGGAAAAAGTCATTAAAAGACATTAAAAAGGAAAAAGGAAAGGGCTAAGATGTAAACGCCCTCAAGGGAAGTGATCCATCACCAACGCCGAGCACGTTTGTCCTGGATCACCTCCCTCAAGTCCTTTTTCCTGCGGGACTCCCGTCTCCTCTGTGCCCTACTCCTCCACGGAGGGGGGCCACGAGAGGAGACGCTAACCCTCTGGTCCTGCCTACGGCCCTCAGGCCGTGAAGGACCAGGTCCCGCCTGCCTGGGTGGGGGCGCGGATCTCAGCGGTATACATGTTCTGAATGCCGCTGAGCGCGCCTTTGCCTCCCTGAAATTTCCAACCACTGCCTCCACGGAGGTGCCGAAAAGTTCATTCGGCGAAACCGGTGAATCGAGGAGAAAGCCCTTCTCTTTCTCCCCGATATCAGCCAGGCTCAACCACAGGTGCCTCTCCGTAACCACCATCGCCGCCATCGATCGGCCGATCGCGGCAGCAGTCTGCTTGGTGGCCCGGAGAGCCAGGTCTGTGGTGCGGCGCAGCTCAGCAACCGCCTCAGGGGACAGACCGGCCCCCTGGTCGAGATCCTCCAGCAGGTCTGCCTGGTACGCCTGCAGCACCGCCATCGTGTGCAGGGTCGCACCAGCCTGACCTGCTGCCGCGTACGCCCTGCCATTCAACCGCGAGGTCGTTTTCAGTGGTTTGGATGGCAGAGTTGGAGCTCTCAATGTCGATGCCTGCCCGGAAACGAGATAGTTCGCGAACGTCTCGTCTATGGGAGGCATCGACACATACCCGTGTCTACCCACTCCCTCGACACCAGCGAAGCTAGCCTGCTGATGTCGGTGGATGCGGGCAGACAACGGGTTCTTCCATGCTGCCCGGACCTCAGTATGCAGGTCCGGGAGGAATGGAAGGCTCATCTGAGGTGCTAGCCTATGGCCAGGGAGAAATCGATGTTCGAGCCTACCACGAGCGATCTCTCCCCCAGCGCGCCGCCAAAGCAGCCTCAGCCTGCCTGCAGCACGCTCCATAGCGTCCAGCAGCTCGGCGTTCGCGGGACAGGGTGGCTGAGAGGGTCCAGGCTGATCCTGGTCACTGTTACCACCCTCCTCAGCCATCTCCTGCCCGTCCCGAAGAGCACCCGCTGCAGAGCTCGGCGGAGAACTCTCGTTCTCCACGTCAATCTGCAACTCGCCCTCGTCAGCCACCAGATCTTCCGAGAGAACAACACCTCTCTCCAGACGATCCGCAAGCTCCATCTGGGAGCCCCACGATATACGCCGCCGCTCCGCCTCAGCGTGAGCGGGACTCACATCGGCAGCCCCAGATGTTGTACCCTCTTCCCTCAGGAAAAGGGCCAGACGAGAGCGGAGCGTTCTCACGGGAAAGCGCTCACGGGAAAGCGCTCACAGTTTGCACAGGCAGCTCCCTCAAGAACTTCCGGGTCGCACGATGATGACGTCATGGGCTGACGTCGGTCAAAGACTTTGCCGTGATTCGATAGTAGCTTCAGACACCAGTCACGCCGAGGGCGTTCCCCATAGCGTCAATCCGACGCAGCGCGAGTTCCCTTTCGAAAGGGAAATGTAAATCTGATGCTGCACAAAAACTAACAATGCATCAAAGCCAATGTTGTTTCTGATCTTTGACATGTCCAAGACTGTGATAACATAATTTATGAATTTGGCAATTAAAGAGTTAAAATCCTGATTTTTTTTTTCAAACATTTAGTAGTTTTGATCAGGACTGAGGTTGATTAATAGATTTATGCAAAAATATTTATCTGATGCATTTTTACAGCAGTTTAATTTAGTGGCTGTTTTCATCCACGCACATAATGAAAGGGTGAATTTGAACGATGCACAAGGGTTAAGAGTAATGATGGTTGTTTCTCTGTACCTATTTGTTCCTTTATGCATGGGCCAACTGATCTATCAGTCTGAAATGTGTTGCCTCATGACTTGGCACTGCAGATTTGTGTTCATTTCAGCTGGCGCTGGGTTCTTAGAGGGGGTTTCTCTACTATTGTTTTTGATAGTTGTATATTCAAAAACTGTATTATGAATCTGGCATTTGGTAAGAATCTACTACCAGAAATGATGAAGGGCATGATTTCGCAAAGTCTATGGGTTTTGTGTTAACTAACCCTTCGAAATATGTAGGAAATGAAAGCCCAATTGCTCTTTAAACTCATGGGTCAATTTAAACACTATACGAGTTTCTTCTTAATTATATAAGCATTTTTGAGAGCTAAAGCATTTTAACCATCAGATCACTGAAAACCAGATGTTACACATAAAATCACATTGACCTCTCATGAAAGCCTCTTTTGAACAATGTTGGACAGAGCCTCAAAGTAAACCAATTCAATTTTCCATCTAATTAGCTGGAAAGTTTACCCACAGATCCATCTTCCTCAAAGCAGTGCTTGAACGTGAGTGGATCGAAGTTTGATTCTTCAGGCAGGTGTTTTTCTTTTAGATCTCACCATGTTCACTTTTGGCAGGGTAAAACTCCTGAACATGTGTATGTTTTATGATGGAGCGTTCTCTGACATGTGAGTGAGACTAAGATAAAAGCTAAGCTGCTTCTCCTGCTTGCAAGGCTCTGCTACTCAGAGATTCTTGGTTCAATGTTTATGAACTGAGCTGTTTTGTGGTACACACACACACACACACACACACACACACACACACACACACACACACACACACACACACACACACACACACACACACACACACACACACACACACACACACACACACACACACACACACACACACACACACACACACACACACACACACACACACACACACACACACACACACACACACACACACACACACACACACACATTTAAACATTGACTATTCACAGACTTTAAAAAGCACAGCCTTGTGTATTTTGTTTTAAAGGGCCTAAAGTATTCACTAAAACCTCTTTCATTGTTGTTCCTATTGAAAGTGATACACCTCTTACCATCGGCCTGCCAGAAACCTTGAGCAACAAAATCAGAATATGCATTTTTAGCCCTGACCGCAGATGTTTTTGGATGATTCTTCAACTTTGGTAGTGCATGCATCACAGGTGAATGTCGTTTTTTTATAATATATAATATATAATATTTAATATATAATATATAAATATATAAATATAATATAGTATATATATTTTTTCTTGGAATGAGTCCTTTGTCTTCTTGATAAAGCTAGTTTCACGGCTAGCACTGTATGTATTATAAAAACACAAATAAATATAATTAAAATATATGCTGTATGTAGCTTGAATGGAGATTATACACACAAAAACAAAAGTCTTTACACAGAACGCATCAGATCTCGCATTAATCTCAGATATACTCTACACTGACACTTTGCTCACTATGCTTCACACTTCCTAGTGAACAAGTACACAAACTTTTAAATAAACAAAAAACTTGGGGGAAATGACACTGCACTCAATAATTTGTATATACATTAATTAATTTAAATATACATGAATTTACATGATTTTCACACAATAACTATTATGATGTGTAAAACGATGTGTTTATTTCCCTCTATAGATTATCATTTTAAAATCTTTTATTTATTTGAAATGTCTGTGACAAGAGTACAACAAAATCTATAAAACAAAAGAAGTCAGTGGCCTACAAGGTGATCTACAAATAACAAAAAGAAAACAAAGATAATGAAATCTGTTCATAAAAATCGACCCCTGATATATTAAAGCATCAGTAGTTAAACACAGTTCCCTTTCAGTCGGTCACGTTCGACGTACGTCGGAACTGACCGACGAATTGGGATCTATTTTCAGAGACCAATCTACTTCGAGTGTATAGAAACGAGCCAATAAACATTGGCATGCGGTTCACGCACCGCCCCGCAGCGCGGGTATAAAACACGGACGTGAACAACGCATACCGCTTTCAACTTCGGAGCCGATGGTTTTGCTGCTTACCTGCACAAGACTGTTTCTGCCGAGAGTGTTCAAGAGAACGAGTCTGGAGAGTGCTCTTCCTGGTGTTGGCGTGACGGCGCGAGTCAGCGAGTGGCCGCAAAAGACTTCCGGTGTTGGTTCGTTAGGCGTTTCCTTTGAGTGCTCACCCGCGGGCTTGCACTATCGGACCGCGGGGAGCCGCGGCCATCTCCCTGAGTGCTTCAGCACTATAAAAGAGCATTTTTCCATTCATAAAAGAGCAAAATACACAGTTTGACCCTGCGTCTTTTTCAAGATGTCATTCAAACCGTGTGTTTCTGGATGCCGTCGTTTTCTGTCCCCAGTTGACGGTCATGATCGTTGTCTCACGTGTTTGGGCGTTCAACACGCTGAGGCAGCGTTCGTGAATGACTCATGTTCCCATTGCGGGAACATGACCATCGCAGTGCTTAGATCTAGGCTCGAATACCTCAAACGGGGTGGAGTCCCAATGCGCATCTCCCGATCTAGCGGTCCTCCCGCTGCAAAGCAGAGGGCTGCTACTTTGGCGGATGCCTTTGGTGGAGATCTGAGGGTGACGGTCAGGGCTTCCCCGACGGGCCAAAAACCCCTTGGGCCCCTCCCACCCTCCGCTGCGCCGGTGGAGCTTTCGGAGGAGCGCGCTGGTTCTTCCCACGGGGGGCGGCCGTTTCCTTTGGGGCTCCGGCTGAGGATATGATTTCGCTGGCTGCATCGGAGGATGAGCTAATGGGTTCTGGAGATGACAACCCGGCTGCGTTGCCCCCTTCGGGTGTGGCAGCGTTGTCCGAGCCGGATCCAGAGCTTACGGCTATGCTCTCCCGGGCCGCCGCGAGTGTCGGGCTCGAGTGGAACCCTCCACCGTGTCCCGAACCCTCGCGGTTGGATGATTGGCATCTCGGGGCGGCCCGTGCTGGTTCTCAGCGCCCCGCCCCAGTGCCATTCTTCCCGGAGGTGCATCAGGAGCTCACGAAGTCGTGGTCGGCGCCCTACAGCGCCCGCCATCGATCGACTGACTCCTCCATCCTCACTACCCTCGACGGTGGTGCGGCTAAGGGCTACGTGGGGATACCTCCGGTCGAGCGCGCCGTGGTGATGCAACTGTGTCCCAGGGCCGCGGTCGATGGAATGCCCCGCGGAATGCCCCGCGGAATGCCCCGCGTCTCCCCTCCCGGGTGTGTAAGTTCTCGTCCGGGTTACTGGGCAAGTCTTACGCTGCCTGCGGGGAAGCCGCATCATCCCTGCATGCCATGGCGCTCCTGCAGGTCTACCAGGCCAAAGCGCTCAAGGAGATGCACGAGGGTAGTGCCGACCCAGGGATCATGCAGGAACTGCGGACAGCGACGGACCTCGCCCTCCGGGCGACGAAAGTCGCTGCCCGCTCCCTGGATCGGGCGATGTCCACTATGGTGGTCCAGGAACGCCACCTGTGGCTGACCCTGGCTGATATGCGCGAAACCGACAAAGTGCAGTTCTTCGACGCCCCTGTCAGTCAGGCCGGCCTCTTCGGCGACGCCATCGAGAGCTTCGCCCAACAGTTCTCGGTGGCCCAGAAGCAGACGGAGGCGATCAAGAACATCCTGCCCCGGCGGACCGCTGTTGCCTTCACCCCTCCGCCGGGTCCAGCGCCTCCTCCTGCTCGTCGCCGAGGGCGTCCTCCTTCGTCCGCCTCCGCCCCAGCTAAACCCAAGCAGCAGCCTCCACCCGGGACGCAAGGGGGGCGCCCAACCCGCTCAGGGCCCCGCTAAGTCTGCCGGTAAACGTAAGGGTAAGCGGCCCTGAGACGGGCAGCCCAGGGACGGATGGATCTGCTCGGAGGGAGATGGTGTCCGCACTACATAAACAACATAACCAACAACATAACATCTCTGCCACTAGCTCCTCGGAGCTCAGTGGTACCCACATTGTCAATAAAAGAGCAGTTTCCTATGTCCCTGGGCCCCAAGAGGGCCAAGATCGTTGTGCGCGACGCCCCCGGGCCTTGCCACTCCAGTCTTCCCCTCTTCTCGCCAGGGGGCAGTGTGAGGCTAGAGGACGCCCCCGGGCCTTCTCTCCCACACACTGCCCCACCTCGGAATGTTCAGACCCTTCTCCGGGTCGCCTCCGGGCCGTCCGAGTCAGGTCTGAACATTCCACCTCGCTGCCTCACCCCGGGTACGTCTGTGGTGCCGTTGGTCCCGCTTGCTCAGTTTCTGGGAGCCTGGCTAGAGCTCCCGGGGCTGTCTCGCTGGCTCATCCGTACCATCAGACTCGGTTACGCGATTCAGTTCGCGCACCGGCCCCCCAAATACAGGGGCATCCTGTTCACCTCAGTACGGAGCAGCGATGCCCATGTATTGCGGGCGGAGATTGATGTCCTACTGGCGAAGGGCGCGGTCGAGCCGGTTCCTCCAGCCGATATGAGGTCGGGGTTCTACAGCCCCTACTTCATTGTACCCAAGAAAGGGGGTGGGTTACGGCCAATCTTGGATCTGCGCATTTTGAATCGGGCCCTGCACAGACTTCCGTTCAAAATGTTAACGCAGAAACGCATCTTCGAATGCATCCGTCCCCAAGATTGGTTTGCAGCGATCGACCTGAAGGACGCGTACTTTCATGTCTCTATCCTTCCTCGACACATACCGTTCCTACGCTTTGCGTTCGAGGGGAAGGCATATCAGTACATATCAGTCTTGCCCTTCGGGCTGTCCCTGTCGCCCCGCGTCTTTACGAAAGTCGTGGAGGCAGCCATTGTTCCACTCCGAGAACGCGGCGTTCGCATTCTCAACTATCTCGACGACTGGCTTATACTCGCCCAGTCTCGGGAGCAGTTGTGCGAACACAGGGACCTGGTGCTCCGTCACCTCAGCCTGTTGGGCCTTCGGGTCAACCGAGAGAAGAGCAAACTCTGTCCCACGCAGAGGATCTCTTATCTCGGCATGGAGCTGGATTCGGTCAATCGGACTGGGCGCCTCACAGAGGAACGAGTCCAGTCAGTGTTGAACTGCTTGAATACATTCAAGAGCAGGACGGCGGTCCCACTGAAATTCTTTCAGAGGCTCCTGGGGCATATGGCATCTGCAGCCGCGGTAACGCCGCTCGGATTGCTTCATATGAGACCGCTTCAGCGCTGGCTACACGACCGAGTCCCGAGGTGGGCGTGGCAGAGCGGCCAGTATCGGGTCCAGTTAACCCGTACTGTCGCCAAACCTTCAACCCTTGGTCCGACCCCTCGTTCTTACGGGCCGGAGTGCCCTTAAGACAGGTGTCCAGGCATGTTGTGGTATTCACAGATGCCTCAGCCTCGGGTTGGGGGGCCACGTACAACGGGCATGCAGTCTCGGGTCTGTGGACGGGGCCCCAGCTGCATTGGCATATCAATTGCCTGGAGTTAATGGCGGTGCGTCTTGCGCTAAGTCGCTTCAAGAAGCTGCTTCAGCACAAACACGTACTGGTCCGCACGGACAGCACTGCGGCCGTTGCGTACATCAACCGTCAGGGTGGTCTGCGCTCCCGTCGCATGCTCCAACTCGCCCGCCACCTCCTCCTGTGGAGTCAGAAGCATCTGAGGTCGCTTCGTGCCATTCACATCCCTGGTGCGCTGAACCAGACAGCCGACAAGCTCTCTCGTCAGTGTCCACTTCCGGGAGAGTGGCGACTCCACCCCCGGAGCGTCCAGCTGATATGGGACCTTTTCGGAGCCGCACAGGTAGACCTGTTTGCCACTCCGGACTCGTCCCATTGCCAGTGGTACTATTCCCTGAACGGGGGTACCCTCGGCACAGATGCACTGGCGCACAGCTGGCCCCGGGACCTACGCAAATATGCGTTTCCCCCAGTGAGCCTTCTAGCACAGACTCTGTGCAAGGTCAGGGAGGACGAGGAGCAGGTCTTGCTAGTTGCGCCCTACTGGCCCAACCGGACCTGGTTCGCCGAACTTACTCTCCTCGCGACAGCCCCACCCTGGCCGATTCCCCTGAGGAAGGACCTTCTTTCTCAGGGAGGGGGCACTCTATGGCACCCGCGTCCAGACCTCTGGAAACTCCATGTCTGGTCCCTGGACGGGACGCGGAGGTTCTAGGTGGCCTGCCACAGGCAGTGATAGACACCATCACTTCAGCTAGAGCCCCCTCTACAAGGCGCCTCTATGCCCTGAAGTGGAACCTGTTCGTTGACTGGTGTTCTTCTCGCCGCGAAGACCCCCGGAAGTGTTCGATTAATGTTGTGCTTTCTTTCCTACAAGATGGGTTGGAGCGAAGGCTGTCTCCCTCCACCCAGAAAGTGTACGTCGCAGCAATAGCGGCGTATCACGATGTAGTGGAAGGTAAATCCTTAGGGAAGCATGACTTAATCGTCAGGTTCCTCAGGGGTGCGAGGAGACTAAATCCTCCTCGTTCTATCTCGCTACCCTCTTGGGACTTAGCCCTGGTGCTCAGAGCACTTCAGGGCCCTCCTTTTGAGCCTTTGCAGTCCGTTGAGTTAAAAATCCTGTCTATGAAGACGGTACTCCTGACTGCATTGGCCTTAATCAAGAGGGTGGGGGACCTGCATGCGCTTTCGGTCAACGAATCGTGCCTAGAATTCGGGCCCGGTAACTCTCACGTCATCCTGAGACCCCGGCCCGGATACGTGCCCAAGGTTCCTACCACTCCCTTTCGGGACCAGGTGGTGAACCTGCAAGCGCTGCCCTCGGAGGAAGCAGACCCAGCCCTGGCTTTGTTATGTCCCGTCCGCGCTCTTCGCGCTTACGTTGACCGGACACAAAGCTTTAGGACCTCAGAGCAGCTCTTCGTCTGTTACGGAGGCCAGCAGAAGGGAAAGGCTGTCTCCAAGCAGAGGTTAGCCCACTGGATAGTGGATGCTATAGTCTTAGCGTACCAATCGCAAGACGTGCCTTGCCCGTTCGGGTTGCGAGCGCACTCCACAAGGAGTGTTGCCTCCTCCTGGGCGCTGGCTCAAGGTGCCTCGCTGACAGACATCTGTAGAGCTGCGGGCTGGGCGACACCTAACACGTTCGCTAGATTCTATAGCCTCCGTGTGGAGCCGGTTTCTTCCCGTGTACTCGCCTCCAACGGCCAGTAAACGCGAAGTGCCCGTTCCTGTGTCGGCTTGCTACGCCACTCCCGCCTGTGGCCGGATACGTGCGTTATTTTTTCTCCAGTTGTGTTCCCCAGAAATGGTGAACCCTGTCGAGCTCCTCCGTCACCCCTTCGGTGTCAAGACGTGGCGGCCGTCTGACACCAGGCCTGCACCCGTATGCTTGTGGAACGTGTGTGTTAGGCTGGGTCCATATGTAGCGGTTCCCTCACGGTGACCCCATATGTGTATTTCCACGGTACCTGCTACCCTACTCGGCTAGCCCCGTGTCTTTCCCTTGACAGAGCCCGCTCTGTCGTCTCTGGCGGTGTTCTTTCCCCCCTGGAACCAGGTTGGAACCACCCCAGAGACTGCCATATGTTGTTACTACCCAGATAGGTTAGTCCGTATGAGTATTTTCCACCCTCCTCCTCCGGTGGACGTGGCTCCACAGCGTACCATCTCCCGAGACGGGCACGCTTTCCCAGCGTTATCCAATAGTCACGCTGAGTGGGTCTTGCAGAAACAGCAGTGTCGGACCTCCCTGCTTAAGCCCTGTCTGCTGCTCCAACTAGGAGCACCCAGTGAGCTTGAGCAGGGCGCTGGAAGGGCCAGCACCCTGGCATTTTTGTAGGGATCCCAATTCGTCGGTCAGTTCCGACGTACGTCGAACGTGACTGACTGAAAGGGAACGTCTCGGTAACGTATGTAACCCTCGTTCCCTGAAGGAGGGAACGGAGACGTACGTCCCGTCGCCAGGTGCTGTGCTTCAGCTGCAGGCCCGAGTCACATCTCGGCTCCTCAGTTGTAAAAGCGGTATGCGTTGTTCACGTCCGTGTTTTATACCCGCGCTGCGGGGCGGTGCGTGAACCGCATGCCAATGTTTACTGGCTCGTTTCTATACACTCGAAGTAGATTGGTCTCTGAAAATAGATCCCAATTCGTCGGTCAGTTCCGACGTACGTCTCCGTTCCCTCCATCAGGGAACGAGGGTTACATACGTAACCGAGACGTTTTATGCATTTTAACTTTTCTACAATTTTATCTGCCTTGTGTTTTATTTCCTGTGTTGATCCTGTAAACTCTTTGCACCAGAGTGTGATAAATGATAATGGAAACTGCTCACAAAAAGGGTGTAGGCCTAAATACAATGTGATTAATTGCTATTCCCGGTTAGGTGCCAAGTGGAGGAAATAGTTTTATGATAAGGCATAAAAAGAGAAATCTGATGCCCTACAGCAAAATAGACACCTCAGATAACACCTAAAACAAGCACTTGTTCTCTCAGGCCAATGTTTATGAGCAAACTGCAGAAACAGATGTGATAATGTGCACATATGCCGAGACAAGCAAAGATACAGAAAATCTCTGTTCTTGTCAACCTAAATTACTAATCTAAATGCAGCTAAACTGCTGGTATGACGAGAGCTTGATTAGGTGGAGAAAGTAAGAAGGACCCTGTAAACAGCCAACCAGTTTTTTATATTAGATGAAAAACTTAAACGTAAAAAACCTTTAAAAAAATTAACCTTGGTAAATAACTGAAATAAGTACCAAAATTACCAAAACTGGAGAAAAAAAACAAGAAACTAATAAAAATGTCAGAAGCACATAACAAAATTACTAAAACTTAAACTACAATTATAACTAGATAAAAACAGTTAGTCGAGACAAACTTTAAGTTGGCTTGAGAAAGCCGGACCAGAACGTTAGAATTTTTTTGTTACGTTTAAAGTAGTTTAGAGTTTAAATTTTGATGGTTTGAATGGACAGCCTATTCTCCATCCCAAGGCGTCAAAAACTGAAGCATGGTCAAGTGCCGTCCCGCGTCAAAATAAAGACGCCAAAGGCGCTCCTCGACATAACTCTATGGACGAACAGGGAACTCCATTTGCTTTCAATGGGAAACCTGTAGCATCAAAAACAGACGTGAAGTTTTTCACACAAAATCGTGCTGAAAAGTCTTATTCAAAACACATCGCGATATTTGGCATCAGTTCACGTGTGCCTGATGTTGGTGAGTAGTCGTAAATACAATGTGCTTATGTTTGATATAATGTCTTTTCTGTTTGTCGATATTAAATCTTAGCTCCCTCATGTTCAGTCATTGCATTATATCGGTCATCTCCACTGAGGCGGTTTCATTGCTTTCTGATTCAAAACACCTTAATAAACTACTTTATAAACACTGCCTGTATAAACACTGACATAGGCCTACTATAGATCTTCAATCAGTTAATCATATCAGGTTTTAAGTAGTGCAAATGTAGGTCCAAAGTGGTATTTGTAGTTGAAACACAGTAAAAACAATACTTACCATGCTTTTACCACAACCTTAGTTTTACTGTGATAGGTATAATAAAAGGACAGTGACCACAAAACCGGCCATGCTTTTACCACAGTATAGGTAGTTTTAATGAGATATTTGTTGTAAATGCAGTAACCACAAAACTTACCATGGTTGCCATGATACATACATTGTAAGGTAAAACAGTACTTTTTCCTCATATATATATATATATATATATATATATATATATATATATATATATATATATATATATATATATATATATATATATATATATATATATATATAAATAAATAATCCTGAATATTATATATAATTTTATTTTATTTTCTCTTTTTTTCAGCTGGAAAGACCAAAAGAGCCTTTTGGACTCAGTCAGCTCATTCTTGTCTGAGGAGAAGTAAACGGAGGAGACAGAATGCTGCAAAGGTTTTGTTTTTATCAAACATATTATCAAGCGTTTGTTGTTTCTGAAACTTATTCTTACAAAACCCATAGCCCAATCAGTAACAACATAGTCTCAAAGTCTTAATAACTCACAAGATTTAACAAGTTGTCAAATTCATATGATACTCATATACATAATCCTGCGGCTTTTACTCCTACTGCTGTCATTGGCTATGGCCTCAATTCCTGCTCATATTTATCGGGGTATTTGTAAATCAGTTGCACCCCTTCTTGGAAAGTAATCAGATGTCCCACACACTCAGAAATGTTATATCAATTCAATTCTTTAAAATTATTTCAAATTGGGCCCTGTCTGTTCATGTTCCAATGATACATGATGTCTCTCCACACCTCATACTCTGTTTGCAAGAGTGGAAATGCTCATTTGACATAATTTTCTTTTTTTCAATTTTCATTTAATCGTCATTTTTGTCATAATCAGATCTGTTACACTGCTGATAACATCCCGTTTGCATGTACATCATGTTATTTTAAAACATATTCATATGAATATAGTTTTCTATTAAAGACATAGCAGCTGTGAATGGATTAATATGATGTTAAATGTATTTTCGAATACCCATTTTAATTTATCTTGAAATTTGTCTTTATTCTACTTTATCAACTTTATGCTGTATCCTCCAATAAAGTGTTGTGTAATAAAGTATGGTGAATATGGTGTATTGAAAGTGGCCCACAAAATGTTTTGCTCGGGCAATTCGACTAGAATTGAGTATGGCCACGCCAGGCTAGGTGTTTGGTACAGTAAATACACAATTTTACTAGGCTCTTATGAGATTTCATAAATTAAAAAAAACCTACATATAATTAATTACCATTCTTTTACTTAGGACATTAACATTTAACATGATCTGGTTAATGATATTTGGGACAACAATGTACCAAGATTTGCCTATACTTGCATTTTGTATGCCAGTTTTCAGTGAAATAAAGAGAAGGTGGGTATGTGAATTACAAAAGGCTGCAGTGAGCTATATTGCTGCAAACACTTCAAGCATATCTGAAGATGAGCCATGTTGATCATTCTGGTACATCAAGAAGAGGGGGTGAAGATGAAATTGTGGCACCGTTTCTTTGTTATTTTACTGAATGAAGAATTATCCTTGTGTAATAGTAATAGTGAAGTGTAAATATATAAATAGATTTTTGTTTTTACCACCAACAAAAGGAATTTGATAATGGCAAGTTGTTGCAGGTTCATTCATTATATTTATTGGTGTTCATACAGAAAAGCAAAGTTATTATATTACAACGTTTCCTTTAAATATCTCAGTATTTCATCATATGGTCTCACAATCACCCATCAAAACCTAATGCAAGCATGATGTTAGAATAGAAAATGGGGGGAAAGTCATTAGGAAAAATACTCTGATATTTATATGTGACTGAACAAAGTTTGTTATCCATGATGAGGAGAATACATCTGTGTATTTTTTACTGCCCTTCCACCCTCAGGGGCCCGGTAAGGGGCCCCTGGAAGAGCAAAACAATGCACATTTCAAATGACTGTAACTCAAAGTCTGGTTAGCGTATCAAAAAGAAAATCGTCAAGACAACTACTTATGCTATATTTCTAAATAAATAATGTTGGGCACAGTTTTCAGACATATATAGAAAGCTTGCATAAAGGTTTTTCAAAAGTGCTCACACAGTAAAATAAACAATTTCAGCCTGCCCCTCATTTATGTCATAAAGGTTTGCACAATGAACATATTTAGACATCCAGTAGGCCATTAAAGCTATTATTTATTGTTTCCTTACTAAACGTTTTAAACTACATTACCCATTAATCACTGTCATTCTATCAATGGAACTGGAAACATGGCGCTGTAGTTCATTGAAGTGTGCAGAAATGCTTAGGGTTAGGGATCTCAGTAAAGGAGTAATTTCTCACAACATAGCAACACTTTATAGGTAACCTAATGTATTACTAACATAACAATAACCCCAAAACACACTTTGTAACATGAAGCGCCATTTTATATGAGATCATACAAGCAATTCGGACTATTAAGACCTCACACAGGCCCATACTCGAAAAAAAGCTTCCCGAAACTTATTTGAATCCGGAAGGAGTGGATTTGGCACAGAAATACAATTTTCAATCCAACAATTTTTTTATTTTTTATTTTGGCCATGTTTAGCATGAGAATCCAATTCTTTAACAGTGTAAATAAGTCAAAATGTTGGGATGCACGACAATATTAGTACGACATCGGAATTGCCGATAAACGCTTAAAATATAAAAATCGGCCGATATGAAAAACGTATGCCGATAAGCCTTGCTGATATGATAACGTGTTGATATGCGCCTGCAATAACTCAAGTGTGCAAGGAGTGCTATAGCGATAAGATCATGTCAGCAGTGTGCTCCTTCTTGAAGTGAACTTGTATGCCAACAAGCAAAAACAAGCATATACATTGCATGTATGATTTATATTGACAGTTTTTAAATGCTTCCTTGAATTTGTGAATGCGTGTACAGAAGGACATGACCGTCAACAATGACTCCCCACTCTCTAGCGCGTGTAGGTGCAGCAGCCTCCACAGCAGCAAAAGCCTCCTACAGGTCTATAGTGCCCGCCCAGTAGAATGTTTTTATATATATATATATATATATATAGTGGGGGCACTGTTGTTACAGTAATAAAATGAAAAGTAGAATACACAAATACTTATTTTTCTGAATAAATAAAGCAGCAATGATGTCATAAATTACAAGCATGATACTTGTAAATTAAATACTTTTATATACAGTTTATTAATCTCTAATAAAATTGTATGAAATGAATGATGAAAAATAATCCCAAAAAAACACACACACAAAAAAAAACATATGAAACTAAAGACAGCATCAACTGATGGCATGCCACCCCCACTTCATGTGCACAAACGTTAAATCCAAAAATAAAATATTTAGGTTACAACTGCATCTGTCTGGGGGGAAAAATTGCTGACTTTATTATTGTTATTTTCAGAGTTTTTAACATATTCTTATTATAAAAAGAACTTTATTAACATTTATTTATCTTTAACAAGTATCCTTTTAGTAAGGACACCTCAGAAATCTGAAACCAGAATGAAAACAAAATTTTTGCTCAAAATGGTGTTGTTTCCAAACAAAGGGAAAAAATAAATGTATATCGGCCAAAATATTGGCATATTGGATATCGGCAAAAATCCAATATCGTGCATCCCTATCAGAATGCTTGAAATAGCATTAGACCCCCCTCCCCCCCAAATTAGATTAAATTGACATAAATTTTTTTTTAATCTTTTACACCTTATACATTTTTTTTTTTACAATTGCTTAACTTACTTTGATGAGTTAAAGCAACGTAAAAACAAACGCCCCTGGTTTTACAGACAAGGCTAAGCTAGTCCTAGACTAAAATGCATGTTTGAGCGGTTTTATTTCCAAGCAACTTGCACTGACATATCTTATGCCAATGCCATTGTTTTGTCTCAAGATGCACTCCATGTTTTTTTCTAGGACATGTTTATAAAGGCTAATTAAATGCTCTAATTAAACTAATGCCTAATCCTGGCTTAGTCTAAGCCCTGTCTGTGAAACCGGGCCATGTTGTCATAACTTATTGATCATATCATTTTTTACAGTGTTGAGAACCACTGTGCTAGAAGAACAGGTGTTTTACTTTTTGTATATTAATGGCTACAGAATGACAAATTCAATGCTGCTCTACTGACAGAGTAAATTGAATGAAGCATGATCACATAATCTCTCACTGATGGTTCCTTTGGTCTTGGAACACGTGAGGAATCATAACATGTAGTTAAGCAACCACACTATATATGAGAAATGTACTGAATTCCAGAATGAGAAACAACGATTTCTGGAGCTGTTTGGAAAGACATAATTTATTCAATAGCAATTCCTGGTCTACCACCACATTTGATCTTTCAGAAATAATAAATGGTACACTTTATGTAACGCAAAGAAAACATGATCCTGTTTCTAACCCAAACCTTCCATTATAAGCACCATAATGGTAAATGTGGTCGGGGAAACGCGCCTTGTTCATCCATCAACAATAAAAATATAGAATATGTCGAAAAGAAACACGCCACACTGTGTGGCATGGCTCAAAGAGTCACTGGATAATGTGGAAAAACATTCAGTTTCTTATGTGCAGAACAGAGACAATAACATCAAGTTGAGGGTCAAAAGATTAATTTTCTGCTTCCTCTGTTATGATTACAGAGCAGACATGTTTCCATTTATACAACAGTCCTTAATGAAAGACTATTTTCAGAAAAAGAATATTAAAGTCTGAGAGGAACATTTATTGTGAATATTCTAGATGAATCAGAGTAAGAGCAAAAATGCTAAACTTTAAAAAGTCTGTCAGTGATATGACACCCAAGAGTGGAAAAATCACTTCTGTAATTGCAAGATGTGTCAATCAACAGACGAGAAGCTAAATGCATTTCAGTTAGTTGGGAATTTTAAATAAAGTCATGTGAAACTATCTTTGATCACGGACAAATGTTTTCCCTGGCAAAGAGAGTGAAATTGAAGTTAGTAAGTATAAGAAAAAGAAATTCAGAGAGCAGGCGAAGATTGTCTTCCTGACAAAAGGCTGTTGGTCTTTGACTTTCGACACAATAAATCTATCAAACTATTATGGAAAACACTAAAACGTATCATTTATATGGCGTGTAAATAAGGAAACCACAAAAAAGGTGGAAGGACCGATAGAAAAAAACAAGCAGTGCTTAAGAGAAAACAGGAAAAAGGGTCACAACCATCTTGGAAAAAGAGAGGGTGGTGTTAGAAAATGAGCAGCAGACAGATAGGTTGGTAAAAGAGGGAGGGCTGAGCTTGATGAATAGATGTTGGTATTTTCCTTCTTTCCTTCCAGAAGCTGAAGAAACTCTACTCTTGACTGCAAGCCTGTCTACTTTACGAGCCATGGTAGAAGGAAGCAAACTCTGGCACTCTGAATTTAAGAGGAAAAAAGTAGGCCACACCAAAAACATGCCAAAAAGACTAGCATTAAAGGGTTTTTCCAATGAGCAGGCAGAATCTGAGAACAAAACGTTTGACATTTCTGCGGCACCTGAACCCTCACGGAAGCAGCCACAACCTGAGCATCTTCTAAATTGTGTCTCACAGTGAATTGATGATGAATGACATCAGGCTTTGGCCGGATCACAGGGCTTTAACAAAGCAAAGTCAGAGCCTGAGGACTTCTGGATCAATCTTGCACTCCATTTCATGACTCAGAACTTAATCGTCTTAGGTTACTAATAGCAATTTTCACGTTTCATTAGAAGTGAATTTAATTTGCTCTGAATGCAAGAAATGTCAGTGAGAGAAATCGGACTTGTTTGAGAGTGGGTGTATGAAACTCAATTTGTGTTCACCATCCTCATGGGTCGTGTTTTTGGGCTCGAAGTTAATAAAAGTTTTAAACTGCACCAATGGACTCAAAGGGAGTCCTCTGGATCAAAAAGCTTGGTCTGGCCCATAACAAAAGGAAAACTGTCAACTGCTAATGCAATATCGCCAAACAGCAAATGCATAAGCCTGCAGGAAAATAATAAAATCATTTTACTGGAGGAGACTCTAAAGCCATCACAATGTTTTCTCTGCATTTTCACTTTAAAAGGATTTTTTTTTTTTTTTTTAAACACGTTGAAATGCTTTTCAAAGGACAGAATCAGGACTCATAACCTGTCAGAACAATTTGATTAAGATATGAAACAAAGAAGAAACTTGTTTTAAACTGTTTGACTTGGCCACTATATCTCAAAAGTGCTTGTGCATGTGCTTTGGACACCTTGTGAATTGCTGTCTCTTAAATCTTCTCTCACAATATAAATGGATGCGTAGGTGTTCACAACAGTGACAAATATGAAGACACAAAGCACCATGGAATTGCATGGAAACTGTTAAACACTGTGTAAAAAATCATTACAAATACGGTCTGATCTGTTGTCCCATAAAGTGTATGTGTCAATTCTCAACTGATAATAGTAATAAAAGCACTAATAAAGAAAAATGATTACAAGACACACACAAGGGCCACTTTTTAAAATCATTTGCCAGTGGGAAAGACAAAACTTGACAGGAACAATTACCACTACAGTCACGTCACTTTCAGTTTGAGGAAAAATAGTTATGGGAGATTTTCACAGCATAATCCATTCAAGTCTGGTTATCTAGCCATTCTTCCAAAGCCCTCCATATATTTGAAAACTGCTTGTATTTGGCACCCTCTGCTGTTGCTTCAAGCTGTTGCACACTAACAAAACTTCTAAAGGAGAGACCTAACAGTGTGAAAGCATCTGTTGTCAGTTTATCAAAAAGATATTTAAACAAATCCCAGTCTCACTGCACTGAATGACATGCTGCCAATTTTAAAATAATTCAGTTTGATATGATTTATATTAGTAATATTAAATAACAGAAAAAAAACACAGATTACTTCAGTTCAAATCATCTTTTATTTTGCACATAGTGATAACATAAATGTACACATTCTCGCTTTTGAGAAAAATGCAAGCTACGAGTTACAATGCACAATTCTGCATGGAAAATGAGCTTGTCAAGAACCGTAAAGCCTCTCTCTAGAGTCTCAGTTGAGTGGTAATGTGGTCATTATTTGTGCGCTTCGAAGGTATAAATGGACACGGTGTTCCTTTTTTTGCTATTTATTTCTTGGCAGCTTGGAAACGCTCGTTGACATTCTCCCAGTTCACAACATTCCAGATGGCTTTAACGTAGTCCGGTCTAACGTTCTTGTACTGGAGATAGTATGCATGCTCCCAGACATCTATCCCAATTAGTGGGACGAGACCTCAAATTTAAAAAGGAAATAAGGTATATTAAAGTTCAAAGACTTTAACAACAATAATCACAGCTGATTTCTTTCTCCATGGAGTCTAGCAGAATATTGCTTTACTTTTAAGGTACACTATGTAACCTTGTTTGTTCAAAATTAATACATCATGCGTCAATACATCATAAATCCTTCTTCCAAACCCGTTTTTGTCTTATTGCCTGATTCACTGTGGCAAGCCTATTATAAGCGTTTATATTTTAGACCTGTCGGGATGGATTTCATTCATTCACTCGTCACTCGTACATTGTCTCGTCATATCCGTAAATAGAGAATAGTTGCTCTGGATATTTTGGCATGTGTATGGTGTGGGAGTGTCATAGGTTAGTGGTCACAATGCGCAAGAAAGGTTGAAAAGGACAATCTTGAACCTCCAGGGTGGGGGGGGGGGGAGCGAGGAGAGTCTGCTGGCAAAAAGTTAATGCAAAAGAGTTTGTAATAAAATGAGAATCAACATTGGCTTGGCTTTTCGGAGATGGCGAGAACCAAGTGAATAAAAATGTTGTAAAAGACACTGAGATGTCTTTTTTATAACACAACAGGCAGAGGTGGACAAAGTACACAACTCTATTACTTGAGTAAAAGTACAGATACACTGGTCAAATATTACTCCATTACAAGTGAAAGTTATAAAGACAGGTTTTTACTTAAGTAAAAGTATAGAAATACTTGCTTTTAAAGGATAATTTCCTTTTTTATGTCAATGCATTGTTTTATTATTGTAAGTAATGCATACAATACCTGATGCATCTAAAGCAACTTACTGAATACACTGACTAGCTTGACTATCTGTGGAATAAAGAGCTTTCAGAATATTACAAAACATAGAGAAATGAATCTGATTTGACAAAAAAGACAACCATAATCTTCTTAATTTTTTTAACACTCCTACCCACCCCCAGGGTAAAATTGGATTCTCCCACGATTCTGAACACCTACTTAACAAAATAACATTTTACTAGAGGTTCTGATAAAATATTAATAGCTGCAGTCTATTTAAAAATGTTTAATTTATTTGAATTAATAATTTTTTTAAAGTCAATGACTCACTCATAAATACTTCACTTGTTTTATTACTAGATGAATCAGCATTTTTGAACGAATCTCTTGAATGAATGATTCAATGAAAAATATATATTTTTTAACAGTCACTTGTCGCCACCTGGGGGAGAAACAATGTAATCGGCACAATCATCATTTCAAGCGTCAAGTTAACTTTCAAAATAGCAAAAAACAAACAAAAATAACGATTTTATTCAACAATTTATTCTCGTCTGTGCCAGTCTCCAACGTAGTTTACGTTGTAAAAACAGTGCAGCGTTTTCGAGTTCTACAGAAGAACGGCGGCTCACCGTTGGCCGATGCTGTTCACATGAGCACTACTGATGCTGAAGCAGGAGCTACCCAATGGTGAGCCGCCGTTCTGCTGTAGAACACAAAAGCGCTGCAATGTATTTACAACGTAAACTGCGTAAGAGACTGGCACAGACGAGAATAAATAGTTGAATAAAATCGTTATTTTTGTTTGTATTTTGCACACAAAAAGTATTCTTGTTGCTTTATAAAATTAAGGTTGAACCACTGTAAAGTCACAAACAGACTATTTTAACGATGTTTTTTCTACCTTTCTGGGCAATTAAAGTGGTAATTACATTACTGTCTATGGAGGGTCAGAGAGCTCTCAGATTTCATTAAAAAATATCTTAATTTGTGTTCCGAAGATGAACAAAGGTCTTACGGAGCGTTTTGAATGACATGAGGGCAAGGGCGACATGAGGTACTTAATGACAGAATTTTCATTTTTGGGTGAACCAACCCTCTAACTCTAATCGTCTTCTTCCATTTTGCCATCAACTTATCAGTGTTCAAAAAATGCTGGAAAATAATTGAACTTCACAACATGTGACCATACCAGAGCGAGCGATTATTGATAGGCTGATTGATACACTGAATTTCAAATCTGCTAACGACTTTCTTCTCAAGGACCTTTATAGAAATGTAGTGGAATAAAAAAGTACAATATTTGTCTTTCAAATGTACTGAAGTTAAGGTCAAAAGTTTCCAGAAAAACTAATACTCAAGTAAAAGTACAAATACTCAAGAACTCAAGTAAATGTACTTTGTTACGGTCCACCTCTGCCAAAAGGTGAGTAAGGTCTCTAACAGAGTTCATTGTAAAGCATTATCTATTGCGAAGGGTCATTCATCTTCAAAGTCAGGCAGAGCCTAAGCACAACCAAAAGTTACATAGTGTACCTTTAAGTAATACATATTGCTATATATATAGC
The DNA here is from genome assembly GCF_949357685.1 of Gobio gobio. NCBI lineage: Eukaryota > Metazoa > Chordata > Actinopteri > Cypriniformes > Gobionidae > Gobio > Gobio gobio. The sequence continues at coordinate 20,175,747 of NC_137105.1, forward strand.
GATATCCAGCTTATTTTTGTCTGGCTTCCTGCATTCCTTCACATGCTCAGTTATTTTTAGCTGTAAAAAAAACAGCTTGTTATGCTGCTTTATACTGCAAATTGGCATTTCTTACCATATTATTTTAATGTGTTGTTGTAACTATAAATACACTGGTTTGTAGCACAAATAGTTTGACCATTTACTGCACTTTGTTATTCTTCTAGTTATGTACCTAGAGCAGCTAATGAATTGGAAGTCTCACATTCACAGAAAATAGCTTACTTCCGCGTTGAAAAATAAGGTGGATATGACTAACTGTCATGAATAAATTTGGAGCATTTTACATGTATGCACTGAGGGTCTTGTTAAGAGTGTATGGGGAAAAATACAGTGTCAACAAAATAGATCTACTCTCTACCATTCCTTAAAGAACATTTACCTGTAGTGCCCTGCAAAGGGTCTTGGTTAGGGCAAGCAGCAATTCTCAGTCTCCCATTGTCCTTATTAAAGCCCAGCCAGCCCCAGCCTGAGCCCTGAACGGCCACTGTGGCAGCTGACATCTTCTCCTTCATCTTCTGAAATGAGCCAAAGTCACGCTTAATGGCCTCCAACAGCTCACCTGTAAAATAAAAAAACAGAAAAGACTCATCGTATACATCCATAATACTTCATAAATGACATGAAAAAGCAGTATGAATATAATTTTATCTTGTTTGACATCCATTCAAATGTACAATGCACGTCAAGCTGTTGTCCAGGGTAAGCTTATTGAAATCTCTCACCCTGTGGTTCTCCTCCACCATTCGGTGACAGATTTGTCCAGAATATGGTATGATTAATATGCCCACCACCATTAAATTTCAATGCAGGTTGAAGGGAGACTTGGGTCGTCACATCACCTGTAACACAGCAAGAGAAAACCTCAAGGCTTGTTATATGAAATGAGGACAAAAAGTCATTAGAATGTAGTAAATATAAATATTTTTTACTATTTAACCATTCAAGAAAAGTATATCGGCCTACATTGTAAGTGGACCTCAAGTTGTCTGACAAAATGAGGTGTATATAGCAGTGTAATTTTAGTATTAGTTATACTATTACATAAAATGTTTAATAGATGCATATCAGGCCCATTTATGATCTCATTTGAACTTACCCGTGGCCAGTGCCTCTTGATATTTCTCCTCAGTGACATTGAGGTTGTTGACATATGTTGCATGGTGCTTGCTGTGGTGCAGCTGCATGATCTCAGCACAGATGTGAGGCTCAAGAGCACCATAGTCATACGTGAGGTCAGGGAGTTTGTGCTTCTGTCTAGAGGCCAAAGCACCCAAAATGGGGTTCAAGGTGGCAGCACACCTAGAATGGATAGTAATAAAGAAAAAACTATTAAATATGTATGCAAGTATTGCAACAAAAGTATTGTAACGACTTGCCAGTCTAACAGTCAAAAATGTTGGATTAATGCGGTGAGTTCACACTGGATTGTTGCTAGTACATAGCAGCAGTCAGGTGACCAGAGTAGAAGTTTTTGAAATATGGTCCATGGATTTACAAAATCCATTTTAGAGCGGTCAATTTTTTTTAATGAAATAAGTATAATTCCAGGCTCAGTATTTCCCCTCACAGAATACAAATGGGTCCTTTACATTTTATAAAGATCATCATGTGGGTGTTCCTAGCATCAGATCATTTTAAAAACCTCTGGCTCAGAATGCAGTACTTTGACTAACTAATATAACTGAATGTAAACGTGGTTTTATGACCTATTTCCTCCAAAGTTGCAGTAAAGCTGAGCTGATTGAGTGCCTTCTGATAAAGTTCATTTTGACTGCAATCTATCTCTGCACATAATTAATGGATTATATATTTATAACAAGTTAAGCTGTTGTTTGGTAGCCCTAAATCAGCAGCAGATAATGCCATTCCACGTACACAACTCTAAATCAACAAATATCAGCCTATAAAAATGATCGAACAGATCACTGATTAAAACTTCACTAGTAATGTCAGTTACGCAAACTATTATGACGCTGTTAGCTTGGTCGCTCTACCAAACACCTAAAAGTGCGCAGTTCATTGATACCGCTGATTTAATAAACAACCCTGATCATTCATTTTGCTGCACACACAATACTCTCGCTGATTTAGACGTTATCTTTACCTGCGGACATATCCTCTGCACAGCATACTCTACTCCGTCATATAACGACACATGCACTGAATAGCCCTAAGCTCGGTCCATTACAACCTGCCCTTGAAATTCAACTTCAAGTTGGAATAGAGCGTACCATTATATCAAAATAGGGGTCAAATGCAAACGTGTTTTTCTCCCCCTTTGGTTATGTACTGAAACGTAAAGAGTTTTACATGTGAAATATGAGATGAGGCAGTTTAAGACTAGTTCAATTCATGTAGTTCAACTGAACGAACTTTGTATAAGTTAAAGAGGGTGCAAAAACCGTGCACCCCCTGTGCCAATTGGTATAATTCAGCCAGTCATTCTACTAGGCCTTACTTCGCAGTGAGTTGTAGTCTGTAATATATATGGGTTCATTTCAGAACAACATACAATGCGTGGTTTATGACGAGTGTACATTTTTTATATCCCACATTTAATCCAAGTAATTGAGCAATATGTATTAATATCAAACTAACAGAAACAGCAAACCAACTGGTGGATTAATAATTACTCGAGCCTTTTTATGACGAAGGAATCTAGTTTCCTCATATGTGATGAAAAACATATATGCAGTGGTTCGTACATGTATCTGGTAAACGTCAACATAAAGTTAACATTAAAATGCCAGTGTTGCCAGATCCCGCAAGAGAAACACGCAACATGGTCTGAAAACAACTCTTAAACGAGCGACCACTTTGGGGAAGCATAAACACTGGACGAAAAGGGCGCAAAATAAAGTACTTAATAATGCTATTACTAAATTCTGGTATGGCCCAAACAGGGTGAGGGTATATTTGCAACACACTTTATTTGTGCTACGGGGTCAAACAACGTTTTTTTATTTTATTATGCACTATATAGTAAGCAATTATATACATATTTAAAATGAATGTCGTGTGTATATACTTATGACATTAACTATTAACGGATGGAGTTGTTGGGGATCCGATTTCTCACTGACTACAACAGCAACATGGCAACAACACTGTATGGTAACGTGCTCCTCCCTCTCAGCGCTCGCGCGAACTCACTGATGCTGTGCGGCTGAACAACATCGCGCACACGCTGGTCATGGCGGACGGGCTCCACTTCGTTTAAATAAAAATCGTAGCTGCCCTCCCCCTCGGACAAACATATAATTCAACATACGCGCTTAAAATCTCGTATTGGAAGAAATACGCGTCATTCTGGTCGAAGTGAACTGGGTCTGGTAGGTGTTAGAGTTTTTATTTGGTTATTTCAGATAAAGTGCTGCTTCTCGGAGAGGGAGAGTCTCTTCCTTCTCCGCCATTTTGTGACAGCGAAACTGCTCCAAGAAGGCGCCGGTACATTTTTATTCCTCGGCGTCCTTTTCACGGTAATTTATTGACTTTATTTTTTTTTTCCAGAAAAAAACATACATCATCGGCCACTTAAGATTCACATTTCCCTCGACAGCGTCGAGCATCGTGAGACTATCAGATTGGCGCGATTGTTTGCAGCGCAGAGCGTTTCGTGTATTTTTCACTCTTTAAACTGGCGAACTCGTTTTTTCTTAGGTTAACTACGTTATTTTGACACAATGACAGGATAAATGGCGAATAGCTTTGGAAAAAGACCAGATTACTTTGCTATTTCACTTATAAAAACAATAAACGTGGAAAAGGTGCATAAACTACGTTACTTGAGCAGTAAACCCGATTAGTGGAGCTGTTTCGTTTTTCCAATCGTCCGACTGATTTTCTCCATTTCGTTTTTACGATCATTAGTTTTTTTAATGCATTACTACTGGTACTTGATTTAAAGGCTTTTTACTGTAATTGTTGCATTCGTGTAAAAATGAGTGAATCGCTCGCCTTGGTGCCCTATATTTGTAATGGCACACGTGTAGGCGTGTGAAATCAACGCAACTGCCTTTAGCCCTGCTGCATATTGTTGCTTGAAATGCCTGTGTGTCTTTGAGTCGTTTCACCGAATGCTTGATGTGTGCTTCACAGAGATCAGAATGACCAATGAAGAACCTCTCCCGAAGAAGGTGAGCTCATTGTCGCAGTCTAATCTGATTATATGAATCTCTTACCGCCGACAAGGCCCCTTTATAAATCGTTATTCTTTATTTATTGTGCTTGCAGGTTCGCCTTAGTGAATCCGACATGAAGACCCTGACTCGAGAGGAGCTCTGTACTAGGTGTGTAACCATTCTGTTGTGCAATAAGTTGTAAGGGTATACAGGAATGTTAAAGCTTTCCTGATTGTAATGCTGATGTTTTCTTCTTCCTGGTGTAGGTGGAAGCAGCATGAAGCTTATGTCCAGATGCTTGAGGCAAAATATGCAGATTTAAACTGTAAGTTTGCACATCCCATATGTTCTGAATAATTAATAGTGTTCAGTGTTAACTAGATGTTATATTTATGTTGTGCAGAAAATAAAATGTTGATAACTAATGCATCCATTTAATGTTGAAATGTCTGCAGCCAATGATGTGACGGGCCTGAAAGAGTCTGAGGAGAAGTTGAAGCAGCAACAGCAGGAATCTGCACGCAGGGAGAACATTCTGGTCATGAGGCTTGCTACTAAAGAGCAGGAAATGCAAGAGTGTACAGTAAGTGTGTTACTACATCTCCTTTCTTTTACTTCTGCTTCATGGACAGTTCTTATTGGATGAAATGGGTCAGTTTGCTTGATTGGTAATACACGTTTCAGATGGACTAGTTGATGCTTCCATTTTTTGAAGCATGTGGATGTAGAATTTAAATGAATGTGAAAAACAAGTGTAAAGAGTTTACACACAGCAGTTGCATTTGTCCATTGTACTGATTTGTCTGTGAAGCATGACTGAATATTTAACAAGTAATAACAAGCTGTTTTGTTTTAGTCAAATGTGTTGCCAAATGTTGGTGATACAAATGCTAACAGTAATTCATCACAGTTGTTCTATGGAAGCAGAAATGAGAGTATTGTTTCCAGCATTACAACATGGGAACAGCTGACAAAGTAAAGCAAATATTGGTGAAGGGGGATAGTGGATGATCACCTCTTTGCACATTTAAGTGCAACTTTCACAGTCGTTTTTGCTCAATTTAAAAAATGTTGCTGGTACAAATAATAATTTTTTTTTATTAAAAACCTATATGCCTGGTTTCACAGAGAGGGCTTATATTAAGCCAAGATTTGATGCATTTGGGGCATTTAAGTAGCTTTTATAAATGTGCCATAGAAAAAAAAAACACTTCTGGTGTACATCTTGAGACAAAACGATACTGACAAATTAAGATTTCAGTGCAAGTTTCTTTCAGTTAAAACAGCTCAAACATGCAGTTTAGTCTGGGACTAGGCTGAAGTCTTGTCTGTGAAACCGGGGGATATGCTTCTACCATACATTTTTCTCACCATGGAAATAGCCACAGAAGCTGGCATGAAGTAAAAAAAAAAACCTTGTAATTATTAGCCAAGTGTTGTGAATTGGAGTTTTCAAACTTTTATTTATTGATATACTAGCTTCAGAGTCCATTTTTTACAGAGTGGGCATCACATGCCTTCATTGACGGTGATATTTGTCATTTTTTACATGCTGAGATTTATTCTAATGATCTCTCTTGCATTGCAGACCCAAATCCAGTACCTGAAGCAAGTCCAGCAACCGAGTGCAGCTCAGCTGAGATCGTCCATGGTGGACCCAGCCATCAACTTATTTTTCCTCAAAATGAAGGCTGAACTGGAACAGACTAAAGACAAACTGGAGCAAGCCCAAAATGAACTGAGTGCCTGGAAATTTACACCTGATAGGTAAACTAAAATAACTCCCCCTCCAAACAAAAAGTCAAGACTTTCCTGATTCAACCCCCACCTTCTCCTCTGCAGGAGTGCAGATAATGGTGGGGGAAGACTGAAATGTTTTGCTCACAACGAGACTCAGACTTTAAAGCCAAAGCTCAGAACAAAAGACATTTTTCTTTCGTATTGCCCTGCTATTACACATACCGTAATGTAAAATCAGAACAAAACACGACAGTTTTGGTCAGGTGACACTTTTGTTTCAGCTCTTTCTCTTCCCCCACACCCCTCATGGTACAGAAGCCTGAAGGAATCGGGACTGTTCCTGAAGAGGTGGTCACGTCGGAAACGCCCCCTTCCAGCCCCAACAGCCCATGTTAGAAAGCTTCCTGTAACAAAAAAGGCGGCCTATGAAAGACTTGAGCAAAGCGTTGGCTCTGGAGCTGATTGAACTGTAGTTTAAAGATCACTGATTGAACATTTAAAACATGACATGGCCCTACTAAATGTGTTGCAGAGGAAAACGCCCCCATTTAAACTCCATCGTAGACACCTTGAGACTCTGGTTAAGAATCTAGAATTCTGTAACAGGGAGGTGGGAATGTAGTGTGATGCAATGAAATGGGGAGCAGTTAAGCAATCTTAAGACTTTGGGGCAGAAGTCTTTATGATGTAAGACTTTGGGGAAGGAATCAGACTTTCTGATCTGCAAAGACTTTGATATATGTTCATCTCACAGGTGCGACATACGGTACAGTGTCTTAAACCTATTCTTTTTTTTGTGTTCATAATATTATACTTTGTTTTTGCTCTGGAAATGCACCTTGCATTTACAGCAGCGTGGTCCAAATGATTTGATTGGTCCAATTGGCTGTTGCGCTGCTGCAGATGCAAATTTAATTGTTCTTTTCAATGTGAATGCAAATGTGCAATGTGTGTTAGAGGAAAATATTCAAGCTGTTCAAATGTCTGTGTGTGATAATTTGTACTTTAACTTGTGCACCTTTCTAATCACTTTATTTTGCGTTCACCCAGTGAGGATTTTAATTGCTTTGTTTATTTCTCTCGGGTCACGTTTAATTCCTTTGCAGGTATTTTGCTCGGTAGATATTTTATGGAAAATTACATTTTGACTTTATAGTTGCATTTTTGAAGTGATTCAAAAGTAGTTTTACAGCTTCTACTTTGCAACTCTATGAAAATAACTTGGTTAAAGCAATTTTCTTTGTTACCAAGTCTTTTGAAATATTGTCTGCTCTAAAGGGGCATTAAATAATTCACCAGAGATTTCATTGGAGGTTAGCAGTAGATTGTCCAGAAAAGATGGTGAAACAGTTTAAGGAAATAGTCTTTTTTTTTTTTTACCTCATTTTATTTGTGCTTAAATGTTAAATGCCAGCACTTGCTATGACATGATTCCAAGTCATTTATTTTTAGGACAGTAGTATTACTAACTACTATATTTGACCCTAGTGACCATTAAATTCAATGTTGAATGGTACTGAATGCATCTCTGTACAGTATATCAATATATCAGTACAGTCTCTGCTGAGTTTTTCAGTAGAAATGGGTTGCATTTATTTTCCCCCTAAATAGAAGAGTAAAACATGCTGCTGATTTAAATGACGTGCTCTGGCACATGCAGTTTTGCAGATATTTTATCTCAATGGTAATTCAAAAAGTTGCATTGCCTACTGTTGGGAAAATTTAAAAAAAAAAGTTTTTGCCTGCTGTCATTTAGCATATGACCAGTCACTATTACATTAATCCTCAATTGAGGCAGTTATTGCTTTGTTGCTCATAACTGGTTTTAGATTAACAGGTAGGTACTAATTTTAATTAAATCATCTCTGCTTTTAGATTTTTGAATGAATTTGGTTTTGCAACTTGATCAATGGCCTATTGGAATGCTACTGTGCTAGCTGTGTTCAGATGTATTGCACTTGATGGTTAAACTTGATCTGGTCTGATAATTGTTCACCCATCTCTTCCCAGAATTGTTTGAACTGTTACTTGATTTTCTTGATTTGTTGTTGACGGTTTACATGCACACAAGGAAACCGCTTATCCGACATTGCGCTTGCATGCACTGTGTTAGCAGTGCATTCTTAAAATGCTTATACAGATGGCATGATTGGGAATTGGCTTTCTCCAGTCGGTTGTTACTTAAGCTGTCTTATCTTGTCCATGCATGTGCACTTTTCAAAAAGCTGTAAGAACCCCGCTTATGCGTTTACATATCCACATAAGACACAATCTCGGATAGTAACCCAAGCGTGTTAAACCATGTATACAAGTTTCAGAATACTGCTTTCTGCAGAACTAAGCCATTTTCTTAAGTGCATGTAAACTCTACTGGTCAGTAATATTTACCTGATTAACAGTGTGGCCATTGGAGAGTGTTGTAAACTCTTTCCGAATGGCTAATGTTACCCACCCAGTTCCTAAATGCAGTGGCCACTTGTATTGACCCTGTGGCCATGTTCACGATGTGATGTTAGACTTGTTTCCCTTGCAGCCAGACTGGTAAGAAGCTGATGGCGAAATGTCGCATGCTGATCCAGGAGAATCAGGAGTTGGGCCGGCAGCTGTCTCAGGGGCGCATCGCCCAGCTGGAGGCCGAGCTCGCCTTGCAGAAGAAGTACAGCGAAGAGCTCAAGAGCAGCCAAGATGGTGAGCGAAACTCTTTCTCCGAATCATCATTCATGGTTCGTTTTAAACAGGCTTTGACTTCACTCAATTTTTTTGTACCGTTGCATTTTATGTGGTCCAGAGCTGAATGACTTCATTATTCAGCTGGATGAGGAGGTGGAGGGCATGCAGAGCACCATTCTGGTTCTTCAGCAGCAGCTGAGGGAGACCAGGCAGCAGGTTTCTCAGATGAACCAAACCCAAGGCACTTCTAGTGGAGCTGGTCCGAGCAGAACTTCCCCTTCAACAGCCTCTGAACCTTCCATTCAAAGTGAACCAATGAACATCTCCAGCTCAAATGTGGGGAAAGACTGCGGAAGGGTGTCCAATGGACCCTCCAACGGGAACTCTTCTCAGAGGGGCGTGTCTGGGTCCAGTCTGTACAGGGAAGCAAGCAGCGCAGATGAAGATTACCCACCATCGCCCTCTGTCTCCAGCCCCACCCATGGTGGCATGTCAAAACTCTCCAACCACTCAGAAGATGCTGTGAGCCAGAGGGGCGGAGAAGGGTACGTGACTCAGCTAAGTGCAGGCTATGAGAGCGTGGACTCACCTACAGGCAGTGAGACGTCAGTGACCCAGCACTCGAATGATACAGACTCCAATGCTGACTCCCATGAGGCCGCTGCTGTCTCCAAAGGCAGCAGGACTGCAGGTACGCGGCACAGCACTCAGAATGGCCTGGACTCATCTGCAGCAACAGTTGCCACCAACACCTCCAATGCCTCCACAGGGTCTGTTTTGTAACATTCTTAAGATTTGTGTTCATTTTTAAGTAACTCATGACAAACAAGAAAGTCACACACTTCAGGCCAGTTCATTCTTGTTTGAGAAATGGTCAACTGCATCACTTTTGTTTTCTACCCGACCTCCCATCATAATCTATTTCAGTGCATTTGCGACATGCTCAAAGCTGATTACGTTTATAAAATAAGCCACATTGTGTTTGTATATTTGAATTTTTTTTTTAATGAATGACTTTTAAACCATTTTCCACTGTCAAAGTAATATGAACACTTGGTTCTATACTGTTCATTTGCTCTCTCGCTAGAACTCGGAAATCATTTAGCTACGTGTGATGTATCGTATCATAAAGCTTAATTAAGTCTTGAAGCTGCAAGTTCAGAGAGTCCTTAGTTTCCTGATGTTAAACTTTTTGTTCCTCTACATGACGAGAGAAAACAACATTTTTGTTTGACTTGTGTGTAGTTTTTTGAGATGTATCTTGTTAAACTCTGATTTCAATCCTTTTCATGTACTGACCAAATATCAATAAAGAATTTTATTATGACTCAAACTTTGCTTTGATTTTCTGTTTTAAATTAATTCTATCAAAATCATTCCATTAGTTCATCAATGTCTTGGATTAATTATATCAATTTAAATAACCGTAAAATGCTTTGAAATCTGGCTTTAGTGACTACGTTAAGTGATGTTTGAAATGTGTCTTCTGTAAAGTGGTATTTCAATTAATGAGACTTGGATTTTTTTTTTTTTTTAAGTTCAGTGTGCCATTAGTTAACCGTCCACACCATAAGATGGCGCTGCACAAAAATAAAACAAATGCATCAGACTTGGATCTCGGTGATGTACTCTTATCGAAATGAATGAGACAGCGTGAGGTAGGAGGCTCCTCGAAACAACCTGCATATATAGAGAACCAGCCCTTCGGGACACATAACAAGGAACCTGCCGGAAAAACCAGCGCTACAGCAAAGATGAACACGGATGCGATTGTTATTGTTTCTGCTGCAAGGACTCCTATAGGTAAACTTCATATGACATCTTATGTCTTTCTATCATTATATTTTCCACAAGATGATAATCACTTCTTTGTAACTGTTAACGTTAGCTGTAAACTGCAGGATAAACAGCTTGTTGACTGAATTTACTTGAAAGTTTGATCTCCTGTGCCACTACCGGAATTAACAAGTCAACCAAATGATCTGCACGATGAAGTTGATGAAAAAGAGTCTGTTCGCTGTAGTTTTATATCGTCAAAATATGTATTAATATTTCAATTTAACTAGCTAATGCTCTAGCTACACGGCTGTATTGTACCGTCTCGCTATGGTGCAGAAGAAACGTAGAGCTGCTCTGATTGGTTGCTCTGCGTTCTTCTCAGTGTTCTCGCCCTCTGATTGGACAATTTATTGTATCGCCATGGCCAGGAGAAATTTTATGATTGGTCAGTGATATATATATAATACGTCAAGTCAAGTCACCTTCATTCAAAGCAGCTTTACAGTGATAATAGGAAATTAATTTAGCTTTTGAAGAAAAGTTTTTCATCTAACCATAAACTCACTAGTTCATTATGCACAGAGTAATTTTAAACACCACTTACTAACATAAAAATTTAGATGCTATTTATACAGAAATATAAATGCTATTTTATTGAAACGCTTCAACTGGCATACTTCTTTAGGTTATAATTGGTCTTTCCTGGTACACATGGCAATTAATACATAATTTAGAATTTTTTTTTAAATTTTTTTTTTTACACATTTTGAAATCTTTTCCATACAGTGGAGTTTAATAACACTAAAGTTCAATTAATCATAATTTACATGAAGTTAGTCCATTTTAAGCAATACTATGGTATTATGGTAGTGTATGTAGTGCAGAAATGTGGACTATTTTATGGTGACTTTCTAGTGGTTATAGTATTTGTCCTTTCAGGAGCTTGACATCTGTCATTTTATGGAATAGAGCTCCAACTGTTTAAAAATTATATTGGTCCTGAAGTTTTTTTTTAATGAAAAATACAGCATATGGGAATGATTTGTGAAGGATCAAGTGACACTGAAGACTGGAGTAATGATGATAAATTCAGCTTTGATCACAGGAATAAAAAACATTTTACAATATATTCACAACAGCTATTAGAAATTGTATTAATATTGTGTTTTTACTGTATTTTTAATAAAATAAATTCAGCCTTCTCCTTTCGGTTTCTGTGGTCAATAAATCCCGCCTCAGATATTTTGACATTGACGAGTGCCTTTACACCACTGAGACGGATCAGGCAAAATAGGCTACGTAAATGTACTATTATTCATTCATCATATATGTTTACATAGCAATTGGCCAGCCCACTTTGTCCAGCGGCCCACCGGGAAAACTCCCGGTGCTCCCGATGGCCAGTCCGCCCCTGCCTTCATGTTCTAGCACTAAATTCTATTAATTATAATTATATATTCAGTTAAAACTGAAGAATTAATGTTTTGCTATTTTATTCACAGGATCATTCAATGGAGCCCTTAGTAGTGTACCCCTCCATGATCTTGGGACATTAGTTATTAAAGATGTTCTGAAGAGGGCCAATGTAAAGCCAGAAGAGGTCTCAGAGGTCATCATGGGTCATGTTCTCACTGCAGGTAATATAGCACATGTAGTGTACTCCAGCTTGTGGATTGATAGCCCTCCTTTAGCTTCTCCTACTTTTACTCTATTAAGGTCACGGGCAGAACCCTGCACGGCAAGCAAGTGTTGGTGCTGGTATCCCATACTCAGTGCCTGCATGGAGCTGTCAGATGATCTGTGGATCTGGCCTGAAGTCTGTGTGTCTTGGTGCTCAGTCCATCATGACAAGAGAATCCACTATAGTAGTAGCCGGAGGAATGGAGAGCATGAGTCGGGTAAGACATCTATGACACTGCTCAAATATGCCTTCTTTTTACTTTAAGATTAGAGGCTTGGTCTAATGATAACCATGCAACATTTTGTCTGTCAGGCTCCTCATATAGTGCAGATGAGGTCAGGGGTGAAGATGGGAGACGCTACTTTGCAGGACTCTGTATTGACTGATGGACTCACAGACGCCTTTTATAGTTACCACATGGGACTCACAGGTAATTTCTTAAAACAGATTGCCTACCTTTATTGTGTGCTTAATAGGATAATTTATCTAGTTTTGGTTGTGTGCCCATGTTAGCGGAGAATGTGGCCAAGCAGTGGGGGGTGTCCCGTGAGGCTCAGGACAAGTTTGCTGTGAAATCACAGAACAGAACGGAAGCTGCTCAGAAGGCCGGCTATTTTGACCAGGAGATTGTGCCAGTGAATGTTCCCTCTAGGAAAGGCAAGAGGCTCTTTTATGCTTTCATTAATAAAGTTTTTATATGCACTACTGTTTAAAAGTTTCAAAATTCAGGCCCGTAGCCAGCCTGTGAAAGGAGGAGTTCTTTTTTTTTTCAAAAAGTGGACCTTTTAGTTTAGCTACTTACATCTTATCTCGCACTTTATGAGCATTTACTGAAGCGTCGCCCTGGAATTTGCACTCAGCACCTTCAGTGAACATATAGCCCAATCATTTGTTTTGATTGGTCATCTTAAATATTTTGATGTTGACCAGAGGTGACTGACAAAGACCGCAGGGAGCTCAGATGAGAAGATCTTGGTGCTGTGCAAAATCATTGCTGCATTAAAGTAATACTATATTATTAGGCAATTATTTCACAACATTTATAGCCTACACATCGGAAAAATACAGAGGTCCGGATTCAAATTATTGGCTGTCATTACTTAAAAGAACACTTGTTTATTACAAAAAACTGACTTCAATTCTGGACCTTTGGCAGTTGGGGGTGGTTTGTTCGAACCCCCCTTGCCTACGGGCATGAAATAAAAACTAGAGTAAAACTGTAATAATGTGAAGTATAATACAATGTAAAAATAACTTTTCATATTTTTTCAGGATTCTTTGATGTATAGAAAGTAAAAAAACTGCATTTTTTCTGAACAGCATTTATTTTAAATGGAAATCTTTTGTAATATTATAAATGTCTTTCCTGTCACTTTTGATCAGTTTAATGCAATTTAAAAGTATTAATTGCTTTAGGAAAAAAGTACTCACCCCAAACTTTGAACAGTAGCGTATTCAGTCAATGCAACGTTGTACTTCAAAAAAATCTTATTTTCTTAATCAGTATTTTTGTCTTGTTTTCTGATAAAATCATCTTCATAATCATATAAATAATTTAAATATAAACCTCACAAAATGTGTTAGATTTATGCTTTGAATAAGAAAGTTGCTTAATAAGAAAGCTAAAATTAATTGGTGTATTCTCTGAAACGGCCTAATATCTTAAGTAGTACATTTTTGTTTTCAGATACTCTTTAAAGTGGATAGTTTTACCTGAAGCTTGCATTTATCTCTGACTGAATATGAATTCAAATAAAACCTTTGTTACCATATCAGGTCCAGTCGAGGTCAAAGCTGATGAGTTTCCTCGGCACGGCAGTAATATTGATGCCATGTCCAAACTGAAGCCCTGTTTTGTGAAGGATGGTTCTGGTTCAGTGACAGCTGGCAATGCATCAGGTAAATGGAGACGTCTTTGACACTCAATTATGACATCTTAAGTGCTTACAGATATTAATATGCGATCTCCATTGTGATGTTTTTTGTATAACAGGCATAAATGATGGAGCTGCAGCTACTGTTCTCATGAGCCAATCAGAGGCCCAGAGGCGGGGCTTAAAACCAATGGCACGAATCACGTCCTGGGCTCAGGCAGGCCTTGACCCTTCAGTCATGGGCACAGGGCCAATTCCAGCCATTAGAAAAGCTGTGAGTGCCCGTTGACTCATCACAGGATTTAATCCAACCACATGAATGAAGGATGATGCTTGTAATCAGTGCTCGGTCCTGAAACAAACACTATACTTACAGGCACTCAGAGGACCAATATAATCCAATAAAGACCCAGATTTAGAGTTTCAAATAAATAAAAAAATTTGAAATTATGTAATGGTATATACTGTGATATGATATAATTAGAATTGTGTGTGTGTCTGTGTTACAATTTATGCTGTTATATTATTTGCTTGAGCCAAAAGCAATATTTTCAATAATTTGGGTGCTTTATGATATCACGAAATGCAATACCACTTACATTTATGTATTTAGCTTACAAGAGAGGAGAGAATAATAACATTTGCTAATTCAATTCAAATGTTTTGTGCTACAGTCCTCACCAATTTGTTGTTTTGCGCTAGCATTGATACTGTTTTTTTAAGTGAATTGTATCTGCTTTCGAACCAGGTTGATAAAGCCGGATGGAAGCTAGATGAAGTGGACCTATTCGAGATAAATGAAGCCTTTGCTGCTCAGTCCATTGCAGTGGTACAGGAACTCGGTCTAAATCCTGACAAGGTGTGTTTTCATCCACTTTATACATACTTTGCTTCATACTTCATACAGATTTACACAATATTGTATTGACACAGTTACCCAATGATTTCTGTACCACAGTGTAATATGATGAAACACTCCATTATTGCAAATATTGGAGGCCTGTCTCATTTGACCGTTGTTCACTAATACTGTCATTGACAAGATTACTACACTAAAATGGACCAAATTAACTCTTTGCCTAAGTAAAAAAACAAACATGTGTGTGTGTGTGTATATATATGTGTATGTGTGGATTGCCAAGTATTAATTTTGAACCTTTACGACATGGTTTCTAAGTATTTATTTGACATTTCCATTTGTGCATCATAATTTAACACTTCATTTGTCTCTTTCCTTTCAGGTTAATGTGTGTGGAGGTGCGATCTCTCTTGGACATCCTCTTGGTATGTCGGGCTGTAGAGTGTTGGTGACCCTGCTTCATGCGCTTCAGAGGACAGGGGGACGGAAAGGGATCGCTTCACTGTGTATAGGTGGTGGAATGGGCATTGCCATGTGTGTAGAGAGAGAATAAAGGCTAAGCACTGCTGATACAGCTAAATGACCATACTGTAATTGTGTGCTTTTAATCGGGCCTTGAAACAAGTTTCCATATTCAAAACAGATGTTTACAAATCTTAACAGGCTATGGTGACACCAAAGTACATGCTTAAGTCAGTACTTGTACGTAAGAGAAGTTCTGGTTTCTGGTGTAAAATCATCTCTAATGTAAGTGTATATAATGTATTCCCTTCAGTCTTTAGTGATTTATGATACATAAAGATAACTTGTTGGAGTATACCAGCTTTTTAGACATTCCTTTTCTGTGTCAATCGTCTATGGTTGCTGCTTTTATTGGTATTTAAACTAAGCCTATCCATGTATCACACATGCATATCCATGATAACCTGATTTGATTATGATGGTGTGTTTGTGTTCTGTGTGTATTAAACCATCAGTTGACTGGAGTCAGTTTGTTTTCAGAAGAAAGGAAATTGGAATAGGAAATTTAGAATAGGGCTTGTTTACACTGTGCAATAGAAACCTGCCTTAGAGAATGTCAAACGTGCCAAAAGGCAAAATTAGCCTCTATCCTGTGCTTCCAAAAGGCTGCGTTTAATAACCTTTCCCAATGTTAATTTGTACCTCAGGGGAAAAGCTGTTTACATATTTAGCCTGTTGTACTTACCACCTAATAAAGAATTTAATGGAGTGCCATGTGTCCTGCAGTGAATATAGGTAAATTGGGCCACTTTTTTTGGTAAATCATCTAGAAAAGTTTATGCACATTTTATAGATTGCTCTTTGAGCTTTAAGTCAGTCATTTTGTCATCATTTTATGTTCAAAATATACATCAAAAACAACTTTACACCCAACACAACTGTAGTCAGGTAAAACGAGTCAGTAAATCTATGCAATACCATCATTGTAAACAATAAACAGTTATTTTCTATTTTGAAATAATGGATATTTAGCAAGTTTCAGCATTTTGTCTCATGATGCTATACTTTTAGATGTTCAGTTGTTTTTACCTCATGAAATGTTCTTAAAACAGTTTACATTAACTGGAAATTTTATCTTAAAGAACAATGTTGTTCCTCCAACGAGCTAATCTGTCCCATGTTACCCGACTTCACCTCTTGTGAGAGCTGTAACGGCGATAAAGTAACCAGTAGAAGGCGCCAAACCTCAAAAGGTGTTCATGACAATCGCTTCGTCATCGGCCTAGTCTCAGTCAGATCAGTGTTTGATGCTGGTGTTATTGCTGTCTGGAAGTCTAAAGGGTTTAAACAAGTCAAAATTCACATATCGAGCCCACATTGTTAATACATGCACATACAGTTTCATAGTACAGAAAGCAAGGGAAAACTATATGAAAAGGTAAATATAGATCAGAAGGCACTCAACAGGAGGACGCCAAACAGGCTAGTGTGCGCAGGCAGGTAATCGGATTAAACTTCTGACAAACCACACACGAGCAGGTTATGTACAGTCCACTACTGTACAATAAGTGCTTTAGTTCACATCCTGTTTTTACTCTCATTCACAATGCCGCTCTTTATTAATAGAGACCAGATTTTTGCTCATCAAGTCCACCTTCTAGAGCACAAACTACGGGTGAGTTTCCTATTACATTACCTGCATGTAAATAATGTTTATGTCGCTTTGACGTGCTTTTGCTTCACATACATGTCTAATGTCGTTATGATAATTATGTTGTATAATATAATATAATTTCAGTCACTAGACCTTCCTATTGTTGTTGTGTGAAGCCACCCACATAAAGTAGCTTGCTATTTGCAGTAGGCATACCATGATAATACCAAGTTTTTTTAATTGAAGTACATGGCATACCATGGCTTATAAATATGGTAATCATTCATTATATAATCTCATTCTATATTCTCATACCAACAATGTACCATGGTACAGCCAGCATACTGTTTTGTATTTTGTAAGTTATTGTACGAAAAAAAACCTAGTGATCTGCTGACTCGATAGACAGCATTTTGGGCTTCATACTAGGCTCATTTGAATGATGTCTATGATAGGGTGACTAAACGTGTCCTGTTTTCAATTCCTGTCCTGGGACTCCTGGCCCTAATATAACAATTTTCTATCCATACAGAGGGGTCATACTTTAAATGTATTGAAATTAATAAGGAATCTTTGAGTAAACTTCGAGTATCATTTGAGTATCTCATTGCCGGGCCGAGTGTCCTGGTTTTTGGGTAATCAAAATATGGTCACCCTAGTCTATGGTTCCCAAAAGTGTTGTCTTGGTAGGCAACCTGCTATTTTGAGACAGCCACTGGTGTGTCAGTTAAGTTTTGTGTATGAATGAAGAATGTTGTTGTTTATTTTAGTTTACTTCTGTTATTTGTACTATTACATTTGTATAGTTGGCCTAATGCTTAAATGTAATGATAACGTTCTCTCCTCATTTCTCTATTTAGAGTAAAGAGGAGCGTATTTTGGAGTTGGAAACAGAGAATGCTCTTCTTCATTTGAGACTCGCTGAGGTATGGATTTATGTAGCAAATTTAGTGTGAAATGCATCTCACTTTCCTAATGGAGGTCGACCCTCCGCTGCGGTTAAGAGTTTGACCTGGCAGATGGTTTCACTGCAAGATAAGTGGCTTGCAGACAGACGACAGGTGCTCACCAGTCTCACCTAATTTACTCAAATGCGTAATATCTTGGTATGCAATATAGACCAGAGACAGACCTTTGGTTGGAGATCCAAAATACAACTGAAATACAAAAATATACCAAAAAGGACCATGTTATTGTGTGTGTGTGGAGATTTATTATGATAACATTAGGGTAATATTTGAAGTAGCTTTGAGTACAATGTAAATAACATGGTATATAAATAATAATCATTCTGTATCATGATATACACTACTATTTAAAATATAGTAAAAAAAAAAAAGATTTTAATACTTTTATTCAGTAAGGATGCATTACATTGATCAAAAGTGACAGCAAAGACATTTATTACATATGATTTCTATTTCAAATAAATTATGTTCTATGTAGAATATATGTAGAATTCTACAGTTTCCACAAAAATATTAAGCAGCACAAATGTTTTCAACATTGATAAGAAGAAATGTTTCTTGAGCACCAAATCACATTCCATACAAATTCCAAAGAATTACCATCTCCACAATGCTTTTTGTAAGGTTAAAAACTGTAAATGTATTGAACAGTTTGTATGTTTTTCACATTCACCTTTCCTAAACTTCCAGTGTTTGGGTAAACTTCGCCATGAAAGGGATGAGGAAATTCATGCCTATAGAAAGAAACATCAGCAGCAGAAGAGAGTGCAAAAGTCCACAAAGGCAACTCTCTCCAAACTCCTGTCTGAAGTTCAGGTGATTCCAAAACACTGTTTTGAAGAAAATAAATCATACACTACAAATGCTTTGAAATCCAATGCTTTGCAAATCCAGCATCATCATGTGATCGGTCTTGCTCTCAGATGCTGAAACAGGACTTGAGGGATGTTTTTATCATCTACGTGGGGTTTGCTAAAGAGCTGGAGGACCAAAGCAAGCAGCTGTTTGAATGTGTGGGCACTGCCAGAAATGCTATTCAGGATCTTCCAAGTGATGACCTTCAGAGTGAGTGTTCTTTACTGAGATCAACTACATCAGTTCATCTGCATTATCTGTGAATATTTGTACCTCCAGGTACAGTCAACGGATCTCATTCACTAATTATTTACGTGCATGCGGTTATACGGGAAGGTCATAATACGTCCTGGATTATGAACCTTAACTCTCAACCTTCATCTCCTCTTCTATTTAATCTTCTGCTCTCATTCCCTTCATTCTTTACCATCTGTCTCTTCCTTCATCTGTCTCCTTCTCTATCACAAAACCAGCCGTGTTGTGACAGTAGGTATGTGGTGCAGTGTTCAGAGATAATCCACGGGTCCCCTCCCCCAGCCTCTCCTCCAGGAAAAGCTGTTGTCAGCAGGGACAGCACGGTCATGTGTCCTGTGCGTCACCTGCACACCATGGTGACAAGCCTCCCACAGGGCCTGTGAATCTTATCCCTTGTCATTTATATAGTTGCATTTGTAAAACTCCGAGCCAAACTGCTCATCACTGTCAAAATATGAAAAAATAAGTTCCTGACAAAAGGCTTTTACACGTGCACTCGAGGATAACGGTAGCCTATAGGGTGATGGTTGTTGGCATTTGTCCACTGTGATTATATAAGTTTGGTAGGGATGTGCGATATCCTTGTTAAATAATGCGATATTCGATATGCAATACGATATTGCTTTAAGTTTGAAAAATCTATTTCTTTCCCCAACTGATATCTTTCACTTAAAGCATAACCGACTGTGTTTATATGAATACTCATCAAGACAGCCATTTTGACATAACTGTGTGTGTATTTGACAGTTCGAATGTGTAACAAGACATGAAAAAAAGAACGGCTTGTGCGCACGTTTCGGTGTGTGTGTCAGACAGCAGACAGCACGAGACTGCAAGGAGTTGTTTTTCCACAAGTTATTGCATTTAATAACTCTTTTTAACGTCAAGCAAGTCACATAAGTAACAGTCGCGTACCCAGTCTATTCTCTGCTATATGCATCAACCTAAAACGTACACTTTTCACTATGTTGAAGTAGCCTATTAAAATAATTCAGATATTGCATGCCCTTGCGATATGCATATTGTGATATGTACATATTTTGATATATTGCGCAGCCCTAAAGTTTGGCTTGTGATATTGTGTTGGTTGATACTATTTGATACATATTGTTTCCAGTGGCTTGTGGCATAATTTTTTTTAGTCCAATATAAATTCATATTCATTTATTAGATCTTTCCATGGTTCAGACATGGAGCTATCAAGAATAAAAAAAAACTATATTTATATTAAAAAGTATATAAATCTAATATTTATTAAACCAATCACATTGAAGTCGTTCATTAAATTAATTTGTTTCTCCTAAATGTTGCTGTATTGTCACCTTTTTCTTACCAATAGTCATCAAAAGGTCACAGAGATTGCTAGATTACTAGAACCAAACTGAAGAGAGACAAATATACCTTATATTTTTGGTATACTGTAGCTATTGGACAGTGTTACTGTAGAAAAAGGAATGATTTACACACCGCTTGATATTGAAAACGTCTCAGGTTACGAATGTAACCATTGTTCCCTGAGAACAGGGAACGAGACGCTGCGTCAGCTTCGACGCTACGGGGAACGCCTCCGGCGTGACAGGTGCCTGAAATCACATTGAATCACGTCAATTCTATTGACCGGCGACAGCCTATGATGTCATCAAGGTGCGACCAGGAAGTATATAAGGGCGCCTTGCCAACATGACAGTATCTAATCGTCTGAAGGGACTGTTTTCGGCAGGCAGGCCCTGCGGCATGGCACAGCGACGCAGCGTCTCGTTCCCTGTTCTCAGGGAACAATGGTTACATTCGTAACCTGAGACGTTCCCTTTCGAAAGGGAACTCGCGCTGCGTCAGCTTCGACGCTACGGGGAACGATATACCCACGCCGCCATGCCGACGGGAGTGCATGCCCAATGGCAGTGACAACTGTCAAGACAAGCAATTTCTGCTGAAATGCCTGAACCACTCCCCTTCTGGTCACGTTAGGCTGTCAGTGACAGCGCTCCCTACGGTCATAGCCCAAGCTATCGCCTGAGAAGGAAACCTTCACACACATGAGGTCCTTCCCAGGCCTTGCTCGAAGGCCTGGAACCAACCCATTCGACTTAGAAGGGGTTCCTTTAAGGGAGCGTGGCAAGGGAACTACGAGGGAACCCTATGCCAGTCACTATTCGGGAGATTATCACCGAATGCCACCAGGGAGACCTGACCAGGTGACCCAGTCTAGTATGGGACACGTAATACGGTCAACCCTGTCTGTACAGTACAGAGCCTCTGGTACTCGCCTCCGAAGAGACATCCCGCTAGGGTGCTGCAAGAAAGGGCAGCGTCACCGACTAGCCGGACCTCAGAGACGGGTTATCCCGGAGAGCAGCGCTCAGCGAAGTGCTTTCAAACCCTTGCCAGCGAGGGGAGTCAAGCCGCTCGATCCTCGGATCTACCAAGCACTTACTTTAAAACGTGCTCAGGAGGCCAAAGGCCCTATAGGCTGAATATATCGGGAGGGGCCCCTCGGGACCTACCACCAATAGATCAGCCCCAGGAGGCTGTAAGCTCACAACAGACCCTCGCTTGAGAGGAGCTCATAAGCCTGCCCGGTAGGCAACCATGCCGTAGGCCTACTATGAAGGTCCCGTCCTGTCGGGACCACATAGCCGCAGTGACACCTCGTCGTGCTAGGGTAAGAACACCGCCTTCAGGTCTCGCAAACGGCCAGTGGCCGGCGCCTGATAGCGGGTAGCCACTAGCTGTCAGCAAAAAACCAGTTGTGTGTTCCCGCCTAGGGAACTCGTCCCCCAGGGAGGCCGAGAGAGGCCTCCACCTGGTAACCTGATAGACCGCTCGCGCATCCAAAGCAGCGCTCGTCCTCAGGAAGGCCAAACGGGCCTGATACCTGATCGCAGTCGTGCTAGCCCTCGAGGTAGCTGGGAAGACCAGGGACTCGCTTAATCAGGGAGGCCAAGCGGGCCTACCAACTGCAAGACATCGGGCACTCACAGCCAAGCTGAATGTGCTACTCATAGCACTTCAAGCTCACCACAGCGGCTGGGGACCGGGAGCTCGCTTTCAGGGAGGTACCATGCCTACCACCTGATAGCAAAAAGTGCCACTTATAGCACTTTACGCACACCACAGCGGCCGGGGAGCCGGCCTCTGCTCATTGACTGGACTTATCCAGGAACCACGAGACCAGAGCGTGCCCTTAGAGGAGGCCACGTGGGCCTACTACTCCAAAGCGAATCCCCTCAGGGAAGCCCGTGCAGCTTTGCCTGATAGCAGCCCATGCTACGATCCGTTACCGAAACTGGGGACCGGGGAACGATTCCAGGGAGGCGCAATGCCTCCACCTGGTAGCAGAGCATGCCGTCCGTCGTGCTTCGCTAACCGTCTCACTCTCGCGCCTGAGAAACAGGGGCTCGTTTTCAGGGAGGCAACAGTGCCTACCACCTGATAGCAGAGCACGCCACGCCTAGCGTTTTGTTTCGCTAGTCGTCTCAGCGCCTGAGAATCGGGAGCTCTCTTTCAGGGAGGCAACCGTGCCTACCAACTGAAAGCAAAACGTGCTACTCGTAGCACTTCACCTAATCATTGCCACAGTGACTGGGAACCGGGAGCTTGCTCTCAGGGAGGCCATAATGCCTACCAACCTGATAGCGGAGCATGCTACTCGTAGCACTTCGCGCTCATTGCCATAGTCGACCGGAAGCCGGGAGCTCGCCCTCAGGGAGGCAACAGTGCCTACCAACCGATAGCAGGACATGCTACTCGTAGCATTCCATGCTCATTGCTACGGCGACCGGGAACCGAGAGCTCGTCGTCAGGGAGGCCACAGAGCCTACCTACCAACGGCAGAATGTGCTTATCCATAGCGCTCCATGCTCATTACCACAGCGACCGGGAACCGTGAGCTCATTGTCAGGGAGGCCACCATGCCTACCACCTGATAGCAGAAGGTGCTACTCATAGCACTCCATGCTCACCGCCACAGTGGCTGGGAACCGGGAGTTTGCCTCCAGGGAGGTCACTCAGGGAGGCCGGATGAGGCCTACTACCTACTAACACTCGTGCTAGCCATCCAGTGACTGGGGCCCAGGAACGCCATCCGCAGAGGAGGTCAAGTGGGCCTGCTTACCCCACAGCAGGCCCATGGGGAGGCCCAGTAGCGCCTACCACCTATTTAGCAGCTCGTACCAGCCGTCGAGGGACTTAATGCCTATGTTGCCCCCTCAGGGGAGACCAAGCAGTGCCTGCTGACCACAGCAGGCTCTCAGGGAGGCCAGACAGGGCCTAACTCCTGAGCGAAGGAAACCCAGACTGGGAGCCTACCCCTCAGGGAGGCCTGGCAGGACCTGCCCCCCCGAATAGGGGGTCTGCAAATTCCAAGGATCCTGCCGAAACTTTAAGAAGGCTGGCTGCTGCTACCTGGGCTGACGGCAGCTGTCTGCTGCTGACGAAGGCCTGGAAATCCAGTTAACACCTGGGGACTCATCCCCAGGGCCAATGACGGGTCACTGCTGACGTCGACACCAGTGGAGAAGAGCCTCCGAGGCCCACTCGTGGGCCATAGTGTCGGGACTTTCCTGCAAGGAGGCCGGTTAACGCCTACTACCTGTCCTGAAGTCCAACTGCCCAGACCGTCCAAGCTGGCCACTCAGAGCCAGCTGGCTCCTATGCCCGCACCTGGGGCTGGCTCCATCCCAGAGGCAGCTAGGGACAACCTGCTTCGCCGTGTCCTAGGGCCCCCAGGACGGCGCAGTCTCTTGGGCAGTGCCTACAAACATGGACCTAATCACATTGCCAACAGCAGTGTACTCAGCAGAAGTGCTCAGCAAAGACCCTCTAAAGCGAGGGGAGTACAACTTACGTCACCAGCATCGGGGCGGCTGTCTCTCTTTCCATGCAGCGGCCAACCTTGATTGCGAGGGCGTCAGCCATTGGCAATGCTCGGGCCTCAGGGGAGCATCCGACCAGAACCGTACAGACAGAAGGATTATCCGATGTTCTGCTCTACCCGGGCCCTAAAGGAGGTGAAGCAGAGACATAAAGCAAGGGAACAATATCACAGAAATGTGAAATCCACCGGCCGTACCATCCTCCAGGAAGAGGCCGGGGGCCGCCAGCAGATGGCGGCCACCAAGCTCCGAAAGGCGGAAACGGCAGATAAAGTCTAGTCGCAAACCGGCGAAAGTTGCTTAATTCCACCCCACGACCACTGGCAAAGTCGCTGTCTCCTGCAACATCCTCGTCTGCATTACACGTGACCCCAGAACGCAGAGAAGGGGGCGGGCCTTGGCCGGACGACTCTGTAATAGAGGAGGCTGAAACAAGGATGCATAAACAAGACCATGTTCTTAATTAAAAAGACAGGCCAGGGGCGAAAGTCTTTATTAAAAGGGGACGCGCCCATCCTTGACAAAGCCTAGGCCAAGTGGTGCGACATAGGTCCGCACTAGATCTACTCAGGGCCCGGGAAAGAAATATTATCACCTCTAATATTACACAATGAGGCCCAAAGAACCCCTTTCCCAAAGCCCCGCAGAGCTGGGCGCAGATCTCACTACAGCTCGTGCATTAGCGCGTACCCGGTCTTCAGCTACTTTTCACTTTACGCTAGGAAAAACACAGCTCGCCCCTTACACTACAAGCCCTCAGGCGAGAGCGCGATTCAGTTACCCAAACAATGGGGGAAAAAAATATAGCACGGAGAGGCAGCAAACTCTCTAGCAGAAAGTGAAGTATTCACACACAACCATCATAATGTTGCAAAGAAGATCGTTCTTAGCTTACTCACGGGGAGCTGCAGGCCCTGCGAAGATCCAGCGGCGATCCAAATTTCCCCAGAAAACCTCTCAGGCGAGCGAAGGTATAGGAGTTCTGAAAAACATAGTTTTGAAAATGTTTCACCCTCAGCGAGGGGACTCACCAATCGCTCCCAGCGGTGATTCCAGCCATCCATAGGCTAGTATCCGCCCGCCATCCTGAGGGGGGCGCTCTCACAACCAAGCCAGGCGGGCCGTCAGAATTCTTACATTTCTGCTCATCATAGGCCCACCGGCCTGATGTTAAAAGCGCCCGGGGAAAATCTTTTTCCAGAGGAAGGGAAAAAAGGCAGCGTTCACCTGCGTCCCCTCGGGGGCGGAGTCCGCTGCCTACGCTGGTCCCGGTTGCCAGCTCCAGCTTCCTTCCTCTTTTTGAAGCGGGTGTCCCGCCTCCTCTGCGCCATAACCCTCCGTGGGGGCGCTCGAGAGGCAACACTGGTTCTCTGTTCCTGTCTCCGGCCCTCAGGCTGGGACGGACCAGGGACACCCGACTGCCTGGGCGCGGTCCCGGACCTCCGCGGGATGCAAGTCTTAAATGCTGCCGAGCGCGCCCTCGCCTCCCTGAACTTATCCACCACCGCCTCTACGGAGGTGCCAAACAGTTCAGAGGGCGAGACCGGGGCATCGAGGAGAAAGGCCCTCTCTTTCCCCGCGATGTCCGCCAGGTTCAGCCACAGATGTCTCTCCGTGGCCACCATAGCCGCCATCGAACGACCGATGGCGAAAGCTGTTTGCTTGGTGGCCCTAAGAGAGAGATCGGTGGTGCGGCGCAACTCGGCCACCGCGTCAGGGGTTAGTCCCACCCCCTGATCGAGGTCCCTCAGCAGATCTGCCTGGTAGGCTTGTAACACTCCCATCGTGTGTAAAGCCGCCCCAGCATGACCCGCCGACATGTATGCCCTGCCGTTCAGACGTGATGTTGTCCTAAGGGGATCTGACGGCAGGGTGGGAGCCCTTAGTGTCGATGGCCGCCCAGAAGCGAGGTAGTTTGCGAACGTCTCGTCAACGGGCGGCAGCGACACATATCCAGCTTCCGGTAATCCCTCGACGTCAGCAAAATTAGCCCGCTGACGCCGATGGATTCGGGCTGAATAGGGCTTCTTCCATCCTCTCGCAATCTCATAATGGAGATCAGGAAAAAATGGAAGACTCCCGGGAGCCGGCTGGTCACGGGCGGGGAGATAACGGTCATCCAGTCTGCTCAGACGAACGTCATCTCCCCTAGCGCGCCGCCAAGGCAGCTGCAATCTGCCCACGGCGCGCTCCATAACCTCCACCAGCTCCCCATACATGGGACAAGGTGGTTGAGAAGCCTCAAACACTTCACTTGACTCCTCAACCATCCTCTGCTCCACTGGAAGAGCCACAGACGAGGAGGAGGAGCTTAGATCCTGCTCCGCCTCCAAAGTCTGCCCCTCGCGATCTGGCTCGTTGTCCACAAGCACTATACCAGTCTCTAGACGACGAGCCAGATCCAGCTGGGAGCCCCAGGATTGAAGGCGCCGCTCGGCCTCGGCGCGAGCGGGGCCGCTCCCAGCTGCTGAACTCTCTCCCCTCGAGAAGAGAGCCAAACGAGAGCGGAGTGTTCTCAACGGAAAACGCTCGCAGTTCGCACAGGAGGCTCCCTCGAGAACCTCCCGTGCGTGCTCTTCCCCCAGACAGTATACACAGAGCGTGTGAGTGTCATCAGGTGTAAGATACCTGGTACACGGCTCTGCGCACCTGCGGAAGTGGCGCTGTTTCTCTGCACACTTCATAGCTTGGTACTTCTTACTTGACGTTCAGGATACAGGCAAAACAGTCACTGAAGACGAAGAGATACTGTCATGTTGGCAAGGCGCCCTTATATACTTCCTGGTCGCACCTTGATGACATCATAGGCTGTCGCCGGTCAATAGAATTGACGTGATTCAATGTGATTTCAGGCACCTGTCACGCCGGAGGCGTTCCCCGTAGCGTCGAAGCTGACGCAGCGCGAGTTCCCTTTCGAAAGGGAACTGATGTTTGTCTTATTTTTGTGCTTTCAAGTATTTTCTCATCCAATTTTTTTCTTTTGCTCCGGACAGATTATTTCCAACAACATCACTTCACTTGTTTTTATAGTCAATCATTGTACTGTCTGACTGCAGGCTCCATTGATTAGAGGTTTCTATATGTATTCATATTTGAATGTACACAAATAGATAGTTGTGACGTTTGCTTTGCATTTGTTTTCTGTAGAGCTCCGGGTTCAGATGACTGCACTTGAGCACTCTTTACAGGAAGAGAAGGAGAGGTGCAGAGAGGAGCGGGTGAGGAGGAGGTCGCTCCACAACACCTTGGTTGTACGTACTTGGTTTTCTGATTTGAGTCACTGTTCTTAATGTATTCATAGGGTAATGTGTTGCCATTTATTTCAAGTCCAGATGTAGGGAGTACACTGTTATGTTATTACTGTGGCTTGACTCATGAATATTTCAGTAATGAATATTTAAAATATTTCAGACCAATTTCCACCTTACCTATTCTAAAAACGACAGTGTAAGCAGCTAGGATGATTTAGTTACATTAAAAATAGTTGAAGCACCACACACATTTCTCTCTGTAGGAGCTGAGGGGGAATATCAGGGTTCACTGCAGGGTGCGTCCAATTCTGCACTTTGATCACATCCCAGGATCACCTACAACCAATGGGTAATGCAATCTAAATACATATCGAAAGAATAGTGGTAGATTAATGCATATTAAATTAATACAATTATTAATTTACAACATTCAAATTCTATTTAAGTTTGTAAATGAATAGTAAAAATGTGATGCAATTTTAATAAAAATATTTAATACACAGACCACATGCTTACTAAATCTCATTTTGCTTTTTAAGGTCATCATCATGTGAAGCAGTGGTGCAGGCCATTAATGATGTGCGTGAATTGATTACATGTAGTGTTTATTGGATCTATAAAATTGTAATGGGCCAGTACTACACACTACACCCTGGATTAATCATCTCTGACCACTTTTGTTTTGCAGGACTCTGTTTTTGTGAACTGCACCAAACACCCAAGTCCTGTAATGAACAAAATGTTTGAGTTTGAGAGGTATTTGGACACTGCATAAAATGTGAACATTTAAAACAGGGGCTTTGCTGGTGGGTGATGTAGAATATGTCCATTATTTGTTTGATTTGCAGAGTTCATGGTCCAGAAGATAGCCAAGAGACTGTGTTTGAAGAGGTGAAACCACTTCTAACCTCACTACTTGATGGGTGAGAGTCCTATCTCATACAAACAAGTTGAACTATTCGCTTAGGGATTGCATTTGCTGCAATCAAATGACTAAAGATGCTTGTATATTATTTATATATATATATGAAGTTAACATCGAGTAAATTACATTTTACACACATATATATATGTACACTGCCATTCAAAAGTTTTAAAAAAAAAGTTTAATGTTTTTAGAAGAAGTCTCTTATGCTCACCAAGGCTGCATTTGTTTTATTAAAATACAAAAAAATGTAATACTGCAACTTTCTTCTATTTGAATATATTTTCAAATGTAATTTATTTCTGCATCATTACTCCAGTCTTCAGTGTCACATGGTCCTTCAGAAATCATTCTAATATGCCGTTTTGCTGGTCAAGAAACATTTATGATTATTATCAATGTTGAAAACAGTTGTGTAAAACATTTTTTAGGATTCTTTGATGAAAAGAAAGTTCAAAAGAACAGCATTTATTTTAAATATAGCTGCAAGCAGCAATACCGGGGCCAAGCGCAAAGAAGAAGACAAGACATGCCAAAATGGCTGGCAGTGTCAGATCAACTGGAGCAATGAGCAATTAATCACGTTTTAAGATGATTTTAGGCAAAAGGCTGAAAAATGCATTGTAGTCTGACAGTGTCAGACCAACTGCATCAATGAACAATTATACAGTTTAAGAAGATTAGGCAAAATGGCTGAAATATCATATACAGAGTCACTGATAATATAAGTTAATGGTTTATCACTTTTGACCAATAGGTGGCACAGTTACGAAATTGATGTGGTGTGGTCAGAATAAGGGAACAATGACACATGCAAAGTTTGATGCCAATATGTCAAAGCATTGCAGAGATACAGCCTCAAGAGTCATTTTGGCATCATGCCTCAAATTTGTCGCTGCGGTTTACAAAAACAGTTTCATCTATTGATGCAAAATCCCTAACTTTTTGTTGACACAGTCTGAAGATGATACGATTCAATTTTGGTGGAAATTGGACAAACGGTCTAGGATGAGTTTGAAAAAGTAGATTTTGATCAAATAAGAACATTGAGGACAGGATGTTTGACCAAATATGGCAAAATTAGTATCTATGTTCTCGGCATGAGCCAATAAATGTATTATGACCAGTTTCATTAAACTAGGCTAATTTAATCAAATGTTATTAGCATGTTTGTAAATTTTGTTATAACCTCTGACCACAAGGTGGCACTGCCCCAAAACGTTTTGAGTACCTTCAAAGCATGGTGCGGAAGACATGATTTTTGGACAAACAGTTCAAAAGTTATAAGCAAAAATAGCCATTTTTTGTATCTCCGGACCAGTAGGTGGCGCTGCGCCGAAACGCTGCATGTTGCTTCAGGTCATGCTTGTGATGACATATACCAAGATTGGTTTGAATATGATAAAGCGTTGTGGAGATATAGGCTTATGAGTGTTTTTGCAACCGCTACGCAAAATTTGTGTGCGCGTTTATCAAAAACGATTTGACAAATCAACTTGATTTGCAAGATTTTTTGTCAGCATGGTCTGAAGATGATATGGTTCAATTTTCGTGCAAATCGGATGAACCGTCTAGGACGAGTTCGCAAAAGTAGGTTTTTTGGAAAATTAAAAATGGCGGGGAAATTATCATAACCGAAAATGACATCATAGGGTGCAATTGAATCGGCATGAGCCAATGACTCTATTATGACCAGTTTCATTATACTAGGCTAATTTAATCAAAAGTTATTAGCATTTTTGTCAAGTTTGTTATATCTTTTGACCACTAGGTGGCACTGCCCTAAAACTTTTTGAGTACCTTCAGGGCATAGCATGGAAGTCACATACCGAGTTTAGTAACAATACACTAATGCATTTGTAAAATATAGCATTTTTTGACAAAATTCAAAATGGCCGACAGCCAAAATGGCCGATATGGTAAAATTGAATATCAGACGACTCGGCATGCCGTCCTGAATGTAACGAGACCACTTTTATAATTTTTGGACAAACAGTTCAGAAGTTATAAGCAAAAATTGCAATTTTTCGTATCTCCGGACCAGTAGGTGGCGCTGCGCCGAAACGCTGTATGTTGCCTCAAGTCATGCTTGTGATGACATGTACCAAGTTTGGTTTGAATACGATAAAGCGTTGCGGAGATATTGCCTTAAGAGTGTTTTTGCAACCGCTACGTAAAATTTGTTTGCGCGTTTATCGCAAATGATTTGACGAATCAACTTGATTTGCAAGATTTTTTGTCAGCATGGTCTGAAGATGATCTGGTTAAATTTTCGTGCAAATCGGATGAACCGTCTAGGAAGAGTTCGTAAAAGTAGGTTTTTCGGAAAATTCAAAATGGCGGGAAAATTTTTATGACGGAAAATGACGTCATAGGGTGCAATGGAATCCTCTTGAGCCAAGGAATCAGAGGAAACAAGATTTTTGTTTCTAGCCCTTATGGTTCAAAAGTTATTAGCATAAACATGAGTCAAATTTTGGACTGATGGTGGCGCTAGAGGGATTGAGTTTGAGACTCCAAATTTGCTACGGTGACATTTCAGACTGTCCTCTATTAGTGTGCCAAATTTCACAACTTTTTACCATACGGTTCTATGGGCTGCCATAGACTTCGTGGCGGAAGAAGAAGAAGAAGAAGAAGAAGAAGAAGATGAATAATAATAATAAGAACGGGAACGGTTTCAATAGGTGCCTTCGCACCTTCGGTGCTTGGCCCCTAATAATAATAATAATAGGAACGGGAACGGTTTCAATAGGTGCCTTCGCACCTTCGGTGCTTGGCCCCTAAATATAGTTGCAAGCAGCCATTAACGGGGCCAAGCGCAACAGAAGCAAACAAGGAAGATAGCAGCAGACCAACTGAAAAAATTAGTAAAGACATTTGAAGCAAAACCGTTAAAACACCACATTAAAACATTGAGTTGTATAGTGCCAATGTCATGTTTTGTTCTATTATAGCGCCACCAAGAGGCACAATCCTACAATTTTTTTTTTGTGTCATCGGAGTGAGCCCATACATGTGTGTGTCAATTTTGGTGAAAATATCTCATTTCGTTTTGGAGTTATAGACATTTATATGAAAAAACATGTAAAAAGTGACTGACACTTGACTTTGATTGGATTTTACAACCCCTTACTATCAATATTTTGACATTTGGGCATTGACATATAGCTATCGACCTATGTTTCCGATTTTCTGGCGCTGGTTTCGTCTCGATCGGACTAGCGGTTTCGAAGATATCAGCTAACGTTTTTTAAGTGCTAAATTACCGCGCTGCGCAAACCATACACTGAAACCTGGCAAGTCTGGTATCGTTGGACTTGGCAAGGATTCAGGAGACAAAAAAAGTTAGTCCCATGAAAATAAGTCAACCCCACTTAAAGTTATAGGCGTTTGAAAAAAAAAATTATCCACTAGGTGGCGCTGTTTTGAAACTTGTCAGGCTACTTCAGAACATCGTGCTGATGACCCATACCGAGTTTCGTAAAAATCCGTTCATGCGTTCATAAAATACAGCATTTTAGTACATAATTCAAAATGGCCGACAGTCAAAATGGCCGATATGGTAAAATTGGATATCATACGACTCGGCATGCCGTCCTGAATCTAACGAGACCACTTTTATGATTTTTGGACAAACAATTCAGAAGTTATAAGCAAAAATAGCCATTTTTCGTATCTCTGGACCAGTAGGTGGCGCTGCGCTCAAACGCTGCATGTTGCCTCAGGTCATGCTTGTGATGACTTGTACCAAGTTTGGTTTGAATACAATAAAGCGTTGCGGAGATATTGCCTCAAGTGTGTTTTTTCAAGCTTTACGTAAAATTTGTTTGCGTGTTAATCAAAAACGATTTAACGAATCAACTTGAATTCCATGTTTTTTTGTCAACCCTGTCTGGAGATGTTCTGGTTCAATTTTGGTGTAAATCGGACCAACGGCCTAGGAGGAGTTTGAAAAAGTTGGGTTTTGGTTAATTCAAAATGGCGGGAACATTGTAATGACGGAAATGACGTCATAGGGTGCGTTCGAATCGGCTTAAACCAATAAATCGAAAGAAAAAAAGATTTTGTTTCTAGCCCTTATGGTTCAAAAGTTATTAGCAAAAACATGAGTCAAACTTTGGACAGGTGGTGGCGCTAGAGAGATTGATTTAGAGACTCCAAAATTGGTGTGGGTACTATTGGTAATAACCTCTATCAGAGTACCAAATTTCACAACTTTCCCGCAAGCGGTTCTATGGGCTGCCATAGACTTCCATGGCGGAATAATAATAATAATAAATATAGCTGCAAGCAGCCATTAACGGGGCCAAGCGCAACAGAAGCAAACAAGGAAGATAGCAGCAGACCAACTGAAAAAATGAGTAAAGACATTTGAAGCAAAACCGTTAAAACACCACATTAAAACATTGAGTTGTACAGTGCCAATGTCATGTTTTGTTCTATTATAGCGCCACCAAGAGGCACAATCCTACAATTTTTTTTATGTGTCATCGGATTGAGCCCATACATGTGTGTGTCAATTTTGGTGAAAATATCTCATTTCGTTTTGGAGTTATAGACATTTATATGAAAAAACATGTAAAAAATGACTGACACTTGACTTTGATTGGATTTTACTACCCCTTACTATCAATATTTTGACATTTGGGCATTGACGTATAGCTATCGACCTATGTTTCCGATTTTCTGGCGCTCGTTTCGTCTCGATCGGACTAGCGGTTTCGAAGATATCAGCTAATGTTTTTTAAGCGCTAAATTACCGCGCTGCACAAACCATACGCTGAAACCTGGCAAGTCTGGTATCGTTGGACTTGGCAAGGATTCAGGAGACAAAAAAAGTTAGTCCCATGAAAATAAGTCAACCCCACTTAAAGTTATAGGCGTTTGAAAAAAAAAATTATCCACTAGGTGGCGCTGTTTTGAAACTTGTCAGGCTACTTCAGAACATCGTGCTGATGACCCATACCGAGTTTCGTAAAAATCCGTTCATGCGTTCATAAAATACAGCATTTTAGAACATAATTCAAAATGGCCGACAGTCAAAATGGCCGATATGGTAAAATTGGATATCAGACGACTCGGCATGCCGTCCTGAATCTAACGAGATCACTTTTATGATTTTTGGACAAATAGTTCAGAAGTTATAAGCAAAAATAGCCATTTTTCGTATCTCCGGACCAGTAGGTGGCGCTGCGCCGAAACGCTGCATGTTGCCTCAAGTCATGCTTGTGATGACTTGTACCAAGTTTGGTTTGAATACGATAAAGCGTTGCGGAGATATTGGCTTAAGTGTGTTTTTTCAAGCATTACGTAAAATTTGTTTGCGTGTAAATCAAAAACGATTTAACGAATCAACTTGAATTCCATGTTTTTTTGTCAACACTGTCTGGAGATGATCTGGTTCAATTTTCGTGTAAATCGGACCAACGGCCTAGGAGGAGTTCGAAAAAGTTGGGTTTCGGTTAATTCAAAATGGCGGGAACATTGTAATGATGTAAATGACGTCATAGGGTGCGATCGAATCGGCTTAAACCAATAAATCGAAAGAAAAAAAGATTTTGTTTCTAGCCCTTATGGTTCAAAAGTTATTAGCAAAAACATGAGTCAAACTTTGGACAGGTGGTGGCGCTAGAGAGATTGATTTAGAGACTCCAAAATTGGTGTGGGTACTATTGGTAATAACCTCTATCAGTGTACCAAATTTCACAACTTTCCCGCAAGCGGTTCTATGGGCTGCCATAGACTTCCATGGCGGAATAATAATAATAATAATAATAATAATAAGAAATCTAACGATTACAATAGGTGCCTCCGCACCTTCGGTGCTTGGCCCCTAATAAATATAGCTGCAAGCAGCCATTAACGGGGCCAAGCGCAACAGAAGCAAACAAGGAAGATAGCAGCAGACCAACTGAAAAAATGAGTAAAGACATTTGAAGCAAAACCGTTAAAACACCACATTAAAACATTGAGTTGTACAGTGCCAATGTCATGTTTTGTTCTATTATAGCGCCACCAAGAGGCACAATCCTACAATTTTTTTTATGTGTCATCGGATTGAGCCCATACATGTGTGTGTCAATTTTGGTGAAAATATCTCATTTCGTTTTGGAGTTATAGACATTTATATGAAAAAACATGTAAAAAATGACTGACACTTGACTTTGATTGGATTTTACTACCCCTTACTATCAATATTTTGACATTTGGGCATTGACGTATAGCTATCGACCTATGTTTCCGATTTTCTGGCGCTCGTTTCGTCTCGATCGGACTAGCGGTTTCGAAGATATCAGCTAATGTTTTTTAAGCGCTAAATTACCGCGCTGCACAAACCATACGCTGAAACCTGGCAAGTCTGGTATCGTTGGACTTGGCAAGGATTCAGGAGACAAAAAAAGTTAGTCCCATGAAAATAAGTCAACCCCACTTAAAGTTATAGGCGTTTGAAAAAAAAAATTATCCACTAGGTGGCGCTGTTTTGAAACTTGTCAGGCTACTTCAGAACATCGTGCTGATGACCCATACCGAGTTTCGTAAAAATCCGTTCATGCGTTCATAAAATACAGCATTTTAGAACATAATTCAAAATGGCCGACAGTCAAAATGGCCGATATGGTAAAATTGGATATCAGACGACTCGGCATGCCGTCCTGAATCTAACGAGATCACTTTTATGATTTTTGGACAAATAGTTCAGAAGTTATAAGCAAAAATAGCCATTTTTCGTATCTCCGGACCAGTAGGTGGCGCTGCGCCGAAACGCTGCATGTTGCCTCAAGTCATGCTTGTGATGACTTGTACCAAGTTTGGTTTGAATACGATAAAGCGTTGCGGAGATATTGGCTTAAGTGTGTTTTTTCAAGCATTACGTAAAATTTGTTTGCGTGTAAATCAAAAACGATTTAACGAATCAACTTGAATTCCATGTTTTTTTGTCAACACTGTCTGGAGATGATCTGGTTCAATTTTCGTGTAAATCGGACCAACGGCCTAGGAGGAGTTCGAAAAAGTTGGGTTTCGGTTAATTCAAAATGGCGGGAACATTGTAATGATGTAAATGACGTCATAGGGTGCGATCGAATCGGCTTAAACCAATAAATCGAAAGAAAAAAAGATTTTGTTTCTAGCCCTTATGGTTCAAAAGTTATTAGCAAAAACATGAGTCAAACTTTGGACAGGTGGTGGCGCTAGAGAGATTGATTTAGAGACTCCAAAATTGGTGTGGGTACTATTGGTAATAACCTCTATCAGTGTACCAAATTTCACAACTTTCCCGCAAGCGGTTCTATGGGCTGCCATAGACTTCCATGGCGGAATAATAATAATAATAAATATAGCTGCAAGCAGCCATTAACGGGGCCAAGCGCAACAGAAGCAAACAAGGAAGATAGCAGCAGACCAACTGAAAAAATGAGTAAAGACATTTGAAGCAAAACCGTTAAAACACCACATTAAAACATTGAGTTGTACAGTGCCAATGTCATGTTTTGTTCTATTATAGCGCCACCAAGAGGCACAATCCTACAATTTTTTTTATGTGTCATCGGATTGAGCCCATACATGTGTGTGTCAATTTTGGTGAAAATATCTCATTTCGTTTTGGAGTTATAGACATTTATATGAAAAAACATGTAAAAAATGACTGACACTTGACTTTGATTGGATTTTACTACCCCTTACTATCAATATTTTGACATTTGGGCATTGACGTATAGCTATCGACCTATGTTTCCGATTTTCTGGCGCTCGTTTCGTCTCGATCGGACTAGCGGTTTCGAAGATATCAGCTAATGTTTTTTAAGCGCTAAATTACCGCGCTGCACAAACCATACGCTGAAACCTGGCAAGTCTGGTATCGTTGGACTTGGCAAGGATTCAGGAGACAAAAAAAGTTAGTCCCATGAAAATAAGTCAACCCCACTTAAAGTTATAGGCGTTTGAAAAAAAAAATTATCCACTAGGTGGCGCTGTTTTGAAACTTGTCAGGCTACTTCAGAACATCGTGCTGATGACCCATACCGAGTTTCGTAAAAATCCGTTCATGCGTTCATAAAATACAGCATTTTAGAACATAATTCAAAATGGCCGACAGTCAAAATGGCCGATATGGTAAAATTGGATATCAGACGACTCGGCATGCCGTCCTGAATCTAACGAGATCACTTTTATGATTTTTGGACAAATAGTTCAGAAGTTATAAGCAAAAATAGCCATTTTTCGTATCTCCGGACCAGTAGGTGGCGCTGCGCCGAAACGCTGCATGTTGCCTCAAGTCATGCTTGTGATGACTTGTACCAAGTTTGGTTTGAATACGATAAAGCGTTGCGGAGATATTGGCTTAAGTGTGTTTTTTCAAGCATTACGTAAAATTTGTTTGCGTGTAAATCAAAAACGATTTAACGAATCAACTTGAATTCCATGTTTTTTTGTCAACACTGTCTGGAGATGATCTGGTTCAATTTTCGTGTAAATCGGACCAACGGCCTAGGAGGAGTTCGAAAAAGTTGGGTTTCGGTTAATTCAAAATGGCGGGAACATTGTAATGATGTAAATGACGTCATAGGGTGCGATCGAATCGGCTTAAACCAATAAATCGAAAGAAAAAAAGATTTTGTTTCTAGCCCTTATGGTTCAAAAGTTATTAGCAAAAACATGAGTCAAACTTTGGACAGGTGGTGGCGCTAGAGAGATTGATTTAGAGACTCCAAAATTGGTGTGGGTACTATTGGTAATAACCTCTATCAGTGTACCAAATTTCACAACTTTCCCGCAAGCGGTTCTATGGGCTGCCATAGACTTCCATGGCGGAATAATAATAATAATAATAATAAATATAGCTGCAAGCAGCCATTAACGGGGCCAAGCGCAACAGAAGCAAACAAGGAAGATAGCAGCAGACCAACTGAAAAAATGAGTAAAGACATTTGAAGCAAAACCGTTAAAACACCACATTAAAACATTGAGTTGTACAGTGCCAATGTCATGTTTTGTTCTATTATAGCGCCACCAAGAGGCACAATCCTACAATTTTTTTTATGTGTCATCGGATTGAGCCCATACATGTGTGTGTCAATTTTGGTGAAAATATCTCATTTCGTTTTGGAGTTATAGACATTTATATGAAAAAACATGTAAAAAATTACTGACACTTGACTTTGATTGGATTTTACTACCCCTTACTATCAATATTTTGACATTTGGGCATTGATGTATAGCTATCGACCTATGTTTCCGATTTTCTGGCGCTCGTTTCGTCTCGATCGGACTAGCGGTTTCGAAGATATCAGCTAATGTTTTTTAAGCGCTAAATTACCGCGCTGCACAAACCATACGCTGAAACCTGGCAAGTCTGGTATCGTTGGACTTGGCAAGGATTCAGGAGACAAAAAAAGTTAGTCCCATGAAAATAAGTCAACCCCACTTAAAGTTATAGGCGTTTGAAAAAAAAAATTATCCACTAGGTGGCGCTGTTTTGAAACTTGTCAGGCTACTTCAGAACATCGTGCTGATGACCCATACCGAGTTTCGTAAAAATCCGTTCATGCGTTCATAAAATACAGCATTTTAGAACATAATTCAAAATGGCCGACAGTCAAAATGGCCGATATGGTAAAATTGGATATCAGACGACTCGGCATGCCGTTCTGAATCTAACGAGATCACTTTTATGATTTTTGGACAAATAGTTCAGAAGTTATAAGCAAAAATAGCCATTTTTCGTATCTCCGGACCAGTAGGTGGCGCTGCGCCGAAACGCTGCATGTTGCCTCAAGTCATGCTTGTGATGACTTGTACCAAGTTTGGTTTGAATACGATAAAGCGTTGCGGAGATATTGGCTTAAGTGTGTTTTTTCAAGCATTACGTAAAATTTGTTTGCGTGTAAATCAAAAACGATTTAACGAATCAACTTGAATTCCATGTTTTTTTGTCAACACTGTCTGGAGATGATCTGGTTCAATTTTCGTGTAAATCGGACCAACGGCCTAGGAGGAGTTCGAAAAAGTTGGGTTTCGGTTAATTCAAAATGGCGGGAACATTGTAATGATGTAAATGACGTCATAGGGTGCGATCGAATCGGCTTAAACCAATAAATCGAAAGAAAAAAAGATTTTGTTTCTAGCCCTTATGGTTCAAAAGTTATTAGCAAAAACATGAGTCAAACTTTGGACAGGTGGTGGCGCTAGAGAGATTGATTTAGAGACTCCAAAATTGGTGTGGGTACTATTGGTAATAACCTCTATCAGTGTACCAAATTTCACAACTTTCCCGCAAGCGGTTCTATGGGCTGCCATAGACTTCCATGGCGGAATAATAATAATAATAATAATAATAATAAGAAATCTAACGATTACAATAGGTGCCTCCGCACCTTCGGTGCTTGGCCCCTAATAATAAGAAATCTAACGATTACAATAGGTGCCTCCGCACCTTCGGTGCTTGGCCCCTAATAATAAATATAGCTGCAAGCAGCCATTATCGGGGCCAAGCGCAAAGAAGAAGACAAGACATGCCAAAATGGCTGGCAATGTCAGATCAACTGCAGCAATGAGCAATTAAAGACCTATTAAGGTGATTTTAGGCAAAATAGCTGTAAAATGATAAATACAGTCAATAATAATGATTTAATGATTTATCACTTTCAACCAATAGGTGGCACAGTTACGAAATTGATGTGGTGTGGTCAGAATAAGGGAACAATGACACATGCAAAGATTTCTGTCAATAAATCAAAGCAGGGTGTCAATATAGTGTCAATATGTCATTGCAGAGATCTAGCCTCAAGAGGCCTTTTCATTATAAGTATGGACCACATGGCGGTGCTGTTTTGAAACCTTTTAAGTACCTTAAAGGCCTGGTGCTGATGGCACATACCAAGTTTCGTAATGATACAACAATTAATTTGTAAAGTGTAGCATTTTATGTCATAATACTGCATTGTAGTCAATGGGAATTTCATGTTTTGATCTATTATAGCGCCACCAAGTGGCACAATCCTACCATTTTTTTTATGTGTCCTCGGAGTGAGCCCATACATGTCTGTGTCAATTTTGGTGAAAATATCTCATTTCGTTTTTGAGTTATAGACATTTATATGAAAAAACATGTAAAAAATGACTGACACTTGACTTTGATTGGATTTTACTACCCCTTACTATCAATATTTTGACATTTGGGCATTAGCGTATAGCTATCGACCTATGTTTACGATTTTCTGGCGCTGGTTTCGTCTCGATCGGACTAGTGGTTTCGACGATATCAGCTAAAGTTTTTTATGCGCTAAATTACCGCGCTGCGCAAACCATACGCCGAAACTGGGCAAGTCTGGTATCGTTGGACTCGGCAAGGATTCAGGAGACAAAATAAGTTAGTCCCATGAAAATAAGTCAATCCCACCCAAAGTTATAAGCGTTTGAAAAAAAAAATTATCCACTAGGTGGCGCTGTTTTGAAACTTGTCAGGCTACTTCAGAGCATCGTGCTGATGACCCATACCGAGTTTCGTAACAATCCGTTCATGCGTTCATTAAATACAGCATTTTAGCACATAATTCAAAATGGCCGACAGTCAAAATGGCCGATATGGTAAAAGTGGATATCAGACGACTCGGCATGCCGTCCTGAATCTAACAAGACCACTTTTATGATTTTTGGACAAACAGTTCAGAAGTTATAAGCAAAAATAGCAATTTTTCGTATCTCTGGACCAGTAGGTGGCGCTGCGCCGAAACGCTGCATGTTGCCTCAGGTCATGCTTGTGATGACTTGTACCAAGTTTGGTTTGAATATAATAAAGCGTTGCGGAGATATTGGCTTAAGTGTGTTTTTTCAAGCGTTACGTAAAATTTGTTTGCGTGTTAATCAAAAACGATTTAACGAATCAACTTGAATTCCATGTTTTATTGTCAACACTGTCTGAAGATCATCTGGTTAAATTTTCGTGTAATTCGGACCAACGTCCTAGGAGGAGTTCGAAAAAGTTGGGTTTCGGTTAATTCAAAATGGCGGGAACATTGTAATGATGTAAATGACGTCATAGGATGCGATCGAATCGGCTTAAACCAATAAATCGAAAGAAAAAAGATTTTGATTCTAGCCCTTATGGTTCAAAAGTTATTAGCAAAAACATGAGTCAAACTTTGGACAGGTGGTGGCGCTAGAGAGATTGATTTAGAGACTCCAAAATTGGTGTGGGTACTATTGGTAATGACCTCTATCAGTGTACCAAATTTCATAATTTTCCCGCAAGCGGTTCTATGGGCTGCCATAGACTTCCATGGCGGAATAATAATAATAATAATAATAATAATAAGAAATCTAACGATTACAATAGGTGCCTCCGCACCTTCGGTGCTTGGCCCCTAATAATAATAAGAAGAAATCTAACGATTACAATAGGTGCCTCCGCACCTTCGGTGCTTGGCCCCTAATAATAAGAAATCTAACGATTACAATAGGTGCCTCCGCACCTTCGGTGCTTGGCCCCTAAATATAGCTGCAAGCAGCCATTAACGGGGCCAAGCGCAACAGAAGCAAACAAGGAAGATAGCAGCAGACCAACTGAAAAAATGAGTATAGACATTTGAAGCAAAACCGTTAAAACACCACATTAAAACACTGAGTTGTATAGTGCCAATGTCAAGTTTTGTTCTATTATAGCGCCACCAAGAGGCAAAATCCTACAATTTTTTTATGTGTCATCGGAGTGAGCCCATACATGTGTGTGTCAATTTTGGTGAAAATATCTCATTTCGTTTTGGAGTTATAGACATTTATATGAAAAAACATGTAAAAAATGACTGACACTTGACTTTGATTGGATTTTACTACCCCTTACTATAAATATTTTGATATTTGGCCGTTAGCATATGGCTATCGACCTATGTTTCCGATTTTCTGGCGCTGGTTTCGTCTCGATCGGACTAGCGGTTTCGACGATATCAGCTAAAGTTTTTTATGCGCTAAATTACCGCGCTGCGCAAACCATACGCCGAAACCTGGCAAGTCTGGTATCGTTGGACTCGGCAAGGATTCAGGAGAAAAAATAAGTTAGTCCCATGAAAATAAGTCAACCCCACCGAAAGTTATAAGCGTTTGAAAAAAAAAATTATCCACTAGGTGGCGCTGTTTTGAAACTTGTCAGGCTACTTCAGAGCATCGTGCTGATGACACATACCGAGTTTCGTAACAATCCGTTCATGCGTTCATAAAATACAGCATTTTAGCACATAATTCAAAATGGCCGACAGTCAAAATGGCCGATATGGTAAAATTGGATATCAGACGACTCGGCATAACATCCTGAATCTAACGAGACAACTTTTATGATTTTTGGACAAAGAGTTCAGAAGTTATAAGCAAAAATAGCCATTTTTCGTATCTCTGGACCAGTAGGTGGCGCTGCGCCGAAACGCTGCATGTTGCCTCAGGTTATGCTTGTGATGACTTGTACCAAGTTTGGTTTGAATACAATAAAGCGTTGCGGAGATATTGCCTTAAGTGTGTTTTTTCAAGCGTTACGTAAAATTTGTTTGCGTGTTAATCAAAAACGATTTAACAAATCAACTTGAATTCCATGTTTTTTTGTCAACCCTGTCTGGAGATGATCTGGTTCAATTTTCGTGAAAATCGGACCAACGGCCTAGGAGGAGTTCGAAAAAGTTGGGTTTCGGTTAATTCAAAATGGCGGGAAAATTGTAATGAGGGAAATGACGTCATAGGATGTGATCGAATTGTCTTGAGCCAAGGAATTAAAAGAAAAAAAGATTGTGTTTCTAGCCCTTATGGTTCAAAAGTTAATAGCAAAAACATTAGTCAAACTTTGGACAGGTGGTGGCGCTAGAGAGATGGATTTAGAGACTCCAAAATTGTTGTGTTTACTATTGTTAATGACCTCTATCAGTGTACCAAATTTCATAACTTTTCCGCAAACGGTTCTATGGGCTGCCATAGACTTCCATGGCGGAATAATAATAATAATAATAAGAAATCTAACGATTACAATAGGTGCCTCCGCACCTTCGGTGCTTGGCCCCTAATAATAATAATAATAAGAAATCTAACGATTACAATAGGTGCCTCCGCACCTTCGGTGCTTGGCCCCTAAATATAGCTGCAAGCAGCCATTAACGGGGCCAAGCGCAACAGAAGCAAAGAAGGAAGATAGCAGCAGACCAACTGAAAAAATGAGTAAAGACATTTGAAGCAAAACCATTAAAACACCACATTAAAACATTGAGTTGTATAGTCCCAATGTCATGTTTTGTTCTATTATAGCGCCACCAAGAGGCACAATCCTACAATTTTTTTTATGTGTCATCGGAGTGAGCCCGATGACAGCTATCGACCTATGTTTCTGATTTTCTGGCGCTGGTTTCGTCTTGATCGGACTAGCGGTTTCGAAGATATCAACTAATGTTTTTTAAGCGCTAAATTACCGCGCTGCACAAACCGTATGCCAAAACCTGGCAAATCTGGTATCGTTGGACTCGGCAAGGATTCAGGAGACAAAAAAAGTTAGTCCCATGAAAATAAGTCAACCCCACCCAAAGTTATAAGCGTTTGAAAAAAAAATTATCCACTAGGTGGCGCTGTTTCGAAACTTGCCAGGCTACTTCCGGTTCTCGTGCTGATGACCCATACCGAGTTTCGTAACAATCCGTTCATGCGTTCATAAAATACAGCATTTTAGCACATAATTCAA
The DNA here is from genome assembly GCF_949357685.1 of Gobio gobio. Classification (NCBI taxonomy): domain Eukaryota; kingdom Metazoa; phylum Chordata; class Actinopteri; order Cypriniformes; family Gobionidae; genus Gobio; species Gobio gobio. Next base: position 20,218,464 of record NC_137105.1, read on the forward strand.
AATGGCCGACAGTCAAAATGGCCGATATGGTAAAATTGCGCCGGAACGCTGCATGTTGCCTCAGGTCATGCTTGTGATGACTTGTACCAAGTTTGGTTTGAATACAATAAAGCGTTGCGGAGATATTGGCTTAAGTGTGTTTTTTCAAGCGTTACGTAAAATTTGTTTGCGTGTTAATCAAAAACGATTTAACGAATCAACTTGAATTCCATGTTTTTTTGTCAACACTGTCTGGAGATGATCTGGTTCAATTTTCGTGAAAATAGGACCAACGGCCTAGGACGAGTTCGAAAAAGTTGGGTTTCGGTTAATTCAAAATGGCGGGAACATTGTAATGACGGAAATTACGTCATAGGGTGCGATCGAATCGGCTTGAACCAATGAATCGAAATATAAAAAGATTTTGTTTCTAGCCCTTATGGTTCAAAAGTTATTAGTAAAAACATGAGTCAAACTTTGGACAGGTGGTGGCGCTAGAGAGATTGATTTAGAGACTCCAAAATTGGTGTGGGTACTATTGGTAATGACCTCTATCAGTGTACCAAATTTCATAATTTTCCCGCAAACGGTTCTATGGGCTGCCATAGACTTCCATGGCGGAATAATAATAATAATAATAATAAGAAGAAATCTAACGATTACAATAGGTGCCTCCGCACCTTCGGTGCTTGGCCCCTAATAATAAGAAATCTAACGATTACAATAGGTGCCTCCGCACCTTCGGTGCTTGGCCCCTAAATATAGCTGCAAGCAGCCATTATCGGGGCCAAGCGCAAAGAAGAAGACAAGACATGCCAAAATGGCTGGCAATGTCAGATCAACTGCAGCAATGAGCATTTAAAGACCTATTAAGGTGATATTAGGCAAAATAGCTGTAAAATGATAAATACAGTCAATAATAATGATTTAATGATTTATCACTTTCAACCAATAGGTGGCACGGTTACGAAATTGATGTGGTGTGGCCAGAATAAGGGAACAATGACACATGCAAAGATTGGTATCAATATATCAAAGTAGGGTGTCAATATAGTGTCAATATGTCATTGCAGAGATATAGCCTCAAGAGGCCATTTCATTATAATTATGGACCACATGGCGGTGCTGTTTTGAAACCTTTTAAGTAGCTTAAAGGCATGGTGCTTATGGCACATACCAAGTTTCGTAATGATACAACAATTCATTTGTAAAGCATAGCATTTTATATCATAATACTGTATTGTAGTCAATGGGAATTTCATGTTTTGTTCTATTATAGCGCTACCAAGTGGCACAATCCTACCATTTTTTTTGTGTCCTTGGAGTGAGCCCATACATGTCTGTGTCAATGTTGGGGAAAATATCTCTTTTAGTTTTGGAGTTATAGACATTTATATGAAAAAACACATGAAAAATGACTGACACCTGACTTTGATTGGATTTTACACCCCCTTACTATCAATATTTTGACATTTGGGCATTAATGTATAGCTATCGACCTATGTTTTCGAACTTCTGAAGCTGGATTCGTCTCAATGGGAGTAGCGGTTTCGAAGATATCAGCTAATGTTTTTTAAGCGCTAAATTGCAACGCTGCACAGACCATATGCCGAAACCTGACAAATCTGGTATCGTTGGACTCGGCAAGGATTCAGGAGACCAAAAAAGTGACTCCCATGAAAATAAGTCAATCTTACCCAAAGTTATAGCCATTTGAAAAAAAAATTCTCCACTAGGTGGCGCTGTTTCGAAACTTCTCAGGCTCCTTCAGGGCATCGTGCTGATGACCCATACCGAGTTTCGTAACAATCCGTTCATGAGTTCATAAAATACAGCATTTTAGCACATAATTCAAAATGGCCGACAGCCAAAATGGCCGATATGGTAAAATTGGATATCAAACGACTCTGCATACCGTCCTGAATCTAACAAGACCCCTTTTATGATTTTTGGACAAACAGTTCAGAAGTTATAAGCATAAATAGCAATTTTTCGTATCTCCGGACCAGTAGGTGGCGCTGCGCCGAAACGCTGCATGTTGCCTCAAGTCATGCTTGTGATGAAATGCACCAAGATTGGTTTGAATACGATAAAGCGTTGCGGAGATATTGCCTTGAATGTGTTTTCGCAAGCATTGCGTAAAATTTAATTGCATGTTTATCGAAAACGATTTGACGAATCCACTTGAATTCCATGTTTTTTTGTCAGCATGGTCTGAAGATGATCTGGTTCAATTTTCGTCCAAATTGGATGAACCGTCTAGGACGAGTTCGCAAAAGTAGGTTTGTCGGAAAATTCAAAATGGCGGGAAAATTTTCATGACGCAAAATGACGTCATATGGTGCAATCGAATTGTATTGAGCCAAGGAATCATATGAAAAAAGAATTTTGTTGCTAGCCTTTATGGTTCAAAAGTTATTAGCAAAAACATGAGTCAAACTTTGGACAGGTGGTGGCGCTAGAGGGATTGAGTTAGAGACTCAAAATTTGCTATGTTGAAACTTCAGACTGTCTTCTATGAATGTGCCAAATTTCATAACTTTCCCGCAAACGGTTCTATGGGCTGCCATAGACTCCCATGGCGGAAGAAGAAGAAGAAGAAATATAGCTGCAAGCAGCCATTAACGGGGCCAAGCGCAATAGAAGCAAACAAGGAAGATAGCAGCAGACCAACTGAAGAAATGAGTAAAGACATTTGAAGCAAAACCGTTAAAACACCACATTAAAACATTGAGTTGTACAGTGCCAATGTCATGTTTTGTTCTATTATAGCGCCACCAAGAGGCACAATCCTACAATTTTTTTTATGTGTCATCGGAGTGAGCCCATACATGTGTGTGTCAATTTTGGTGAAAATATCTCATTTCGTTTTGGAGTTATAGACATTTATATGAAAAAACATGTAAAAAGTGACTGACACTTGACTTTGATTGGATTTTACTACCCCTTACTATCAATATTTTGACATTTGGGCATTGACGTATAGCTATCGACCTATGTTTTCGATTTTCTGGCGCTGGTTTCGTCTCGATCGGACTAGCGGTTTCGAAGATATCAGCTAACGTTTTTTAAGCGCTAAATTACAGTGCTGCACTAACCATACGCCGAAACCTGGCAAGTCTGGTATCGTTGGACTTGGCAAGGATTCAGGAGACAAAAAAAGTTAGTCCCATGAAAATAAGTCAACCCCACTTAAAGTTATAGGCGTTTGAAAAAAAAATTTATCCACTAGGTGGCGCTGTTTTGAAACTTGTCAGGCTACTTCAGAACATCGTGCTGATGACCCATACCGAGTTTCGTAACAATCCGTTCATGCGTTCATAAAATACAGCATTTTAGAACATAATTCAAAATGGCCGACAGTCAAAATGGCCGATATGGTAAAATTGGATATCAGACGACTCGGCATGCCGTCCTGAATCTAACGAGATCACTTTTATGATTTTTGGACAAATAGTTCAGAAGTTATAAGCAAAAATAGCCATTTTTCGTATCTCCGGACCAGTAGGTGGCGCTGCGCCGAAACGCTGCATGTTGCCTCAAGTCATGCTTGTGATGACGTGTACCAAGTTTGGTTTGAATACGATAAAGCGTTGCGGAGATATTGGCTTAAGTGTGTTTTTTCAAGCATTACGTAAAATTTGTTTGCGTGTAAATCAAAAACGATTTAACGAATCAACTTGAATTCCATGTTTTTTTGTCAACACTGTCTGGAGATGATCTGGTTCAATTTTCGTGTAAATCGGACCAACGGCCTAGGAAGAGTTCGAAAAAGTTGGGTTTCGGTTAATTCAAAATGGCGGGAACATTGTAATGATGTAAATGACGTCATAGGGTGCGATCGAATCGGCTTAAACCAATAAATCGAAAGAAAAAAAGATTTTGTTTCTAGCCCTTATGGTTCAAAAGTTATTAGCAAAAACATGAGTCAAACTTTGGACAGGTGGTGGCGCTAGAGAGATTGATTTAGAGACTCCAAAATTGGTGTGGGTACTATTGGTAATAACCTCTATCAGTGTACCAAATTTCACAACTTTCCCGCAAGCGGTTCTATGGGCTGCCATAGACTTCCATGGCGGAATAATAATAATAATAAATATAGCTGCAAGCAGCAATACCGGGGCCAAGCGCAAAGAAGAAGACAAGACATGCCAAAATGGCTGGCAGTGTCAGATCAACTGGAGCAATGAGCAATTAATCACGTTTTAAGATGATTTTAAGCAAAAGGCTGAAAATGCATTGTAGTCTGAGAGTGTCAGACCAACTGCAACAATTAACAATTATACAGTTTAAGAAGATTAGGCAAAATGGCTGAAATATCATATATTGAGTCACTGATAATGTAAGTTAATGGTTTATCACTTTTGACCAATAGGTGGCACAGATACGAAATTGATGTGGTGTGGTCAGAATAAGGGAACAATGACACATGCAAAGTTTGATGCCAATATGTCAAAGCATTGCAGAGATACAGCCTCAAGAGTAATTTTGGCATAATGGCTCAACTTCGTCGCTGCGGTTTACAAAAACGGTTTCATCTATTGATGCAAAATCCCTAACTTTTTGTTGACAGTCTGAAGATGATACGATTCGATTTTGGTGGAAATTGGACAAACGGTCTAGGATGAGTTTGAAAAAGTAGGTTTTGATCAAATAAGAACATTGAGGACAGGATGTTTGACCAAATATGGAAAAATTAGTATCTCTGTTCTCGGCATGAGCCAATGACTGTATTATGACCAGTTTCATTAAACTAGGCTAATTTAATCAAAAGTTATTAGCATGTTTGTAAATTTTGTTATAACCTCTGACCACAAGGTGGCACTGCCCCAAAACGTTTTGAGTACCTTCAAAGCATGGTGCGGAAGACATGATTTTTGGACAAACAGTTCAAAAGTTATAAGCAAAAATAGCCATTTTTTGTATCTCCGGACCAGTAGGTGGCGCTGCGCCGAAACGCTGCATGTTGCTTCAGGTCATGCTTGTGATGACATATACCAAGATTGGTTTGAATACGATAAAGCGTTGTGGAGATATAGGCTTATGAGTGTTTTTGCAACCGCTACGTAAAATTTGTGTGCGCGTTTATCGAAAACGATTTGACAAATCAACTTGATTTGCAAGATTTTTTGTCAGCATGGTCTGAAGATGATCTGGTTCAATTTTCGTGCAAATCGGACAAACCGTCTAGGACGAGTTTGCAAAAGTAGGTTTTTTGGATAATTAAATATGGCGGGGAAATTATCATGACCGAAAATGACGTCATAGGGTGCAATTGAATCGGCATGAGCCAATGAATGTATTATGACCAGTTTCATTATACTAAGCTAATTAAATCAAAAGTTATTAGCATTTTTGTCAAGTTTGTTATAACTTTTGACCACAAGGTGGCACTGCCCCAAAACTTTTTGAGTACCTTCAGGGCATGGAGTGGAAGTCACATACCGAGTTTAGTAACAATACACTAATGCATTTGTAAAATATAGCATTTTAGCACATAATTCAAAATTGCCGACAGCCAAAATGGCCGATATGGTAAAATTGAATATCAGACGACTCGGCATGCCGTCCTGAATGTAACGAGACCACTTTTATGATTTTTGGACAAACAGTTCAGAAGTTATAAGCAAAAATAGCAATTTTTCGTATCTCCGGACCAGTAGGTGGCGCTGCGCCGAAACGCTGTATGTTGCCTCAAGTCATGCTTGTGATGACATGTACCAAGTTTGGTTTGAATACGATAAAGCGTTGCGGAGATATTGCCTTAAGTGTGTTTTTGCAACCGCTACGTAAAATTTGTTTGCGCGTTTATCGCAAATGATTTGACAAATCAACTTGATTTGCAAGATTTTTTGTCAGCATGGTCTGAAGATGATCTGGTTCAATTTTCGTGCAAATCGGATGAATCGTCTAGGACGAGTTCGTAAAAGTAGGTTTTTCGGAAAATTAAAAATGGCGGGAAAATTTTTATGACGGAAAATGACGTCATAGGGTGCAATCGAATCGTCTTGAGCCAAGGAATCAGAGGAAAAAAGAATTTTGTTTCTAGCCCTTATGGTTCAAAAGTTATTAGCATAAACATGAGTCAAATTTTGGACTGATGGTGGCGCTAGAGGGATTGAGTTTGAGACTCCAAATTTGCTACGGTGACATTTCAGACTGTCTTCTATTAGTGTGCCAAATTTCACAACTTTTTACCATACGGTTCTATGGGCTGCCATAGACTTCGTGGCGGAAGAAGAAGAAGATGAATAATAATAATAATAGGAACGGGAACGGTTTCAATAGGTGCCTTCGCACCTTCGGTGCTTGGCCCCTAATAATAATAAGAACGGGAACGGTTTCAATAGGTGCCTTCGCACCTTCGGTGCTTGGCCCCTAATAATAGGAACGGGAACGGTTTCAATAGGTGCCTTCGCACCTTCGGTGCTTGGCCCCTAATAATAATAGGAACGGGAACGGTTTCAATAGGTGCCTTCGCACCTTCGGTGCTTGGCCCCTAATAATAGGAACGGGAACGGTTTCAATAGGTGCCTTCGCACCTTCGGTGCTTGGCCCCTAATAATAATAGGAACGGGAACGGTTTCAATAGGTGCCTTCGCACCTTCGGTGCTTGGCCCCTAATAATAATAAGAACGGGAACGGTTTCAATAGGTGCCTTCGCACCTTCGGTGCTTGGCCCCTAATAATAATAATAGGAACGGGAACGGTTTCAATAGGTGCCTTCGCACCTTCGGTGCTTGGCCCCTAATAATAATTATAATAATAACAAGCAGCCATTAACGGGGCCAAGCGCAACAGAAGCAAACAAGGAAGATAGCAGCAGACCAACTGAAAAAATGAGTAAAGACATTTGAAGCAAAACCGTTAAAACACCACATTAAAACATTGAGTTGTACAGTGCCAATGTCATGTTTTGTTCTATTATAGCGCCACCAAGAGGCACAATCCTACAATTTTTTTTATGTGTCATCGGATTGAGCCCATACATGTGTGTGTCAATTTTGGTGAAAATATCTCATTTCGTTTTGGAGTTATAGACATTTATATGAAAAAACATGTAAAAAATGACTGACACTTGACTTTGATTGGATTTTACTACCCCTTACTATCAATATTTTGACATTTGGGCATTGATGTATAGCTATCGACCTATGTTTCCGATTTTCTGGCGCTCGTTTCGTCTCGATCGGACTAGCGGTTTCGAAGATATCAGCTAATGTTTTTTAAGCGCTAAATTACCGCGCTGCACAAACCATACGCTGAAACCTGGCAAGTCTGGTATCGTTGGACTTGGCAAGGATTCAGGAGACAAAAAAAGTTAGTCCCATGAAAATAAGTCAACCCCACTTAAAGTTATAGGCGTTTGGAAAAAAAAATTATCCACTAGGTGGCGCTGTTTTGAAACTTGTCAGGCTACTTCAGAACATCGTGCTGATGACCCATACCGAGTTTCGTAAAAATCCGTTCATGCGTTCATAAAATACAGCATTTTAGAACATAATTCAAAATGGCCGACAGTCAAAATGGCCGATATGGTAAAATTGGATATCAGACGACTCGGCATGCCGTCCTGAATCTAACGAGATCACTTTATGATTTTTGGACAAATAGTTCAGAAGTTATAAGCAAAAATAGCCATTTTTCGTATCTCCGGACCAGTAGGTGGCGCTGCGCCGAAACGCTGCATGTTGCCTCAAGTCATGCTTGTGATGACTTGTACCAAGTTTGGTTTGAATACGATAAAGCGTTGCGGAGATATTGGCTTAAGTGTGTTTTTTCAAGCATTACGTAAAATTTGTTTGCGTGTAAATCAAAAACGATTTAACGAATCAACTTGAATTCCATGTTTTTTTGTCAACACTGTCTGGAGATGATCTGGTTCAATTTTCGTGTAAATCGGACCAACGGCCTAGGAGGAGTTCGAAAAAGTTGGGTTTCGGTTAATTCAAAATGGCGGGAACATTGTAATGATGTAAATGACGTCATAGGGTGCGATCGAATCGGCTTAAACCAATAAATCGAAAGAAAAAAAGATTTTGTTTCTAGCCCTTATGGTTCAAAAGTTATTAGCAAAAACATGAGTCAAACTTTGGACAGGTGGTGGCGCTAGAGAGATTGATTTAGAGACTCCAAAATTGGTGTGGGTACTATTGGTAATAACCTCTATCAGTGTACCAAATTTCACAACTTTCCCGCAAGCGGTTCTATGGGCTGCCATAGACTTCCATGGCGGAATAATAATAATAATAATAATAAGAAATCTAACGATTACAATAGGTGCCTCCGCACCTTCGGTGCTTGGCCCCTAATAATAATAATAAGAAATCTAACGATTACAATAGGTGCCTCCGCACCTTCGGTGCTTGGCCCCTAATAATAAGAAATCTAACGATTACAATAGGTGCCTCCGCACCTTCGGTGCTTGGCCCCTAATAATAATAAGAAATCTAACGATTACAATAGGTGCCTCCGCACCTTCGGTGCTTGGCCCCTAAATATAATCTTTTGTAATTTTATAAATGTCTTTACTGTCCCTTTTGATCAATACATGTATTAATTTCTTTAAAGGGTAAGTTCACCCAAAAATGAAAATAACGTAATTTATTACTCACCCTCATGCTGTTCCACCCATAAGACCTCCGTTCATCTTTGCTCAGTGAGGCCTCCATAGGGAGCAAAGCAATTTACACTCTCAAGATCCATTAATGTACTAAACACATATTTAAAGCAGTTCATGTGAGTACAGTGGTTCAATATTAATAGTATAAAGTGACGATAATATTTTTGGTGCACCAAAAAAAACTAAATAACGACTTATAAAGTGATAACCGATTTTAAAACACTGCTTCATGAAGCTTCGGAGTGTATCGAATCAGCGAGTCGATTCAGGGGTTCGGAGCACCAAAGTAAAGTGATTTCAGCAGTTTGGTGGTTTGACACGCGATCCGAATCATGATTTGACTCGCTGATTCGATACACTCCGAAGCTTCATGCAGCAGTGTTTTGAAATCGGTTATCTTTATAAGTCGTTATCTAGTTTTTGGCGCACCAAAAATATTATTGTCACTTTATAATATTAATATTGAACCACTCTACTCACATGGACTGATTTAAATATGTTTTTAGTACATTAATGGATCTTGAGAGTGTAAATTGCTTTGCTCCCTATGGAGGCCTCACTGAGCCTTCAGATTTCAACAAAAATGTCTTCATTTGTGTTCCGAAGATGAACTGAGGTCTTACGGTGGTGGAACGGCATGAGGGTGAGTAATAAATGAATTTTTTTTTCATTTTTGGGTGAACTAACCCTTTAAGTTCTTTCCCAAAATAATTAAAGGTCCCATGGCATGAAATTTAAATTTTATGAGGTTTTTCAACATTAATATGAGTTCCCCTAGCCTGAATATTGTCCCCAAGTGGATAGAAATGTTGATCGGTGTAAACCCGAGTTCTGGCTGTCTTTCTCTGCCTTTGAGAAAATGACAGGCCAGACTAGCCAATCCTGAAGTCTCCTGGTTTGACGTCCAAGCAGGAGCGGTTACCTCCCTTTCCTCCACTCAGAGAATCTGGCACGCCCATGCAAGCGCTCGAGAGATCATTGCTTGTGAACGAGTGAACGCTGGCAGTTTCTCAGTGTTTGGATGTACAAATGAAAACCGAAGTCTTTTTTCAGTTCCTTCTGATCTGTGATCAGTGATTTCTTATGTGTAGCTAATTATGTATTATTCGTGCACACACTGCGGCTTCTCTCTCTCCCGACAGAACGGTGTTTTCGTGTTTTCTATCTTGTGAGTCAGTGTTTTTGTACGTCCTCATCGCGTCTATCTGTTCTACAATGTGCATACAGTCGTTTCTGCTCAACATCAGCAGAGCCACATCTTTAGAGATAAACCTCACACACGCCGAAGCTCGGGCTGCACTGGCCGGTCGGCCTTCAACATCCCCGACCCCCAGTACTGCATCTGGCCCACAGCGGAGGCGCCTTACGCGGCGCGAGATTAAGCAGAAGGGGGGTAAGCGTGAGGGTATCCGGGCTAGGCAGCTTTCCCCACAATAAACTGGATTACATTCGATTAATGCTGTTGTGTAGTGATGTTACGTCTGACACCGACGCTCCGAAGCTTGCTTCAAACTCAAACGGTCCTTGCAATAAACCACTGCTTCGGAGCTTGTATCATTACGTCATTAATCACGTGAAGATGACGTCTGAAGCAAACACACTGGTTCACTCCTGTAGTGAACCACCTGACTGCTAAATTTAATTTCTGTGATGTTTCCAACTTTTTTTAAGCTGGTCTGATCTTCTGTCCTTGTCTAAAGAAATAATTACACACACACACACACACACACACACACACACACACACACACACACACACACACACACACACACACACACACACACACACACACACACACACACACACACACACACACACACACACACACATCATGCTTAATGTTTTATTATCAAGGTGAACACATGAAATTCATCAGTATCTGTAAAATTCACCTAAATGAGTTTCACAGCACTAACACCGTTTCAGCTTTGATCGCCTCGGTAAACACGTAATAAACGGGGCGTTAACATATAAGCCTACTTGCATTTTATGGTTGTCGGCTTTGTTGCATTACATTTACTTCACCAGGAGATGGTGCTGCAATTTCTATCTGAATGAAGCTTCGAGTAATGAACCATTTTCGACACAATTGTATCAGAAAGCAATAATGCTTCGAAACGCTTCATTTGGCCATCACTACTGTTTGTCTTTGTTTGCACTGTGTACTCAATGCGCGTCACTGACGCTTTTCATATGATAGGAACATCTCTAAAAATAATGCTATTTTCAACACTTACTCGTAACTCGTTCATCTCGACAGCTGTAATGGTACTTTGCATGTGTTACAAAGTTGGTAATAATGATGAAGACGGACTCGGTGTGACTGGGACTCGTGTTTATTCAGAACTCTGAGATACAAACACAATAAACTCACGCTGACAGACAGCGCTCTCATAACTCAGTAGTTACTATAAATAACTTTGTTAGCAATCGCTCCGTCTCCGTGATGTCCGGTTCGCGAACGAATCATTCTTTTGAACCGGTTCTTTTTAGTGAACCGAATCAGTTCACCAAATCGGACTGAATCGTTCTAAACGGTTCGCGTCTCCAGTCAGCGCTGATCCATAATTTACTAAAGTTACTAACTTTCTGACATGAGTGACAGTCCCTCCGACTAGAAATAGACTAATAACCTGAAGTATATGCTGTAACTACAACAGTTCACTGAACTGAGACATGCTGAGAACTGAAGTGAAGTGAACTCAGGTCCATCCGTCTCTCTGGCAGCAGCTCGTGCCTGCTCGTGAGTCGTGCCTTGTCGTAGACCTCGTTAAACCACGCCCCCTCCGCTCATTTAAAATGCAAAGATGTCAGCCAATCACAACAGTGGGCCGTTTTTACTGAAGTCTCACAGCAGACACGCCTCTTGAAACAGGGCCTTCAGCCACAGGGCAAACATCAGTATTGAAAAAAATGCCTTTTATTTCTAAATTATGACATTTTATGATGTAAAAATCATACTAACAATATAAGTACACCTCAGGAAACATTATAAAATAATAGAAAAATGCAATGCCATGGGACCTTTAAATAAAAAATTCTTACTGACCCAAAGCTTTTGAACACTTTCTATTTTAGAGAAAAGCTGTTCTTTTGAACTTTCTATTCATCAAAGAATCCAACATTTTTTTATACAACTGTTTTCTACATTGATAATAATCATAAATGTTTCTTGAGCAGCAAATCAGCATATTAGAATGATTTCTGATGGATCATGTGACACTAAAGACTGGAGTAGTGATGCTGAAAATTCAGCTTTGCATCACAGAAATAAATTACATTTTAAAATATATTCAAATAGGTTGATACATTTTAATGATATTTCCTAATATTACTGTTTTTTGTTGTATTTTTAATAAAATAAATGCAGCCCTGGTGAGCATAAGAGGCTTCTTCTAAATATTCCTTTCGATCAAAAACTTTTGAACAGCAGTGTGTGTGTATATATATATATATATATATATATATATATATATATATATATATATATATATATATATATATATATATATATAATGTATATATATATATATAATGTATATATATATATATATATATAATGTATATATATATATATAATGTATGTATATATATATATATATATATATATATATATATATATATATATATATATATATATATATATATATATATATATATATAATGTATATATATATATATATTTTTTTAATCCAAAATAAAAGTTTGTTTACATAATGTGTGTGTACTGTATATAATAATTATTATGTACATATAAATACACACTTATTCAATATTTGCATGGATATACTATATACATATTTATGTAATTTTTCTTAAATATATGCATCTGTTTTACCATATTACCATATGAGTAAGTGTGCATGTGTAAAGACAGTCACAAATAAAAGTTATAGTGCTGTTTAAAAAGTACATTATTCCAAAATAATAGCATTACAGAAAACAATAAAAAAAATAAAAAATAAAAGGAAACAAGAAGAAAGGAAACAGTGGCTTGCAACCCAGCGAAAGTAAGTCGTTTCAAGAAAACATTTGAGAATATGAGACAGAAAACTCTTGAACCTGTATTGAACAACGAGCCCAAGTCAGAGATTTGTAGGTCAGCAATTTTTGCACAACACTGCCAATAAAGTCAAACAGAGTCTTTGTAAGTACTATATTACTTATACAATCAATCTCTTAAATTTCAGGTACAATGTATGCATCATGGCATATGGTCAGACGGGCAGTGGAAAGACACACACAATGATTGGCTCCCAGGCTGAGGGGCCCCCAGCTGCAGTGCAGGACTCTCAACAGGGCATCATTCCAAAAGCAGCCAATGAGCTATTCAAGTAAGCCTCAGCTCACATCCCTCTCACAGCACAGTTAAAATCACTATTTAATCATCTACACTATTACATGCAGGATACCTGACTGACTGTTTGCCTGTATTGATATGTGTCACAGGCTGATCTCTGAGAAGCCAGCCGACAGTCATACGGTTGAGATGTCAGTGGTGGAGGTCTATAATAATGAAGTTCTGGACCTGCTGGCCAGAGATGAAGATGGGGCGGCAGTTGGGGTGAAAAGAGAGGTCATCACCACCAGCACAGGCACCAGTGAGGTGCCCTGCCTAACATATGAGTGAGTCACAGCAGTCAGCATGAAGATATAACATATCACACTTTTCAACTTGAATAGATTTGCATTTTAACAACCTTATGAAATACAATGGACAGTTTAAATAATCAAATTCAACTAACCATGCATGCATAGTGCATAGTTAGGATAATAAAATAAGTGATCAACTTATCAACAAGGTTTATAATAAGGTTAAATTAGTTAACACAATGAGTATCATAAACTAACAACTGTACATTAATAAAAATTCATTAAAGTGACTCTGAATTATTATAAATATACTACTGTTCATTGTTATGTTTGTTCGTTCATAATACACAAATTATTTATACAACATGTAAATGTTAAAAATGTATTAGTATAAGCAGAAACATTAACCTAAATATTCTTTGAGGTTTCTTGACATTTAGGCCTGGTTTCACAGACAGATCTTAGGTTAAGCTAGGATTAGGCCTTAGTTAACAAACTAGGGATTTTAATAAGGGATTATAATGTTGATGATGTCAAAGCATTTTTCCTTTTTAATCTATGTCATGTTGATAATTTGAACAATACTCTTTGGCCTATTAAATCTACAGTAGTTTTTTAATACATTTAAATATGTGATGTTTAAGACATTTTGCTCCCTTTTGTGCATTACATTTTTTGTGTGTTTTGCACTTGAGTGTACTCATCTGCATTTTTTTTGTTTGTTCAACCTACTTTTTCATTGTACTTTGAGCTCCATGTGCATGTGACTATCACAGGTCTGCATGTGTTTGTGTGTCAGGTTGGTGCGGAGCTCTGCAGAGGTGATGCAGCTGATCAATTCTGTGTTGAAACTAAGATCTCACAGTCCCACCCTGGTGCACATGGACTCTTCCAGATCTCATTTCATCGTCACTCTCACAGTCACCTCCAAAAGCCCAGATGCGCTGGCTCTAGGTATGATATACAGTGTTTCTTCAAGTCCCCAATTCACTGGTTTTGATGTTCCCTCCAGCCATATGCCGCTATCTGCAGCACACGCGGTTATGGCTGTTAAGTGAGACCGAGCGTATTATCTAAAGTCGCACAAGCAAACGATCAGTCTAACTCCATTTTCTCACACAGCCACTGCATTAGTTATCTTCACAAACACACACTCAAGCACTTTCTCAGTACTCTGAAAAGAGAGCTCTGTGCTCACTCCAAAGGTTTCTCACAGTAGCCCTGAAATACCTCATAAAGGTTGCCATAAAGTGGATTTACGTGTGTAGCATCAGAGACATATGGGCAGGAGACCTATAATCATATAAGAATTAATGGGACAAATTATAACGCTCAATATGATGGCTGTACATAGTCCCACCCTAAAGTTAAAAGAGCCAATCACCTTTTTAATAGAGGTATCATATGTTTTTTTATTTTAATTCTTAAACATGCATGCATTATATATAATATATAGCAGGGTTTTTGTAGTTAACTGAAACAAAAAAATAATAAATGTTTTGCTTTAAAATAAACGTTAAATTAACTTAAACATTTCTCGTTTTCATTTACTTTAACTTAATGTACTAATTTAAATAACTAAACTAAAACTGAAATAAAAATGAATAAAAACTATATAGACATTTAAAACAAATGTCAAATATAAAAAAAACTTGAATGATACTAAAATAATATTGATATATAGTAAATAATAATATATTAAAATCTCTTTATCTCTCACTCTCTCTTTATATATATATATTATTGGAACAGTCATTACTGAGATTGTTGCTGAGTGAACTGACCTGCTTAAAAGGCACTTTGTTACCATACACTTGGAAGAAACTTGTTTTACTCATAATTTATGGACTTTTATGGACGTGACTTAATATTACAGCTCGCAGGCTGCAGAATGCCAGACAGGACGTCCAGAGGGTGTCTCAGAAGGAGTGGTGGAGCCCGCGCTGCCGCAGGGCCGCCTCTTCACGCTCATCTAGTCCCGCCTCTTCGCCATGCCACTCCCCCTGTCACTCACCAAGCCCCTCTCCCCGTCACTCACCATGCCCCTCTCCCCGACCCAGCATCACACAGACCCCCCTCAAGACCAAACTGCAGTTAGTGGACCTGGCTGGGAGCGAGTGTGTGGGTAAGAGGTTACAGAGTTGTGTTTCTGAGTAGTGAGTTGTTACTAGTTAAGCCATTTTACAATAAAACAAAACAACCATATTCAGACTCGTTAGATAAGGTTTATGAAGTGTTTAATCTTAGGGCAGATTTTATTCATGTGCTCCTTGTAAATAAAGATGTGAATAGTCTTTTAGCACTAATGTTTATCTGTGTTTAGGGATGTCAGGTGTGACCGGTGCTGCTCTGTGGGAAAGCTCCTGTATAAACCGCAGCCTCTCAGCTTTGTCTGATGTTCTGGGAGCTCTAGCCGAACGACGACCTCACGTCCCCTACCGCAACAGCAAACTAACACATCTGCTACAGGACGCCATAGGTGAGAGCACATTCACTGTGAAATACAAGTCACTTGAACATGCACACTACTAGTCTGTAAAATATCCATCTATCCATCCCTCCTCCCTCACTCCTTCCTTCCTCAAAATATGACTCAAGATGAGCCCAACATTTGTACTTACAAAAACTGAGCACCTAGTGATCTGGGTAGGGTTGCACTAGCCTGGCCCTACCAGACTCTCGTACATTTAATTTGTACAGAGAGTCTGGCCACTCTCCATTGACAAGCATTAACTTCCTTGAAGGCGGGTGCTCTGTTAAAGTTTAAAACTATTGGATCTGCCCAGAGGCACTCTGGATCTGCCATAACCAATCGCTAACGTTTGGTCATGACGTATGTCATCTCAAACTAGCGCACAACATCAACATCATCGTTCTCAGCCACTCCCTCTGTTCACTGATTGGACCGGTTAAAATTTGACCGGAGAAAACCAGAGAATATACCGCAATCCCAGACGGAGTACTGAAGGAAAATGCTAATTGAGCGGAAGTATGTAGGAGGGCGGAGCCAGGCTAGGGTTGCACCAGCCGTTCGTAAGTTCTTTCTTAAATTGGAACATAAAGTCCACACTAGAGGCTTAGTAACTACTAGCTAGTTTGTTAGTTTGTTACAGTTGCACCATTTGTTCTTAAGGCAGAACATAACTAGTAGGTCGTAAGCTTTCCGTAAAGTAATGCATAGGCGCAGAATATGACGTTTACCCTCAATGATCCAATAGCAGCCTTCCAACACGTGAGTAGAAGTTTTGTAGAAATGCCATGAATTTCAGTTTATCCTTTATTCTAACGGTAAAAATTAAGTTTCCATTAAATATGATACTTAATCATGGATAACATAAGTGCTTTTATATATGAATAAAATCCAGAAACATTCAGGATTTGAAACAAAATGAATAAGGATCAATAATTACATGAAACGAAAAAAACATAGGAAATGACATTTGTTGATTATGACTGATTTTATTTGACATGCACAACACGGACTAATAGGACAGATGCACACAGCTAGCTTGACGTCGTCATACTCGGATTCTAGTCAGAATATGAATTGTGGGCGGGGCTAAGTTAGTTTGGCTGGCATCCAGGCGAGCACACAGCGGTTTTGGACAGGTTTGTGTTGAAAAGCTGCTAACAAAGTAATCTATTCACATAATGTATTCTCTCTTAAAATGTAAGCAAGTGTTCATGTTAGGATTATCATGTCTAAAGAATTGAAGTCTGTCATGTAAAACAAGAGCTTATTGATGCAGTTCAGTCAGTCTGCTATTTTATTCCAACCGTAACTACTGATTGGAGGCTTTCGTAAATTTTGGGTTTAAGTGTAGAGTTAAGCTTCAACTAAGTTTAAAGGTGCAATGCAAAAATAATTAGTAGTGCATAAACTAACTGGCCCCTGTTACATTATTGATAATTTTTCATTAAATTTTTATATGTATGTAATCTGGAAATGTAATGTAATTTGTCAGTGCAACTTACTTAATATTATTATTTGCAATGTATTTTTATACTAATATATATATATATATATATATATATATATATATATATATATATATATATATATATATATATATATATATATATATATATATATATATATAAATAAAAATGTACAGCCAAAACAATCTCTCTTCCATTAATTTCCTGTAAGCTGCTTTGAAACAATCTATATTGTGAAAAGCGCTATATAAATGAAGGTGACTTGACTTGACTATTTATCGACTAATGTCCTAATTGTGCCATATGTTCCTTTTTGCCTGCCTGTGGATGGACTGCAGAAGTAATTTAGCTCTGTAGCTAATTCAATTATATTCAATTAAATGAAAAATATTTTATCTCACACAGTGGCAATGTTTTTACACTTACTGGAGAGATTGTGTAGTACTTTTTCCTTTTTTTTTTACACTTACTGTAAATATTTTGTTGGGACTTTTTTTTTCTTGTATAGTGTGCAAGTTTCCTTTGCTTTTATTTGAGCCACAGGTAAAACCAGTTCAACCAGTCAAGTTAGAACATGACCACAATAATAACTGTCATAAACAGGGCCTGCCTGCATTCTTCTTTCTACTCTCCCAAACCTCTCCTGACCATCCTTTTGGCCTTATTCGTGTCTCCTTTCTGGCACAGGAGGGGATGCTAAGCTTCTTATAATGCTGTGTGTATCGCCTACTCAACGCTTCCTCAGTGAATCTCTTCAGTCCCTTGGCTTTGGTGCCAGAGCCAGACAGGTCCAGAGAGAGCCACCACACAGGAAGAACACGACTCTGAAGACGAAGTGACCCACAGGAGCTCCATTTGATAGGAAAAAGCTGCTTGTGTATTTTTACTTGCATGCATTTTGATTGGTGCTCAGCAGTTCATGTTGAAATGTACTTTAACTTAAATTGGTTGCTTATACTTGTTAGTATTGTTTACGAAGTAATTCTAGTATTTTAAGCTTTGGATGGGCTACGCATCTCTTTGGTTGATCATGCACTTTGGGGATATTCCTCTGAAAAATATGTTTACAGGTGTTTTGTGAGTGGAATACTTCAGATTAAGTGTGTCTGTAATTATCCATTAGTTTGTGCTAAAGTTTTGATGTGATGAAAAATGAATGGCTTTGAAGTAATGGTGTTTGCAACCTGACTCTAGTTTACTGCAAGGTAACTTGATGCCTTTCCAATGTATAACTGTTTATTTATATTCATATGAAATGCTTTAGAGTTAATAAAATGTAAAGTAAAAAAAACCTTACTTATGTCATTTGCTTTCGATGACTTGTCACATTGTTACAAGGGGTGATGTAATGTTTCTTCCCCAGAGTAGTGTTGCGTTGCTTGGGCGTGACTTTATTTACATATTCGTCACAACCAATCAGAAACTTCTCATGCAAGTGATGTAACATGAAAACACGGAAGTTGTAGTGTAAGCGTTACTTAAGCCTAGATTGTGTTACATAGCACTCAGAACTGTATCTTATCTAACGCCCGTCGAGACGGTTGACCATATACTGCACTCGATCTTCTTTGGATTTCCACTCATTTTCTGCGTTTTATCGCTCCACGGCGGACTGGTGAGTTTATATATATTTTATTATACTATAATATAGTAGTAGGAGGACTTTAGCGCAACTTTTGGACAGTCATCTTAATGTAAAAATGGCCCATATTCCACCCATAATGCATTTTCGATTAAAGGGGTGTATGAAGGTAAAACATTACTGCTAACTTACCGGACATGCGCGAAATGGTCATCTTTACAAACAAAGTTTCTCTGTGTATTTTATATAAATCTTTAAGTAACTGGCTAAACCTGTATTTAACATTTAAATATTTCCTAGAATAACTTTACATTATTGTTAGCCCTGTCATGTTAATATGGACAGCGAAGTATAAAACCCTCTAATAACGTCCAAACGTTGGTCTACTGGGCATGACATTCCCACTCATTTAATTGTTTGTAACTATTTCCCCATTTTAAATTTTGCACAGCATTACAGTTGAAAGACAAGATGCTTAAAGCCATCGGTCAAACCTTTTTTTCCTCTGGACTCCAGCACCCAAAATTCACTGCTCAACAGAGTAAGGTTAGTACATTACTCAAATTCAAAGTCATTTCCCCAGAAATCATCCAGGCTTAACTTTAAGACAAACTTTAGATTTGTTAATATTTACGTATTGCTTATTTGCAGAGATAAGGCTTGCATTTTGTTTTTGATGTGTGCTCATGTTTTATATTGAAGCTGTTGTAATGTTACGAGTCATGTCTGATGAAGTGATGTTTTTCAGGGTGAAGACTATGAGGTCCGCACTTACCACGAAACAAACTGGGTGAGCACAGCTGTGACTGGCATGGAGCAGGACCCGGCCTTAAGCACAGGCTTCAGAAGACTCTTCAAATACATTCAGGGCAGTAATGAAAAAAGTAAGTCTTCATGTACCTGTAGAAACTCATATTTTCATGTAAGATTAGATGCATTCCTTATGTCAGCCCTGTGATTGCGATTTCATTACACAACAGATACACTAAATAGTATAAGCACATATGGGTGAGAAATCTCCTCATGCATAAAGCCAAAAAGTTTTGTTTTTCCTGTGACCGCAATAAATCCCAAAGATGCCTTTTATAATAAAAGTAAAAATCATGTGCCAGGTTGTTCCCGCGGATTAAACTCTGTTAATAATTCACCAGGTGAGATTGTACCTGCAAAATAACTTTGGCGTATTGAGATCAGTGCATGTTCCTGCAACTTTTAATTAAAGAAAGACCTTTGATTTCGGCTTTATCTGAGCGCCTGTCCTGTACCGTCATGTATCAGAGTGTAAGGTGGAGATGACGGCACCAGTGAGCTGTATGATTGAACCTGGGGCCGGACCCGCATGTGAAAGCACCTTCACTGTGTCCTTCTTCATCCCTGAGGAACATCAGGCTGATCCACCCAAACCCACCGACACAGATGTTTTCATAGAGAACCGAAAGGAGGTCACGCTGTTTGTGAGGTACATGTTTGTGTCTTTTAAATTGAGCAACTCTACCGTTAAAAATGTTGGGGTCAGTATGTTTGGTTTGAATGAACTTTTACTCAGAGATGGCATTTAATTGATCAAAAATGTCAGTAAAAACATGTCGCAAAATATGTTCTTTTGAACTTTCTATGCAGAATCCTGAAAAATATGTATTATGATTTCCACAAAAATATTCAGCAGACTGTTCTTTAGTTTAAAAACGAGCTTGGCCTTGTTTTGCAGGACGTATGGAGGCTTTACTAACAGCGATAGCAGCCGTGAGGAGCTTCTGAAACTGATGGAGAGCCTCAAGAGGGATGGGATGAAATTCAAAGAGGCCCCGTTCTACAGATCGGGATATGACAGCCCCTTCAAACTAACCAACCGCAGGAATGAGGTGTGGCTGATCAAAGATGACGAATAAAAAGCCTGAGGATCAAGTGTGATCCGAATGAAGAGGAGGTCAATTGTTTGTTTGAACTTAACGATAGTTATGTAGGTGCTTTTGTTTACCATGTACATGCAAGTGCCTGAATGTTTTTATATGAGAATGTAACACTGTGCTGATTGTATATCGGACCAATATATTTTACAGCAACATAAACACTTGAAATACCTACAATTAATTATGAAATCAATGTTGAGATAATGTAGTTTTTGATTAACTGTTTTTGTCATTAATAATGTATCAAAGCACTCATGTAATGCTTGTGTAAAGGTGCAAGGCCTGCAAGACCTGACTGAATCGAAACAATTTTATTGTTGTGATATCTGAATACATAATATCATCTGTATTTTGAGCTGTTTATATTACATCTAAAAATCGAAGGGAATACCTGTGTAATAAATTGACACTAGTTTGAATTGTCTTTAAATCACTGGTACATATTGTAACCTTTGGCCCTCTAGTGGTTCAACAATAAAACGGTACATCTTGCGGAAGAACATTAATTTGGTGTGATTTGGCGCTGCGCGTATGAAACCAGTATTAAAGCAGAATATAGGGACTTGTTGAAACAAATTAGTCAAAAATGTGAACTGTTATCAACGGTTATGTTTAGGGTTTTAAATATAGTATATTCAAACAGAAAATCATTGGTGAAAACGAATACAAATAGACTAGCGTACAGAATAATTTTATAAAATGGTATAAACTGTTATAGGCCTACATAATAAAAAACAAAACGAAGGAAGGGAGGGGAGGCGGCGTCCTAGGATTTACTAAGATTATACACTATTTTATCAGACTTTTTTTTGTATGTTTTACTCAGAGCTTTGCCACGTTGAAAGAGGTCAATTTTTCCTGTTCATTGTGCGAATGACGTATGTGGGCAATTCTTAGACTATGGGCACTTTCATGTCCTTTGGTCATATTTTATAAAAAAAAAAAAAAACATTTAATTTTGAAAAAATCACACTTTCATAGTTAAATTTACAATGAAAGTACTTTAGGAACTTTTTACCGGTAGTCTATAATGATTGTTTCACCTTTTTAAACATCATGCAAATATTGCTGTTTTGTGCTTGTCCCACACCCAGACTTCTGATCTTCAATAATGAAAAAGAAGTGTATCAAAAATATTTATCTATTTTCTTTTTATATGACTGAATAAAGTATCAGTAAAAGAATCAAAACATAATTGAGGTTTTTAAGGTCAGACAACTATTGTGATTTTATATACAAAATGTAGTTGTCCCACCGTATTGCCGTCATTTCCACCACAACGCTGTAATGTCCCGACTCCCTTTAAAAAGTTTTTTTGAAAGATTGTTTGGATAGTCTCTATGGAGATGAACAATGACATCACAGCACATGTGTGACATGGAGGAGATTTAAATTTCTTCAGCAACTTGGAGAAGAAAACTCAAGGTAAATATTGCTTGAAATGAAAATATTTTTATTGTATGTATTTTCCAAACATGGTGTAACATCAAATGAGTTTGTAAATAAATAGATTTTTTTACCCAAATTGAGTATTTTGATCTAGGTGCTTTACAGTTCATGTTATATGATAATTGATATGGTATAGTTTAAGGTGTCTTTTAAATGTTCTCTTCAGAACAGTGTTCATCTAAGAGACCGATTAGAATTGTCCAATACCAAACTAACTCACAAACAGCGTGTGCATGCTCAAGATGCTTTATAGTTCATGTTACAATGCATTGACATGACTAAAGTTTAGGTGTTTTTTAAGTATTCCAAAATTCAAAACAGTGTTCATCTAACCAATTATAATGTTACAATTACAATTTATGCGTAACTTACATTTTTTCATGTGACTATTTGTGGTTAAAGTTGTTTACAGTAAGACTGTAACTGTTCATCTGTTTATGGAACCAAACAGACTAATGACTAATGATATGTTAAATGGGTTTCAAATAAATGTTTTCTGTTTTTCTACATGGACGTCCATTCATTGTCATTTCCACAACACCCAGTCATTTCCACCACCTCATAACTTTTTTTAAAAATATGTACAAAATTCTAATCACTCATTAAAAATTTCTGCATAGTTTATGGGATAATGTTCCTCTTAATGTAATAACACAAGTAGTTATTTTTCTGAAATGTATCTAACTAATGCAATATTATATTTCAGGTTGTGGTGGATGTAAGCTTTGTGTTTGGGCCCCATGACAATTAACTAACTTAATCCACAAATCTATGGTAAATGCAATATACACTCACCTAAAGGATTATTAGGAACACCATACTAATACTGTGTTTGACCCCCTTTCGCCTTCAGAACTTCCTTAATTCGATGTGGCATTGATTCAACAAGGTGCTGAAAGCATTCTTTAGAAATGTTGGCCCATATTGATAGGATAGCATCTTGCAGTTGATGGAGATTTGTGGGATGCACATCCAGGGCACGAAGCTCCCGTTCCACCATATCCCAAAGATGCTCTATTGGGTTGAGATCTGGTTACTGTGGGGGCCATTTTAGTACAGTGAACTCATTGTCATGTGCTAGAAACCAATTTGAAATGATTCAAGCTTTGTGACATGGTGCATTATCCTGCTGGAAGAAGCCATCAGAGGATGGGTACATGGTGGTCATAAAGGGATGGACATGGTCAGAAACAATGCTCAGGTAGGCTGTGGCATTTAAACGGTGCCCAATTGGCACTAAGGGGCCTTAAGTGTGCCAAGAAAACATCCCCCACACCATTACACCACCACCACCAGCCTGCACAGTGGTAACAAGGCATGATGGATCCATGTTCTCATTCTGTTTACGCCAAATTCTGACTCTACCATCTGAATGTCTCAACAGAAATCGAGAATCATCAGACCAGGCAACATTTTTCCAGTCTTCAACTGTCCAATTTTGGTGAGCTCGTGCAAATTGTAGCCTCTTTTTCCTATTTGTAGTGGAGATGAGTGGTCCCCGGAGGGGTCTTCTGCTGTTGTAGCCCATCCGCCTCAAGGTTGTGCGTGTTGTGGCTTCACAAATGCTTTGCTGCATACCTCGGTTGTAACGATTGGTTATTTCAGTCAAAGTTGCTCTTCTATCAGCTTGAATCAGTCGGCCCATTCTCCTCTGACCTCTAGCATCAACAAGGCATTTTCGCCCACAGGACTGCCGCATACTGGATGTTTTTCCATTTTCACACCATTCTTTGTAAACCCTAGAAATGGTTGTGCGTGAAAAGCCCAGTAACTGAGCAGATTATGAAATACTCCGACCGGCCCGTTCTGGCACCAACAACCATGCCACGCTCAAAATTGCTTAAATCACCTTTCTTTCCCATTCTGATATTCGGTTTGGAGTTTAGGAGATTGTCTTGACCAGGACCACACCCCTAAATGCATTGAAGCAACTGCCATGTGATTGGTTGATTAGATAATTGCATTAATGAGAAATTGAACAGGTGTTCCTAATAATCCTGTAGGTGAGTGTAGGTATAAATTGATAAAACTATGTGTTAAAGTGGTCTTACACTGTTAAGAAATTATGTATATCATCATAATTTTAAATAATAATAAAATATTTACCTGTGATGGAAATTACATTTGTTCAGTGCGGATTTGAAAATATGTCAAAAAACACACATTTCTCTTATAACGAAAGTGCGTTCTCTTATGGATCATTAAACTAGATTAGTTATAATTAACTGTTAGACTGTGACAATTTTGATTTGAACACCCCCCCCCCCCCCCCCCCCCAAGTTCACAAGGCCAAAAGTGCCTGTAGTTGAAGAACCACCCATGTATGGAAGTTCCTGCGAAATCCGTCCCAACATCTCTAAAATTTTTTGATTATAGGTTTAGACGTAAGTAAAGTAAATATTCATTCTGTGTATAACAACTCATAATCTAATAACTGCACATAATGTAATAAGTATTACATTATTATAATAATAAAATGTCCATAACGTTGTAATAACATAATAAACTCACCAAAAACGTAATATTTTCATCATTGTAATAGCTTTTAATTAATAAAAGGATATTGGTATTCCTTTACAGTACATTTTTAAAAATCTTAAGCCAGTTTTAAACTACCCTCGAAATGCAACATTTAAACATTCATGCAATTATTAGTTTATTAAAGATAAAATATTGGTATTTCTTTACAGTATATTTTAAAAATCTAATTCTAGATAAATAAAATCAAAACGTTTGCACCTTTAAACTACTACTACTAGTAGTATCAGTAATCTGCTGGATTTGGTTGGCAGGTTAAGACTGGATTTAGATTTGTTAAATGTACTGGAATACCAATGCTTTGTTTAATAATAATACTATAATTATTAATTATTATAATAACATGAATATTTAAAAATGTTGCATTTTGCAGGTTAATACTTTATTTAGATTTTTAAAAATGTACTGTAAGGTAATACTATTGTTTGTTTTAAAAGCTATCACAATAAGGAAAATATGACATGTTTTTGGTGAGTTTATAATGTAACATTTATCATAAAAATATTACATTATGAGCTCAAGATTGTATGACGTTTTGGGGAAATTATTACATTATGAACATTTTATTACAATAATAATGTCATGCTTATAACGTGCAGTTGTTACTTTATGAGTTGCTACATGTGTTTAAAGAGAAACGTCATTCATTTACTTTTATTTTGGTTGTTTAATGAATAGAGCCAAGCAGAGGAAAAAAAACACGTTCTGCATCGTCATCAGGTTTATTTTCGAGGGAACGGTTGCCTGAATATCGTGTTCACACGCTCAGCACAAAAGAAACGTGCATGTGGCCCAAGAAACATCTCTGTTGCAGCCAAATCATAAACAATGATTCATGACCCCTTCTTTTTTTTAGGTGATATAACCTACAAATATAATTCTGCATAGGACGTTGGTCCAAGTCACAGTATCGAGCTTTAAATGATGGTCAGTAAGATGCAAGTAGGGGTTGATGACCCTGCAAAGCGTATGGAGTTGATGAACGGCTATGGGTGTCATGGTGACGGTGCTAATGAGATTGTGGTTTGGGCTGGCGGCTGACAGGTGGCAGTGAATCAAAGACAGAGACCAGACAGATGGGCAATTTTTAAATATCACCATGTTTTATTACAGAGACATACTCCAGAGGGTTAGCAGCTTGCTTCCTCTTAGCCATCTTTATTTATTTTGCTTTTATTTTCGGATCCGCTTTTCCATCAGTACGCGGGTGAAGGAACAGGATAGAAGTTCTGCGACTGCTGAATCTGACCACATGTCTGTAGGATGTCCCCTCTAATCACACTTCACTCGCTTCCCCTCGCAAAAAGCCCACCTCCAGCTACAGTATATCAAACCACATTCTGGCTATTCTAAAATAAATACTCTACAAAAGGAAGCCACTCCTAGCAAAGGTTTCTAAAATGTACAAATTCGTTGAAAATAAGTTCAGGTGTTACTTAACATTTCTTTAGGTATATACATAAAAACATTATTAAAAAAAAAACCCCTTGACAGGTAAACAAGAAGGTTAGTAATTAAGCGGTCACTTTCACTAGACGTTAACAGAACAGGGCTCGGTCTGACAAATGCCCTCACATTTCAGCTAGTTAGAGTGTCCCGTTTGGCTCTTTGGTAACCAAAAGAATTACAAGTAAAACCGGTCATTTGTTTCAAGTAAGATGTAAGAATTAACTCATTTAAAATAACAAACACAGACACAATGCTTTTTAAATGACAAATAAAAGGAGACAATGAACACAGTGCAAACCTACAAACCAAACTTTTTCGCCGTCGCTAGTCCAATCTCTTGGCCCACAATTCCTTTTCTGTTCCAGACACTTCCGATGGTCCGAGCAGTATGAAAATATCTCTTGTAGAAATTGGTCGGTGTGCTCTTCATCTTGGTCTTTGAAGACCGGTGTACTAAAGATGTCTGACTGAAAGGCGCTGACGGAGCTGCCTCGGTGAAGTTTGAGATGTGACGCACCTCTTTGGACTCGCAGTGATGACACAATATCCATCAACTTGAACTACTACAGCCAAAACAAGCAGTCCTTCGGTACAACTTTCGTTAACAGCATCACCAAAAAACCCACACAAATCTGACTGTTAATGCTGAAGAATGGAAATAAAAGGCTGAACAGAATTGTTAGGCTTTGAAAAGATGAGTATAGTATTGCCACTGAAAGCAGAGTTCCTTCCGAAAAGAAGGTTGAATTTGATTAGATAGGTTACTTTATTTCTGAAGAGCTATAGGTATAGCAGTACACTGTCTACTGCTCGAGCTGACCGCTTGATCTACCCCAGATCCACACGTCTTAGCCCACACTACAACATCAGGCAGCGCTGCCTGGATTAGCGGGCGGCAAGACCTTCTAGAGTTCGACTCCTGGTCTTCCGCCCTCAGTCAATCTCTGGTGCCGAGAAGACATTCTGCCTTTGCCAAGGAGCCATTTCTCCTATTCTAACTGCTGCTCTGCTCACATAAAGTGCTGTTAGAGTCCTGAGAGATGGGAAGGGGCATGTTTGATGGAGAAACAGGGCATGAGTCTTCACAGTCGGTGAGTTCTCCATCCCTCTCGCAAATAACTGTCATGGGGCTGCTGAGGATCCGGCTGCGGGCGTTATACTTGCTGCTGGCGGCGGAGGGCGGTGTGCGGGATCGGCCGTACTTTGGCCCGATTAATGACGGGGACGTCGAGAACATTCCCTCGTTGCGCGCCCAGTCATCGGACGCCCTTTTGTTCCGGCCCGGAGAAGAGCAGGGGCTCTCGCTCGTCGGAGACGCTGGATCGAACGCAGAGTCGAGAGAGCGAGTCCTCTGAAAGCGCGGGTCGGTGCTGCGCAGCATCTCGGCGGCAGACATGCGGAAGCTGGTCTCGGAGCGACTGCCTTTCTTCAGCAGGAGGGCCTTGAAGGTGTCGCTGCTGGTCGGGGATTTGCGCAGGCTGCGCTGTATGGAGCCCGCTTGCCGTGGCAGGGGGGAAGTCAAGCTGGGGGCCGTTCCTGTAGGGGTGACCGGTGGGGATAGAGGACCTCGTGAACGGTCCTCTTCGGATTCCTTGCGCCCCAGGACCTTCCGCTTTGACCTGGAGACAAAAGTAAAATAACGTCAAATAAATTGATTTGTAGGAACAGCCAGAAAGCCATCTAAACCAAAGTAGGGATGCACAATATATTAGTACCATATCTGTAAATGGCATCTGAATAATGGAGATTTTCCTAACCCTCACTTAAAAGTAAAAAAACCCACTAATTTAATAACACTCTTCAATTTATTATTTTCCAGGTGTTTTAATTTTTTATTTAGTCAAAATTGAGAAGAATTGAGAATTTTAAAATTGTGCATCCTTAAAGGGATAGTTCACCCAAAACTGAAAATTAGCCCATAATTTACTCACCCTAGGTGTATCTTTCAGACGAATAAAATCGGAGTTATATTACAAAAGTCCAGGCTAATCCAATCATTAGAACTGGATTAATAGTTGCTCTGTTTTAGAAGTCCATAAAAAGTGCATCTGTCCGTCAAATAACGTGGTGTTATTTGGGGTGTTAATAAAGGCCTTCTGAAGCGAATGCACCGCGTTTGTGTAAGAAAAATATTCATATTTATTACTTTATCAAGTAAACTTTCGACCGACCGCATTCCATGGAAAAGTGTTGAATGTTGAAAGTGAAACTCAAGATGCGTACATGACGTCATGACGAGCGTACCTGGTCGTGTTAGTCTTTCGATCGGCAGGGGAACTTTCAACAATTTTTCCATAAATTGAACAGGGAAGGCGGCCAGTCGAAAGTTTACTTGATATAGTTTTAAATATGGATATTTTTCTTACACAAACGCGCCGATTCGCTTCAGAAGGCCTTTATTAACACCCCAGATTCGCGTGGAGCATGTTATTTGATGGGCAGATGCACTTTTTATGGACTTCAAAAACAGAGCAACTCTGAATCCAATTCTAATGCTTGGATTAGCCTGGACTTTTGTAATATAACTCAGATTTTATTCGTCTGAAAGAAGAATGTCATATACACCTAGGATGACTTGAGGGTGAGTAAATTATGGGCTAATTTTCATTTTTGGGTGAACTATCCCTTTAAACCCAAGGTAAAAAAATAAATATACTTTTAAAAAGCTCAAGCTTATATTAGTTAGCAGGAAGCTGCAGAGAGGGGTTCATAAAAATAAAAATACATTGTGTTTGATTTAAACTCTATTTAGAGAATAACAGAGCTGCCAATTTATTGCCGGCACAAATGTTTAACTAAAATGCTTCACTTCAATTAACAACTAATCAAACTACTCCTGAAGCTGAACATCTTGAATAAGATTCTAGTCAATTTTAGTGATTCATTTTTTCAGTCTTGATGAGCCTATCCCCATCATTGATTTCTGTTCCACTTTCTCATTAAACTCCACTAGCCCCCAGCGAACCAAAACCTCGCTGCAAAATCGGAAAAACAGGAATATCTTAATGCAGGATATTAATAGCAGGAGTGTGTGTGTGTGTGTGTGTGTGTGTTGGAGGGTTGTTTAATCCAAATCCTTTAAAAGCCAATCCAAAGAGGAATACTGCAAGCATTGCATCTTTATGGAAGTGCAGACATAATGGAAGCCTAATCAACAAAGCAAACTGGGCAAAATTCCCAGCATCACTTTAACCCAGAGGGCTGTTCATTCACCCCACCAGTAGGGGGACCTTGGGTCAATGAAAGCTAGCATTTGTGCCCAGGATCAAGTCAAATTCATTAGCATGGCATAACTGCTGCAGATTAGGGAGCGTGGGATTATCTGCGGGATGGAGCAGAAATTCATCCCACGTCTGAGATGCGCTGGGAGATTATAAAGCTAATCCCACCCTAGCATCGCCACAAGAGGAATACGCCAACAGCTAATTACTTGCCAGACCGCACCTCGTATGTTGGGGGGTGTTCATGTTCAACGGGTCCAGGCTGAACGAAAGAGAAGGAAAAGGAGGATGGGAGAGATAAGGAAAGACCAAGGAGGAAGAGAATGACATATGACAGAGTGTGGGAAAACGACAAAGGATCTAGAAGTGTCAGAGAAAAACTCTATTAAAAAACCCATCTACATATTCAAATGTTATATTCAAAATTAAGATTAAAATGAGAAAATAGGAATAATTCTATGCTTAATTTCTGAGGTTTATGCATAAAACAGACAATTTGCAGAGGTAAAATAGTAAACTTATTCTAAGATACAACAGTTTGGGGAGGGTCTTTTTTTTCTCCAGCAAGAAATTATGAAGAAATTATTAACCAAGTCTGATGTGGACCTAAACCAAGCTAAACTTTCTTGTGATGAATTGGAACACAGACCCATCACCCAACCAGGCAAGTTCTTCCAGTTCAGACTCCGTAAACTACTTCATTATGGACTTTGCTTTGTGTGCAAGAGACATTGTCATTCAGAAAAAGAAAAAGACCCCCCCAAAACGCTTGCAACAAAGGATTCCAGAATGCTGTAGCATTGTCTTGTCTTCACTGGAAACCCTTTAAAACCTTTAGACTTCCACATACTGTTGATCATTTTGTTCTATAATATGTCATTTCGTTTTTCAAGTAAATTAATCTAGTTAAGCAAATACATTTTTAACCAGAAAACAAGACAAATACTGATTTTTGCAGTGAAGTCCTTCAAAACACAGGTACAATCTTGAGATAAATGCTGTATACATTGCGGTTGTAATCCAGCTTTTTTATTCGATTCAGCTAAAGCTCAGTGCTTTGACAGTGGCACCGGGCAAACCACAGGATTTACTGAGCACATATAGCATCTGGTGCACTGTCACACTACATCTAAACTGGTCTTCCATTTCAAGGATATCTTTTGCTCTAATATCTGTGTGAGATTGCAGCGGACCAGAGCATAAGGAAGAGCAAAGCTGCACACACACTCTAGCAGAGGAAACCAAATCCTCTCGAATGAAATTGTGTGACGTGCTAAAGAACTTCAGAAACCTGCCCATTACACGTGACTATGGAAGAGCCTGCATACGTAATTCGGCTGTGTGAACAAAGACAACAACATAATGAATTTTAAATAACGCCCCCCGTACGGTGTGCAACAGAAGTGCATTTTCACATGAAGCACTGCAGTAAGGCTTTGAGTGTTTTATGACTGAATTAGAAGAGAGTGCATGTGTCTTTAACACAGCCAAACTGTACATGAGCATCCAGTCGAGTAATACATCAGCCTTGAGCATTTCTCAATCTGACAGACAGAGACCGCAGAAGCCCTACTCTTTACAGCTTGCTTTCCTTCCACTCTCTATCTTTGATGAATGCATCTGCGATTGGATAGGACAGCCTGCTTTAAAGTTATGAATGCGGTTTATGGGAGGTGGGAAGGATGGAGTGGAAAGGAAGTAGATGAGACTGGAAAAGGGATACCAGCAAAGTATTTGGGAATTTACCTGTGAATGGCAGCAAAGAGGTCCTCTGTGGTGCGGGGCCGTGTGGGGGTCACCATGTCCCCACAGCTGTCGCCGTTGATGCTGGGAGATTGAGCGACGTCCAACGTGCTGGACTCAAACACATCACCTGGTAGAACATTCATATATTAAACTCATATAATAATCGTGGAAGTTTCTTTAAATAAATAAATGTATATATATATATATATATATATATATATATATATATATATATATATATATATATATATATATATATATATATATATATATATATATATATATATATATATATATATGAATTGCATGGTGTTGTTATAAGCATTGCGCTTCCAACACCAAGGTCATGGGTTTGATTCCTTGAATGAAGTAGAAGTCAATTTGTATAAAAGCATCTGCCAGATGCATAAGTGTAATGATGATAATAAACTTCAAAGGCAGAGTCTAATGACATGGAAATAAACGAACACACTGCAAACAGGACCCAGCTGACAAACAGATACTGTCATTCTAGAACTCGATATTGTTATGTCAAAAATGCATAGGCATGTTTGGACAAACTTGTCTAAAAAAACATTCAAAGCATAGAGAGGAAAACCTATGCAGATAAACACTGGTAGAGCTTGACGGTTTTATAGGCTATAAAATATCAGAAAACATCAGATTTTACAAGTCAATCAAAATCCTCCATTTCATACAAGTACCAAGACACATCTTACAGCAATCAATACATCCAAGGACACACACATGCACTTCACACTCTTTAAAAATAACATGTGAAGACAGTAAAAAGCTGTATGTTTAATATTGTCTTACATTGTTGTGGTCGTATCCACCTTTCCAGAGTTCAGTTGCACTGCTCTGCTCTCCTCATCTCACATCTGCACTTGCCTGAGACACTGAGGGTGATCTCACGTTACGCGCTCTCTTCCATACCCCTCCCTCACTTCTCTCTTCCTCTACCCACTTTCAGCTCCACCCCCCGCCCCATCCTGTTTAAACGGCTTTCCCTAAGGAATGCTGTCCCATTCTATCCTGACTAGAAGTGTGAGGGGGAGAGTCTGGACACTGTGACACTGGTGACTCTGAGAGAGAGATTTTCTGTAATCATTTTATACATTTAAGAGAAATACCTATAAAAGTCTTGATATGTAAGCTGCACACCCTCATTAAATAGCCACTGCTTTAATGTCCATATTCAAGAGTTGTCTGTGTATATTTGCTGTCAGTAATAAATACAATTAATATTTTGAATATTTGAATAATTAATATTTATAAATTTTATTACCTGCAACTTAATTTATTTGCTTATTTCTTAGTTGTGTAACATGCATTCAAAACTGGTGAGAGAATATATAAATGAAACAATGAAAAACAGAAGGATAAGAGAGAATGGTAAAACAGGAGAGAGTGAGAAAATAATGAAAGAATCAGAAGTCAAAGGGACAGATGGTGAAAGGGGAGGGGTGGCTGAATGAATACAGTGAAAGACTTGGTGAAAGAAACAGAAAGAAGTAAAACGAAATAAGTACTAAATCCAAAGAGCCGCTTGAGTGGTGTCTAATTCTTGATACACTCATGGTAGAGGTGAGGTTTTTTTTATATATATAGAATGTAGTTTTAATACAAGCTGAAGTGCATCACCTTGTTCCTATCATCTCTCTTTATGTAATTTAAAGCTTGGGATCACATATGTCATCCAATAGTGCCTCTGACTCTTTAAAAAGACCTGAGTATTTAAAATTGTATGATTTTGTGTCATCCAGTTTTATAAATGATCTCACAGAGTAAAATTAGGAAAATCTAACTTACCACTTTCATCATCTTTAGATCCAAAAGAATCTGTGCTGCTGGTTACATCTTCATCATCTCCCTCTTCTTCATCCTTTGCTTCAATGGTACCCATGTCTGCATCAAGAATGATGGTACCAGAAGTATGGGAGAACTCCTGAGCTTCCCAATTGGTGGGAGAAACGTCTCTCATCTCCTCAGGAGGTGCAGAAATGCCAATGCTATCCTTCTCAGTTGTCTCTTTCTGTTCTGGAACAGGTGTAGGGTCCAGACCTTCAGGTGTAGTCGCAGAGATGTTAATGTCATTTTGAGCACTCAGCAAATCACTGACATGATCCACCGATGAAAAGGTGAAGGAAAACGTGGGCTTTTTGGAAACCAAAGGAGGCTTTTTCTTAGGTTTAGTGTTTTGTGGTGTTTTTGCAGGTGATGAGAGGGCAGTCTCCAGTCCATCAACTTCAGCTGTGGCCGTAAACTCGCCAAGATCTATGGACCCATTTGTGAGGCAGGATATTGGTTCAGAATGCGATTTTACATCACAATCAGGTCGTGTCTCAACATGGCTATCCTGGCTATGCTGGATGGAGAGTTTTTTCTCTGGAGATGATGGCCTTAAATTTGGAGATATTGAAGAAACCTGAGGAACTGTGGGATGCTGTGGTTTGAGAGGCTTCTCTGGTGTCTGGGGTCTGGTTAGCTGGCTGACTTCATTGTTTTCTGGCCGCTTTGCACGCCGAAGTTGTACACTCTGCAGGGCAAATGTAGTGATCAGAGGCATGCCAACCTTACTAGGCTGCTCAGAGTGAGGCGACACTGGTCTTCTTTCTAAGTTCACTGGTTTTAGGCTACCCTTAATTCCCTTCAAGCAAGCAGAAGAAGGTGTAGGGGGTGTCATGCTTGGTTGGAGTTGATTTTGAGGTGGAGAATAAGCAGGCAGTGGTGGTGGTGGAGGAGGTGGTGGAGGGCTGAAAGAACTATTGAGACCTGACAAGTCCGTCAACACTTCTGGAGGTGGAGGCGGTGGAAATTCGGGGGAAGAATTGATGTAAGGAGGGCTCATGGATGATTGTTGATGAGGGGTGGTGGGTAAAGCAGGTGGCGGAGGAGGAAACTTCTGGTCTGGGCTGGAGGGCGCAAGGGGAGGAGGAAAGGACAGAGCATTGAAAGGTACAAGAGCCACAGGGGCAGCTGGAAGAGGAGGTGGGGGAGGAATATTGTTTCTGTTGGAATCAGAGGTGTTAGAGGAAAGAGAGGTGGAAGAAGAGGATATGGATACAGATGAGAGCAAGGATGACTTTCTTTCAGGCACTCTGGGTTTGGGCTTGCTTCCTGATGGAGACATGCATCTCATAAATGAGGGGACGGGAGTGCCAGCTGTTGGAGTGTTGGATTGACTTGAGTATCCACTTGATGGAGAAGTCAACCGATGTACCCTGTCTGGCGATGAGGTGCCTGTTCTGGGCTTCACACTTCCTTCCTGAGCAGGAGGAAGAGTAGCCTGGTTACCATTGTGGAGGCTTCTTTCATTTGCCAGCTCAACCACTTGTCCAGCAGAAAGTGAATTGGTGCATGGTGACTGTGTTTGATCTCCAGATGGACGAGGATAATCCATGTAGTAGCCCCAAGAGTCTGCATAATCAGAACGGAGGCTACTAGTGTCACTATGAGAAGGAGTGACATGACAGATGGAGTATACATGAGCCATCCCTGCTGCTGATACACCACTACTACTTGCACTGATGCTGCTCTGGCTCCTGGGACGAAGCATCCAGGGGTCCTCATAGTCGCTACAAGGACTGTGAGATGGTGAGGTGGAGGACCCTTTGCCTTTCAGCCCATTCTGAAGTGACTGTTGAAGCGTTGCAATCAGTGACTCATTGAGAAGAGAACCATTACTAATATTTGAACCTCCAATGTTGGCAGTAGTGGAACTGGTTTTCTTAGGCTTTCGTCGTAGAGAGTCTGTGCGTGCTGGTGGAAGAGGTGGTTTCTTAGGCTTGCGTAGAGAGATGGAACGTGACAGTGATTGGTCACTGTACAAGCTGGTTCTGTCTTCTTGCTGACCCAGGCACTCATACATACTGTGTCTTGCTGCTCTTCCTCCTATACCATGACCATGGCCACTACCCTGGCTCCTTGATCTAAGGCCTGAATCCAGATGCATGGAAGTGTAGTAGCCATCATTGTCCATAGAGTAGAGTGAACTAGAGTCTGTGCCTTTTGAGGAGCGTTCAAGGCTACTATAGAGATGATTTATGGGTGTTGAGCAGCTGGAAGTCAGCGTCCTTCTGGGCAAGACATTCTCAGGAGTGTCGTAAATCCATTGCTCGTCTGAAGACAATGTTCCTGCAGCAATGGTGCTGTGGCTGTGCAAACTGCTATCAGACTGGCCAGTCTCACTGCAGGTCTCCTTCATGCCTGGTTCTGGTGTGCGCGATCCTGTGCCTACACTACAAGTGCTCTCACTGTTGACTGCTGATACCATGCTAAGAGGTCTAGCTTTAGTGTATGGTGACCCAGCAAGTGGGCTCTGGCCAGGGCTTGATGTGTTGTGAAGTGCAATAACCTCAGCAGAACATGACAGAGTAGCGTTAGGTATACGGGAGGTTGAGTAGGCTGCATGTGGAGAAACTACACAGGCTGGACCTGAGACAGATCCCCAATCCTTTTGAGTACCTCTCACCTCCTGAGATTTTGGCCGGGCTTGGGTAGATACCCTTGGGACATTCCTCATGTGCACCACAGTATCATCTACTTGTAATTTTCCAATCTGCTGAGGTGCTTTTGCAGCGGAGTCTTCATGCCTGAAAGGGGTGCTACTGTAAAGGGGCTCAGCATTTAGAGAGACCCTTGCACCTCGTGGCAAACTGTGAAAACGCTGGATATCATTGCCAAACTGTGGTGCCATTACAACAATAGAACTTCCAGGGGAGCTCCCATTATAAACTGATGAGATGTTCGTGGCAGAAGTGGAGATGCCGGCCATCTGAGCAGCAATTCCTTGGCCCTTCTGAGCTCGTATTCTCCTCACAGAGGGTGGGACAATTTTCACCTCCTCAGTCTGGCAGCCTGAATCTTTTGTTATAGATCGACGGAGAGTTGAATTCCTATTCATGACTCGCCCAAGTGTTGAATACTGTCCAGGGATAAACATGGACTGTGGCCGAAGCTCTCCACCCCGCCCTTTAGCCGCTGCAGAGAGAAAAAAAGGAGACAATTATGACAAATACAGCTGCTTGTTTCTCTGCTTCTCTCTCCTCCATCTCTTTGTGACATCAGCTGCCAATCAGATTAACCCTCTCTATTGAGAGCTAATTAATTTGATTATCTTGAGCCACGTTCTGGAAACTTTGATTATGGTTGATAACTTAATGGCTGGCAACAAATATGTTGTCCAGCCCTGAGTGTCACAGAGAGTTTGTATTAAGTCAATGATCCTAGTAAGCTGGTGCTCAAAGAAGGACAGGCAGATGGTCTAGCAGTACTACAACACTCTCTCACACAAACCACACTTCTTTATGGGCTTATTTATTTATGCATGCAAACACATTTCTAGAGTTTAGTTGGAAACCACAGGCTGTTAATGTATTATGCCTCCTGTTACCATAACACACACAGCAGAGTGCAACCTTGCATCATCTTAAGATCATGCTCAATGTTAGAGAATAAATTACCATACAACATTAATCATGACATTCTAACTGCCAGACAGAAACTTGTCTTAAAAGCATTTCTATCAGAATTTCTATCAGCTTAAGTTTTAGAGCCAGGGATATGATACAGGTGCATGAAGTTAGCCCTAACCCCAGCATGTATAAACAACAGAATGGGACTTAATGCAGATTTATTGTGCATTGCTATCAGCAAAACATCTTTAAAGAGCTTGACACTCTATTTCTCCCCCACACCCATCTGTTCTTGTAAAGAAGGGCTCATTAAAAGCATGTCTACAAATAGCAAATACAAATAGTAATAGAAAAAGCCCTTTTCACAATCCCCATAATACAGCATTTTAACAGTTTGTTAGTGTATGTTAGTGAAAATTATATGAAATTTGCTGATATACTTCCGCACAACTAGACTAGTTCCACATTTTTTTCTTCTACTACATTTATTTTACCTCTCCTCTCCATTACTCTCCTGATAAAATATGAAGTATTTTACCAGAAGAATCTGGATAGGGGATTATGCAGTGGCTTCAGTTAGCTGCAAAGCAAAATGTGTCAGGCCATCTCCAACAATGGCTTCAAATATGAGCACTCACACACACTAACAGGAAGCAAACTAAATAGAATCAGGGACCATGACCCAGGGGAGTGGTGGGAAATGGAATGCGGGATGCAGCTGTTGGATGCTGAGATTATATAACGGAGCGTTGAGAGTATGCATGCAAGAAATCCCCATTTAGGGCATGAGAGATTATGTAATGATTAGCAAATCAATAGATGATTTGAAAACAGAAAGTAATTTGGAATGTATTTATTTTGAATTGGGAAGTCAAAGAGCTCAGATTAGGATGATCCGAAGACTAAAATCAACGCACAGAAAATGCATTGAGATGGGAATGAGAGGCAGGCTCATGACAAACTATATTATATGGTCATGACAACTACAGTACTACATGAAGATGACTACACAGTCATCTAAATGGAAACAGGTGAGGCAGGAGCAGCAGCACAGAAAGCTGGCAAAGCCATACCATACCTAGTTCCTGTTGGACGCTGTCAGGCACCCCTGAAATAGTCTTTCTTCGCTTAACCTTCTTGGGCCGGCGGACCAGAGTGTCAGTGTTTATTAGGGAGCGGCGGATGCTGGCCTGCCTGTCAAACGTCTCCCCTGGAGACCAGTTGACGTGGGCAGACAGGCAAAAGGGCCAGTTAGTAACATACATGCATCACACATGCAGAGCACACACACACACGCATACTGTTCCAGTAAACTTCCATGCAGAGCCACACACATTCAGCATAAGCAAAATAATGTGAAAACCAGACCAAAATTAGACAAAGACAAAAGACAAAACTGCATACAAATCTACACTCATTCATGTTTAAGTCTGTCTTGTGTAAAGAATGCAAGTAACTATATGTTGGGTGGACAAAATACCCCATCTTGTTCAAATATTAAACCTTAATATTGGGGATTACGACTGATTTGAGTAATTCAGTTGACAACATATGCACATATTGCATTTGCATGGCAGAATGGTGTTACAGCTCTGTTGTACACTAGGGGAAATTCTAGATCTAAATACAATGTTCTTACTCTATACAAAGTATATGAAGAGGACACCCTGTTTTAAAATATAACATTAGAAACAGTATTTTACACAAAAGCACTTTTGTGCTGCAAGATGTGCTGTAGCACTGCGAAAGCAAGGGAACCCCAGAGACAGGCACTGTTGACTAAGCTTTAGCACGCTGGGATGTCTGACTAAGTCACAGAGCTGACAGACTGAATTAGTGTGTGGTGTGTATTTGTGTGTGGTTTAAAGTATAATATAGCTTCTTCCTGAGTCATAGTGAAGTTCAGAATTTCTTGAAGGGATTTGACATAGAGAGCTTATTCTGTCTGAAGAAGACTAGTATGAAAGACTGTTCTTTTAGATAAGGTGTTCATAGTGATGCACAGCTGAATTTGTGCATCTGCAGGGAGACTGAATGCTCAAACAGATAACTCTCAAAGTTCAAAGAGATAGAAGGGAATGACAGAACTGTTAATATGACAACTGTTAATACACCCAGACACATTCATGTTAGATCTAGCCATGTGGTTATACATCCAGAACAGGCGGTATGTAGTGATCATGCATGCAGTGCTCAAATGTTAGGTACAGACAAATCAGTTACAGTTACAATTTCTACTGATTTTGATTAAATGTCCATATGAAAGTAATGTAACGTAACACACAGACCAGCTATATGAATTTTAGACTGACAAACATATATGGAGACACAACATGGAAGTGACATTTTTCAACGTTTCTACAGTGCCGGCATGTTTGACTGACAGTTGATGGGATATATTTCTTACCTGTGACATCGATGGGGACAATATCTGTGAGAACAGCCTGAGCCTGCTGCCTCATCTTCTCTTCTGGAGTGGGCAGGGGCGGGGCTTTGGACCATGACATTTGTCCATCAACCTCAACCCCCTCCTCCTGTGCGGGACTTTGTGCTCTCATTTGGCAGGAGTCTTTCTCTTCCTCTCCTGAAGATGCTGTAGACTGAAATGAGGTGAAAATACAGTGAGTTTCATGACTACAGGGGGCTTATAGAGATAAGTAAACTGAAACAAAATAAAAAAAAATTATGCATTTTTCAGACAAGTAGGGGGTTCTCTCAGAGCTCATAGCCCCTACACCCCTTATTTCTCTTTAGTCAAGGCTTGTTTAAGGGTTGTGTGCCCCGACTTATTGGAGCTCCAGTAGAGTACAGAGTGGTTTCAACTGACCATCAAACCCTACACACACATAAACACACTGAGAAACTCAGAGAAAGAATAGAGAAAGGGAGCGGGGAGGGGGAACCAGTGAGGCGTTAAAACTCTGTTCACGCATTGTGATTCTGAAATGGGAACGCCGTTCGCAGAGTTACAAGTGGACCATCTGAAGTTTCAATCCAACACCTGGGCCTCCCTCAGCCTCCCAAACAATCCAAATGTAGTTAAATCACTACAATACATTTAATTATCCATCCAGGTCACTACCAATTGTCAAAAACCTTTAGACAGTTGCATGAGGTATTGTTTTTTGTTTCAATAGTTTATTACCTGTCCTGCCTCATTCAGAATGGAATAACTTTCAGTATATAATAAAGAGTACGATGAATACATCACGTTTTACAAGTGACCAATTCTACAATGGAAGAGCAGTTTCTGTTAACCGCAGTTCATATTTATTATTAAATATGTTTAAACGACAGCTTACCTTGATTTGCACATGAAAAAAGATAGACAACTTAAGAATACTTTCTTTATTCTCCTGAAAATAAAAAAATCTATTTTTTCTTTGTAACCCCAGAGCTCTTTAAAACTTTATAAACTGTCCATTAAACCATAAACAAATACATTTCAGTGTTACTCTTGCCTTATTAAAACCTAAAAAATTAAACAATACTGAGATTATTCTAAATATTTTGTTAGGTATTGTCCCTTTAACTTGCTCCAATAGAATAAGTTAATGAATATTATTTATTTTTTCTTCAAATATTAAACCAAAGTACCAAAAAGTTTTTCAAGCACTAAGCATTTTTTATGTTTCATGATCTTAAGCCATTTTTAATGATATAACAAAAAGCAAGAGAAAGTAAGAACAATAAAAGAAAAGAACAGAAAAAGCAAAAGGAACAGAAGTATAAGGCTAGTCCAACACTGTAACCCAAGTTAACCTCATCCCAGTGGGCTGGGAAAGAAGGTCTAGGCTGGTGGAGGAGGTTAAAAGGGCATGGGATACTTTAGTGTGGGCCAGGGGCAGCAGGATGACAAAAGGAACCCCCGAATCTTTGCTTTTACTGTGTCTGACCTTTCCAGGGCCCCTGAACGCAGTGTGATGAGGAGCAATAAAGAAAGAGGGAGAATGAGGGCAAGGGTATGGTGTGCTATAAGACTGGTGAGCAATAAACAAAACCGCATGATTTCTTTCTAAAAATGTTTATGATTGTATGATTGAATCCATCACTAAATCCATTTACTTTTCATTTAAACCGGTCTTCAATGCTGATAAGCTAAACAGCAGCTTTCTAGAACGCAATATCTCAGTACATAACTATTCTAACACATATTATTCACTATTGTGAATAATAGTTTCATTAGAGTTTCAGTCTCCTGGGGTTCAGCTCATAATGGGGCCACACATGGCTGACAACATTAATGAAGCCAGCAGAGATACTAAAGAACTGAAGCGGGAACTCCACAGAGGGACGTGTGGGAGGCTGTGATTCAGTACCCAGAAGCCATCTACAGGCAGACATTCTCACCAGCAGAGGGCAGCCAAATCCTACAGGCTGCTACAGTCAACTTTCTGATTTGATTAATTAATTACCTAATCATTTTTATGGTCAATGAAAAATATGGCAAATATTGTTAATCTATACTAACAAAACAAAAAAGTTGTTTACACTATGTGAATTCATGTATAAAAAAAAAACATAGAAAAAAGAGTATAGGTAGAAAAGTATTTTAAAACTATCTAAAATGTGTAATAATAAAAATTATTATAATAATAATAATAGTAATAATAACAACAATTATTATTATATTTAATATAAGGATATATAATTATATTATTAAATATTAGTCAAACTGTTTCAAATATCAAAACAATATTAATAACCAGAAAAACAAAAACGGCTAAATATGGTCTACATATGGTCTCTGATATTTTGTTAAATATGCCTACCTTTTTATCAGCATCATCAATTATATATAATTATTATTATTAAATATTATTCAGTCTTTCAAATAGAGACAATATCAATAACCAGAAAAACAAACAAAAATTGCAAAATATGGTCTACATATGGTCTCTGATATTTTGCTAAATAGGCCTACCTTTTTATCGGCATCATCAATTATATATAATTATATTATTATTATTAAATATTATTCAGTCTGTTTCAAATATCGAGACAATATTAATAACCAGAAAAACAAAAACGGCTAAATATGGTCTACATATGGTCTCTGATATTTTGTTAAATATGCTTACCTTTTTATCAGCATCATCAATTATATATAATTATATAATTATTATTATTAAATATTATTCAGTCTTTCAAATATCGAGACAATATCAATAACCAGAAAAACAAACAAAAAATGCAAAATATGGTCTACATATGGTCTCTGATATTTTGCTAAATAGGCCTACCTTTTTATGAGCATCATCAATTATATATAATCATATAATTATTATAATTCTTAAATATTATTCAGTCTGTTTCAAATATCGAGACAAAATTAATAACCAGAAAAACAAACAAAAAATGCTAAATATGGTCTACGTATGGTCTCTGATATTTTGTTAAATAGGCCTACCTTTTTATCAGCGTCATCACCTTCGATGTCCTCATCCTCATGTTGCGAGTTTGAGGAGCCTGAGAAGGTGGGCCCCTGTGAGTAGTACTGTGAGCTGCGGAAACCATCTTTCCTCAGTTTATCACATTCTGTGTGAACAAAGCAGACACATCAGGACCAGTTCGAAAGGAGTTTTTAGGAACTTTCAAACATGAATGGAAGTATAGAAGCAGATAGTGTTTATTTAGCTCCCTCTAGTGGTATGAGAGAGAAAGGACCATTTGTAGGTCTTCATGAAAATGACAAATGATGCCAATTGTTTGATCCAACTAATAATAAGATAATTCAATAAAATGTTATGTTTAGCGCCTTTACAAATATTCTGGATGAGAGAGAACTAGAGATTAGAAAAGAGTATAGTAGACTGAGATCTGTTCTGTTCTGCTCTCTATATGTGTGTGTGTGACAGTCTGCATCATGTTGGCTTTCTAAGCTAACTGTTGCAGATGGCAGCTCTATCCCCTTGGCACACATCCCACAATCCCTTCAGTCATTCAGTCAAGTGAATCTAGCGGCCTCTCTGCTGACAAAAATAATGCTCATCTGTTCTTTCATTATTTCCTGACGTTTGTTTTTATGATACTGCACTGCAGCTGTACGATGCACTCCATTAAATAGCTGAAGTGTGCAATTTCTGCGCCACTGACGGCAACAAACTGAATGGCAAAAATATTGACTTGTTTGGCAAAGTTTTCCCGAACTACTCATTTCCTCAAACAGAGCACCGTTTTGATAGCACCACAGTGTCATAGTGTTTACACTTTTATGAAAAAAATCAACTGAGGGGCTTACTTATGGCTGTCTTTGCATATTAAACTAAAATAAAAAAAAATTGCACATTTTAGCTAAAAAAATGCCAGAGATGGGCAAAGAATCAAACTACATTATTGCACCAAAGCAACAAAAATAGGAGACAAATCAAGAGAGTGTAAAATAACTAAAACAGCCAGACTGTTTAAAGGTCTTCCTCTAATTTTCCAAAACCACTATTTTATTTTGTTTGCTAATCCTTTACGGTGTCCTTCAACACGTATTTGTCAGCTAAGACTTTAAAGAGACGCATTCTTTTTAACTTGTCATTAAACATTCAAGACAACTGTGAACTTCCTCTGATCTACATGTTGTTTGTCTTGGCAGAATAAAAGTGTTTAAGCACTAAGACAGAGCTTTTTTCCCTATTCAAAGTGAGACTGCCAGAAAAGAAAAGACATGACAAGTGAGTGGGAAGTATAAACTGCATTCATTGGGAAAAGTGTTTGATGGTA
This sequence comes from Gobio gobio, assembly GCF_949357685.1. Classification (NCBI taxonomy): domain Eukaryota; kingdom Metazoa; phylum Chordata; class Actinopteri; order Cypriniformes; family Gobionidae; genus Gobio; species Gobio gobio. The sequence continues at coordinate 20,261,624 of NC_137105.1, forward strand.
CAGCTCTACCTGTCCTCATGTCCTCTAGTCTTCCTCTCTGCCATCTGAAGGCCTGAAGTCTCTATTAGAGTAATATGACCTACACACCTGTGCCTGTATAATTAATCAGGCTTCACATCAGCCACCTGCACTGTTAGATCAGTCTTGGGTTACAATTAACTTTCAGGCCAGAATCTGCTAATTGAACCTTGATCTGTACCGCTCTTAGGTGTAGTGCAAATCGACCCCTGGATGTCACTAACAGGCCGTTTCACAGGTGTCCAGTGTGAACAACGAATGACATCATGGACACGTACACCTGCTGCTCGGTGTGTTTGTTCCCATAGTTATGCTGATGTCATGGGAACTGCAGCAGGTTTGAGGTTGATTCTGGTGTATAAAGGTATGCGGCTCTTACCTCTGAGAGCTGTTTTCAAGTTAACTTTGGCCTGACGGTGTAGGTCTTCCACGCAGGCCGGTCTGGAGCCCGGCAGAAAGACGTTCTCCTGCTGGTGCCATGGAGCCGTGTAGTGCACAGTCCACTTTTTCTCTTCATCCAGATTAGATACAGCTAAAAAGAAACACAAAGACACTTAAAATGATTAACATGCAACAATAAACATTTAAAATGACCTAAAAGTATACGTTTACTGTAGCAAAACTCATGGAACTCAACGCAAAGGACATGTGAGGACTGCCAAATGTGTCCATTTGTGGACTCACCTTGAGTCAAAACAGAGCCAAAAGGACCCTTGCTGGCTTTAATTTTTTTTAACCTCTTCTACACTTCTAACTAAGTGAACCCTTAAAACTGGAACCAAAGAGTGACCCAAAGTGAACAGGAACACCCGTACTACCTAGCAGAGGTGCAAATGGGCTATGAGGTAAAGGGGAATCTCGAAGGAAAGACCCCTGGAGCTGGAACCCCCAGCTGTCCCGGCAGCAAACAAACTAAAACAACAGGCTGGTCGTTATAACATGACAGGAAGGGAAAGTAGAAGAGCAGAGGTGGGGGTTTTCTCACAGGTGCGAGGAGCTCTGTCCATAGGTGGCACTGGGCCATTAGGCTGTGATGGGCCATCATGTGAGAGCTGCCAGACTGACAAGCGGAGTCCACGGGAGGCCATTGTGTTCATTCATGAGGCATCAGGACTTCCAATATAGAAGTGATTTCTTACTCGCTCTTCATAGAGACTAACACATACTGATGTGTGATTTCAAATTAATCTATCAAGGGCTTCTGTGCTCAGCTTCAGCTATCACTCAGGCCAAATGTCATTGCGAGAAGTTCTTTTTAAGGCATTTTCAATTTGAATTAAAAATAAATAAATAAATAAAATAATAAACAGAGCAAAATACTGAACAATAAATAGAATACAAATATAAAGCTGCTTTTATTTGATCAAAAATACGAAAAAATTACTTTTCTATTTACAAATGTCTCTTTATATATATATATCAAAGGTATATATAAGGTGTAAATATAATCATCTAAGGTGTATGTGTGTGTATATATATATATATATATATATATATATATATATATATATATATATATATATATATATATATATATATATATATATATATATATATATATATATATATATATAAAGAGACGTGTATATAGAAAAGTAATTTTTTTTTTGTAACCTACTTTCGATCAAATAAATGCAGCTTTGTTGCGACAAAAGTAAAAAAAAAAAAACATCTTTATAAAGATACATCAATGATGCTAACTTGCAGTTGTTTGGATCCAAAAGTACAATGTGAAAACAATATGGGCCGGGGGAAGGTGGAGGAATCGAACTCAGGGCAATCAAACCAAGTGTGAAAACATGTTCTTTCATTCCTTCTCCAGGGTTTTCTCCGTTTATGAACCACAACACTGGGCCTTTGAACTTATTGTTCAAATCAAGGCTGGACTTCAAAAGGACACTTTCTCCTCAAAGGCCTCATCTATGAATGTTCAGACATCAGGCAGGACAAAGCAGTCAAACACATGGGAGGATGCAGAGGGCATTCAGTACTGTAGAAAAACACGTTACAAATACAGTCGTTTGTAAACTGAACGACACTGAGCATCAAGAGCTAAATGAACTGATTCAAGTCCGCGAGTGCCACCATCAAGCTTCCAAAGTGCAGAGACCTTTAGCTTTTAAATGTGTATTATTAAATATTTCAAACAGAAATCGAATCACTGACTTGTCCCTAGAAAGTGTCCACAGTCAGAAATATTGATGCATTGAGTTTTTTTATTGAATTTGTGCTTTTGCCTAGGGTTAGTACCTATGTTATGTGATCATGGCTTCATTGGTATGGTAACAACTAAACAGGTCAATAATCTACCAACCAGCTGACACTGTCACACAACCAGACCAACACAGAATCTGTCCAAACTGAATTCCACAGAACTGGAAGGTAAGTGGCACTAAATAAAATCGCTAAAATGATGACACATCACTGCAAAAAGATACTCAAGCAAATTTGTTCATTCAATCAAGAGGGCCATTTGCAGGATGACAAACCCACATGCACAAACAGCATTAAACAACCTTAGTGGGAGAGATAAAAGTGGGCAAGCCCTTTGAAGTGCCTACAATAAATATCAGATGATTCTAGAATGGGCAATACACACACACTCACACTTAGATAGCCCAGTCCCCAACCCATTAAACCTGTCTGTGTTCTCTTGGGGAGTGAGGAGAGCGGCAGCAGGAACAAAAACCTGCATTGTGCCCAACATCAATCTCCACATCAGCCTGAGCTCAGCACTCAGAATCAGCCAATTCAAAACTCCCATAATCCCTCTGGTCCTGGTCGTACCCACACAAAACACACACACTTTGCAGTTACCACCACGTGTAGCACTGGAATATGGATGAGCTCATCCACCCAAATTTCAGCTCAGAAGATAAAGGATCATAATTCAAAATGAATCACAATTTAATTGTATTTATTATAATTGTATTAATTTGTTTATTGGGCTCTGTACTCCTGAGATAATAATAATATATATATATATATATATATATATATATATATATATATATATATATATATATATATATATATATATATATATATATATATATATATATATGGCTTGCCATTTATTAAGGCATGAATTAAGGCATTTTATGGCAAAAAACTAAAGGTTTTAGTAGATCAACCAGTATCTGGTTCAAGTGTAAATCATGTACAACCATTATTTAAAAGTATCAATAATACATTTGAGTAATACAAAAAAAATCTAATTTAAAATATTAAATATCACAATATTTAATATAATAAAAAGTCATTATTTTCTATTTTTCAAAATGTTTAATATTACATACTATTTTAATATTCAATTCAATATTTTGAGATCTGTTAAAGGTTACATTAAACAATGTTATTAAAATATTAGTGTTATTAAAAATTAACTTGAAGTGAAAACGAGATAAGTGTTAAAGTAATTTAAATGTAAAAATAGGAGGGCATTTATTTTTAAAAACTATTATTGGCTGATAACTGATCTAGCATTAATATATACTGCACATATCTAACATAAATATTTGAAAATAATGTAGGTACAAAAGAAGATGCACACAACCACCATTGTGTGTAGGTCATTCTCTGGTTATCATAAGCAGCATCAAGGTGTTAAGAGGTTTGTCTATTAAGTGTACAGGAAATGACTAATCTGTCCATGTTGAAATACAGATGTACAACTCTATATGGACTCTGAACTTACACACCTGACAATCAAAGACCTGCACACAATCTGACATATTCAATAAAATCCCTTAAAATTACAATAACCACTAGCTGAGAGATTAACAAAACGCTTCGCTATTTAAACAAGTTCAGAAAACTAACTAGAAACCTGTCTGATCTCCATCAGCACTGAAAAAAAAACAAAACATGGCCAAAGAGTTCTTACCCTTCCGTTTGAAGTATTTAATGACTGACTTGAGTGAAGTCCCGATGAACACCATTATTCCAGCGTGTGTGAGGCAGGTGGACCCTGTGTATAATTGTCACGGCCTCCCAGTACACGGGAGCGCTGGACGAGTAGTGTGTGTCGACAAGCCTGTGTCCTTTTGCCAACAAGTCAGTATGTGCCTCTCCCCATTTGATCAATGCTTATCGCCTCCACAATGAGCCCCTCCTACATATACACACACCCTCAACCCAACCCTGGGAAACACCTCCTCCTCCTTTACACACACACACAGACTCACTCCCTGGGGCTTGGAGGAAGGGGTGTAGTATATGCCCCTCTGTTCATCTGTGCTTTGGTTACCAAGGAGCTCTCCTGTATGATCAGCTCATCCGAAGCATCCGCCATGCTTCTTCCCTAATACAAGCTTGTATGAAAAAAGATCACAAATGAGATCTCTTTAATTTCTCATTTGTTTCTCCTAGGCCTCAATTAGCTGACATTTTGAGTTTTGTTAAAATTTCTGAAAATACAAAAAAAAAAGATGCTGAATTTACGTGTCTTCTCTAGAGTCAAAGTTGATATCTCAATAGTGTCTCAAACTGTGCTCAGATTTGCCAGGATCCAAAAGTTTTTGTTTCTACTCCAATACACAAGCAAGTAGGAAAGAAAAGACGAATCGCAAATGAAATCCCATGTAGCATTTCAACTGTTTCTTCAAGACGGCAATGAGTTAAAACAGAGGCTTTTGCTAAAATCCCAGTGTTTATTGTCACTTATGGTGGCAAAGCTGAATTTTCAGCAGCCATTGCTCCAGTCTTCAGTGTCACATGATCCTTCAGAAATTCTAATATGCTGATTTGGTGATTAAGAAACTTATTATGAAAATGTCTTATTCTGAATGTTGTAACAAAATGTTTTTTGAAAAGAGGTGCTCAACCAACAATTCATGTGAATTATAAAGAGTTGCAACACTCACTCTTAAATCAATCCAACTTTATTGGAGCTTTTCCCCTTCCCTCTTATTCTGAATGTTGGAAATATTTTTGTAGAAACTAAAGTTTTTGCAAAATTGTAAATGTAAAAGTCTTTACTATCACTTTTGATCAGTTTGCTTTATCATTGCTGATAAGCTATTCGATATCAACAATCAAGAATGTAACCAAAACAGGGTTGGGGGCAAATATGTTCATTTTCATTTCTCCAAAGACATTTTAGCAGAAACATCAGATATTTAAGCGTTTCAGTTAAGTAAATAAACCTCTTGAGCTATAAAACTCTCACTTCGGACACTGATGCTTTGCTTTCAACTGTTGTAACCAGACATGTATGTTCATACAATTCACATATGTGCACATCCGTCTCAGTCTTCGCTGGAGGACAGAAGGAGCGGGTCTCCCACTGATAAGCCGGCTTGCCGTGTTAGCACACAGCCACTGAATCTAGACCACTGGAATATAGATCACACACACACACACACAATCTGCCTCATTGTCTACACACACACCATGACCCTGTTTCTTTTCATTATGGGGGGGTGCAGAGGGATCTGAATGGAAGGGGGATGAAGGGTGGGTGAATTTGGACATGAATGGAGTTGCAAATGATTACTGAACTAGAGGAGGTAATGCATTGAACACCCCTCCCCCCTAAAATATCCCAATCACCCCCACAGCAAGCCAAACGCACACTTCAAGGCCATTCCTGATCTTTACTAGCTTATACTTGGTTGTTAAAATGTTTTTATGTGTAACAAGTGAATCTGAAAGAGGAAACAAGCGTGTGCAGCTCTCTTTTACTCACTGCCAAATTCACAAAGTGAGGCTTTTCTCTGCATACGGCCCATATCCGGCCTCTTCCTCTCGAGCCTATTCTCTCAACACGTGCATTTGTGTGTATTCCAGACTCTGTTTCCATGCTGTCTGGCACGTGTACAGTATCAGGATTATGTAGCTCACGGCGGCCGCAGTAATTAACACGCTATTGTTCTGTTCTCACTCCACAGATGGTTCAACATCCCGGTCTGTCACTGCAGGATTACAGTCATTTCAGTGTTTATGTATACGTAAAAGTGTGACACACCTCATGGCTAGTCACTTTAACAGAAATGGCACATGCATGACAATTGCACAAAAGTTTGTTTCCCGCATTCAGACATGAGGCATGTTCGCCAAGTGTCAGAAATCTATTCATGAGATTCCAGGGTGAAGTTGATGAACAGCCAATCAGAGTGCTTGAATCTCTCACACTTTTCACACTTGGTCTGGGCTCTCTGCAACCGACAGATCCACACTCACCCACATTATGTGTATGTGTAACGGAGCTGTTGTCATATCCCTCCCCCTTCACACGCACACACATGTAAGCTGTCTCAAACAATCTCCGGCAGTTGTGAAAGGGGAAAATCTTCATCACATGAGAAAAATCAAAACCGACTATCATACAGTGAGGTCCAAAAGTGTGAGAGCACATTGAAAATCTTTTATTTATTTATTTAAACCTGGACATATACCAAAATGTTTAATATTTAGAAAAATGTATAAATTATAAATAAATTAGTATTCAGGATTCAGCACTGTTTTAGGCTACTAATCAAATATGCAAAGTTGTGAATTTTAAAATGAACTTGGTAAAAATATGTAAAGGTCATTTAAATCATTTAAACCTGGACATAAATCGAAAGTTTTAGGATTTGACAAAATATACACACAAAATATGAATCATTCAGGATTTAGTACTATTCTAGGTCATTAATCAAATATATGATTTGATTAATAACATTCATATCAATTCAACATTTTATTTTCAATCCAAAAAGATGACTTCAGACTAATTTTAATACTCATCTTTCAAAAGTAATGCGTTATAATATTATGTTGCTCACTAAAAAGTAACTAATTACATTATTTTGTTACTTTTTCTTACCTGGGCTGAGCTTGCTTGTTTGTTTTTTAATAAATATAAATTGGGAAAAGGTGCAGTCCGTAACTTTTTGCGCTCTAGCGGTAAATACACAGAACTGCATGTGTCTTGCGGAAGAACATTGCAGCCGGAGCTACTTCTCTCTGTTTATGTCTATGGCGAGTCACGCAGGGACTGTGCTCCTCCGCAGCGCTTCCTACCAGTCTGGCCTGAAATAGTACCAATATAAACACTTATTATAAACGTGTCACCATAATTATTCATGGTAAGACAAAAACACGGTTTGGAAAATGTACAACATGAATCCATTCTCATTGGATAATTTTTGTAAATCTTGAACACAAAAAAGTTACGGACTGCAGCTTTAAAAACGTGATGTTTCGGCCATTGTCAGGGATTTTTTTATTGTTTGGGTTGCACCTCCTCTTGTGTTGGTAGAGCACCTCTCTTTAACATTTTTGTTTTTTAATAAATTTTTTTTTATAAAAAAGTAATATTTTTGGCAAATGGCCCTTTCACACAAAAAGTGAACTGAATAAACCTCAGGCTGAAGGAAATGCAAATTCGCCTGTACAGTAGCTCAAACAAACCAGGAGAAGAAAGTTCAACACTCTCACTTCAGCAACAAAACAAACAAAAACAAAATGTGATGTTTAATTATGCCATTTTTGCTTATTGGTATGGTTAAATTGGATGATCGAAGGTCAGCAGCAAAGACATTGGTTAATAAAGTGAGATTAAATACATATAGTATACTTGTGTTATTTAACATATTTAATTATTGCAAGTTTGCAAAATATTCTGAGTTTGCGTTTCACCGTTTTAATTCATTTTGAGGAATACTGATTCTGTTTTTGTGCAAGTGAGATGAGTAAACGCTTTCTCACATTTAGTCTAGAACTACAATAATGTCATGTTTACATAGTGCACACAACGCCACTGCACCTTACTCCCAATTTCTCTCAAAATGGGGACAGGAGAGGTGAAAGTCAATAAATGGCAAAACAAAGTAACTTGCATTACTCGTTTGAAAAAGTAACTCAGATCATTAAACTCAGAAAAAAGTAATCTGATTACATAACTTGCATTACTTGTAATGCGTTACCCCCAATATGGTTTATCTCTTATCTTGCCCTTCTCTCTATTTCTCCATCCACTCATAAACTTCTATCCTCCCCCATTTCTCATTCACTCTCCTGCTATTGCTTTTGGTGCTTATTAACGAAATCCCTATTGATTGTTCCTCTTTTTTCCCCTCAAACCTTATCCCTGTGTGTTTGTTGGTTTGATCTTAAAAACATTTGTCTGATTTATCCTAGGAAAAGAGAAACAGAGTGTGTGGCAGGTAGAAGGAGACCTCCAGCCAGCACTGAACCTGTTCAGAGTGTTTGTTCAGTTTACTGAGGTCAGCTCTCACATTCTGAACACAAACACAGCTGCCACGGATACTCTGCTACAACTAATACAAATATTCTGCTTTTCCAATCTGCAGTTAGGCAGTTTGGAGTGAGGAGAGAAAGTTGGGGTCTTCAGTTTTTGCAGGCTATGTTGAAACCTTATTTGATCCACAAATAAGTAGCATGGCATGATAACAAATCCTTTGAACTTTAAGGAGGAAAACAGAATTAATGACATACTGGAGCATCAGGATTTCAGAGAAGTTAGAGATTAAGCACAAGAGCCAATGCACATAAATCCACATATAATTGCAGGTTAGCTAGCTAGTATTAATGACACAGGGCCACTTTCCCACACACAATCAAATAACTCTCAAGAGACTAATTTATACAAACAGTTACACATACATTTATCTCATTTCTAACTATATTGCTTTAATGGCTGACCTGCAACTTCAGCAATCACAGGGCTGCTATAGAAAGAAAGCAAGAGAAAGAGCTAGACAAACTGCACACTGTGAGATGCACATGCTCAGATCATGACACCGACGACCATATTTACTAGCAGTCTGTGTATATCTGCTCTCTAGAAAAATTGTTATGTTCATTAATGGGATTCTCAAACAAAAAGAAGATTCTGTGAAGCTTGATGTAAGCGCATTGTGAAACTTGCGTAAGAAGCGATGGCGTTGGCGCCAATAATCAAATGAATTATTTTTCTAAAAATCTTTGTTTGTGTCTAATTAAATAATGAGAGAATGATCATGTATTTTTTTGTTTATTATATATGGTATGTATATATATATATATATATATATATATATATATATATATATATATATATATATATATATATATATATATATATATATATATATATATATATATAAAATAAATAAAATAATAAATGAAAATGTAATTTAAAATTTAAATAATGAAAAAAATATATTATTATTAACGTTCCTGGCACTTTTCCTGTATAAAATTTTTCCTGTTGTATTTTTTTGTTTACTGTTTTACAGTATATAAGGTTTATGATGAAATTATTTACTATGAGTATTAATACTTTGGCAAAATATTATGTAAAATAACCACATCTATAAAGTACTTTAAAATGGTAAGAATTTAAATATAAGGAGAAGATGACTATGAAGACATACAATAAATAAATAAATAAATTCAGTAGTCACTCACAGTGAAAGCCTGGAGCTGATGAGATCATCAACATGAGTCAAGAGGGATATTTTGTTAGTGCAAAACACGCACACACACACACACACACACACACACACACACACACACACACACACACACACACACACACACACACACACACACACACACACACACACACACACACACACACACACACACACACACACACACACACACACACACACACACACACACACACACACACACACACACACACACAGACACACATCTGGTTTACTATCTTTGTGGGGACTCTCCATAGATGTAATGGTTTTTATACTGTACAAACTGTATATTCGTATACACCTACACTAACCCTACCCCTAAACCTACCCATCACAGAAAACTTTCAGCATTTTTAATTTTTAAATAAATTGTGTATGATTTATATGCTTGTTTCCTCATGGGAGCTCAATTTAGGTCCCCACGGTGACACGGTGTGCCCCTGAGTCTATGTGCATTCAGGTTATAGTCCCCACCGGGATAGAAAAACATGAAAACAAACAAACAAAAAAACACACACACGTTGTGTTTTTGTGAATTGTGGGGACAGTCCATAGGCGTAAGGGTTTTTATACCGTACATACTGTACATTCTATCCCCCTACACTGCCCCTGCTCCTAAACCTACCAATTACAGGAGACATTATGCATTTTTACATTTTCAAAAAATCATCATTTAGTATGTTTATGAATCAATTTACATTGTGGGGACCGCTGGCTGGTCCCCACAATGTAGGTGATCTCAGGTTTTACTATCCTTGTGGGGACATTTGGTAAACACACACACACACACACACAAAACTCTGTGTAAATCTGCCTTTGCTTCAGACCCTAAACACTTTGTATTTACCCATAACAAATCACTCAATCCCTCACTATGAGACACAGTAGCTGTAAAACACTTATCAACCGTCTACTGCCACACATGAGACAAGAAAAATTAGCATAAAAACAAACATCGCCTACTTGGTTTTGAAAAGAAAGGCAATAAAAAGCTGCAGGGTTGGAAAGCGTTTGAAATCAGTCCTGGGTTTATTAGCATTTAGCTTGATTTGCAGATAAGGCTCATTAACAGAGCAATGGTCTGCTAGGAGGACAGAAAACATCCAGACAGAGCACTCAAGGTCTTGGCACTCCACCGATCCCGCGTGAAGTTTCCTCAAGTCAGTTGTGTTCATGCAAGAGTAGCAACGTATTGTGTTGTGTCCTGAAAAGGAGACTGTCTGGCTGTAGCGTGTCTGCATGAGAGTATGTGTTTGTATAAAAGGTCAAGCATTGTGTTAAATAATAGGCTTGGGCCTCTCAGTGAAGGCATTCCCTCCTATTGTATCGTCAACGAGAACGTCTAATGGTTAAAGCAAGACTTAATACAGCACATATAACGCACAAGCAAATTGAGGGAAGAGTACCTTCAATAGACAACAAACTCCATCAGAAATTAGATGAAAGAAAAGGAGGGAGAAAAACCGGAGATGGACGAAGAAAAGAAAAATGATTCCCTTTGAAGTGGTCTTTCAGAAAGCCACACCTTGGTGAGAACACAAAGCCGAGCACGAAAGAGAGATGCAATAAAACAATTCAAAGGGGTCAGAACGATCAGAAAGGAAGGGAATGCATTAGCTGTTGGTGATAATGGGTTTCTTTATGAATTCATAATGAAAATCACTGAAAATGTATTCAGATCTAGTTATGTAGGGAAACTCCTTCTGAGAAACTCCTGCAGAAATGAGGTCAAAGTGCAATTTTCTCAATTTTCAGAAAGACCTTACATGAATATTTATATAAAAGGATCAAAAACATTAACATAATCATTAACAAAAATAAATAAAATACATTTTACAGTTGTATCTGCATATTTTATTAAACTGGGATACATGAAACAATTTTATCAGAAAAGATTGCACTTGCAATGATAACTAAAAATAACCAAATTGTGCAAACTTTTTATTAATTCATTTGCTCTCACTAATGTCCAATCAGCTTTCTGCACCCCAGGAACCGTTACATTTGGCCTCTGTTTCAGTTTTCTTGTCTAAAAGAGAACAACCACCCTGGATGGCTATAAATAAGACCAACAACAGAACACAAACAGGCGTGCAATGGCCAGCAAGTTGGCTTTTCTACAGGACACCAGGCGGGTAGCTGTTAATGTGTCCCCCTCACACAAAGTCTTTTCAGCGAGTTTCTCTCTGAGGAGTTAGAGCCGTTGGAGCCGTTTGTTTGGACACTGAGGCAGTTTTGTTCAGACATGGTGAGAGCAGTAATTCTGTCTGTTTTGTGGGGAGATTTAAGGGCTGACTATAATTGATTTGTTTCTTTTTGTTTCAATACTATTAAAAGGGAATAATTTGATCCACTTCTCTCCATATAACAAACTCTCCTCTACCATTCAAAAGTTTGAGGTCAGTATGACCCCTCTTATGCTCAAGGCTGCATATTTAATCAAATAAATACAGTAAAAACAGTAATATTATGAAGTATTATTACAATTTCAAATAAATGTTTTCTATTTACATATATTTTAAAACGTAATGTATGCCTGTGATGCTAAAACTGAATTTTCAGCAGCCATTACCCCAGTCTTCAGTGTCACATGATCCTTCAGAAATCATTCTAATGCTGATTTGGTGCTGTTGAAAACAATTGTCTCGCTTAATATTTTTGTGGGCACCGTGATACATTTATTTCAGGATGCTTTGATGACTAGAATGTTCAAAAGAACAGCATTTATTTGAAATAGAAATCTTTTGTAACATTTTCAATGCCTTTACTCCTACTTTTGATCAATTTGATTCCAACCCTGGTCCTGGAGAGCTACCACCCTGCAGATTTTAGCTCCAACCTCAATCAAACACACCTGAACCAGCTAATCATGGTGTTCAGTGTGCTAGATAATTACAGACAGGTGTGTTGGAGCAGGGTTGGAAATGAAATCTGCAGGACGGTAGCTCTCCTGGAGCAGGGTTGGACACCTCTGATTTAATGCATCCTTTACTGACCTCAAACTTGATGTAATAGTACATACTCAGTAGTAACTCAAAAAGTAGTGTATATGTTTTGGGATTCCAGGAGCTCAACTGGTAGAGCATGGGTTTGTCTCCCTGCGACCACACATACTATTAAAAAAGCATTCTTGAAATGCATGCTTAAAAACATCTGCCAAGTGCGTAAACATGTGCACATGCCTGTGGACCCCAAGTACAGCAGCTGTCTGGGGGGAGCCATTACTGAAGAAAAGCCTCGGTTTGAGCACTAGTCTCATGACACCTCATCAGCTGAAGATGTTCCATTGCGATGACCTGCCAAAGTACACTGTTTCCCCAATGCACAGAGCACAGAGAATTAGATGAGGCAGAATGCATGGAAACAAATGAACCTCACACACACTGGGGCGTCTCAGGACACATCAGACATGCACGCACACCTCCGTCTTCCCCAATATGGATTTGAGCGACAGGACAACTCATTGGAAAGCAGTCTTTGTCTCAAGCCCTTTGTGCATTAAATGCAATAGGTGCCCATGCTGCCTGTAAAAGGTCATGGGGATAGTATGTCAATTTGATGTTTGAAAGACTGTGTGCTTGTCTCATCACATGATCAAACTCTTATGCAGCTTATTGAATACATGGACAAGGCGTGTGTTCTGTCTAGTCCTGTATAAATTAATGATTGAGACAAAGACCATCCTGCAAATGCACATGTGATATTTGCTTTGATATATGAGACAAATCCAATAACACATTAAAGATCAAGACTATTCTTTGAGATAAAAGTGTGTTTGAAAAAGATGCCTGGCGGATCTTGATTTCCATTTTTCTGTAGGATCATGTGATTAATCAGAGTGCGCATTATAATGGTACTAATTATACTAATTACTCCACATTTCATTGGCTAGGAACATTCAGACCAATTAGCACTGATACAAACACAAACTAGAAAACAAAACATAGGCCTAACTAATACGCGTTTGTTCGAAAACGTATATTTTTCTCTCCGTTTTGGCCTTCCGTCCACACCGAGACGTTTTTTTAAGGCAACGAAAACGTAGCTTTTTGAAAACGCTCTCCAAAGGGGATATATTTGCAAACGGCGTCTTCTTGTCATAGTGTGGACTATGTATTTGAAAACAATGACGCATGTTTAATCATGTGCCGCATATTGTACCAATAGGTATTCATGTTTATACCGCTTTTGTGCCTGTTATGTGCTATGTATAAAATATGTTACTTTGCGCACTCTTCATATCACAGTCCTGCAAAGATGACACAAAATTTACTCGCAATTGCTGTCCTGTGGCAAAACATGACACCAGTTGCATTTTAGACCAAACATACAATGGTGAGTGAGTGCGACCTGGATGCATCAGTGAAAGGTGAGATGTTTTTCTTTAATATAATTATCCTGCCAGAAGAATTATGTGATAACCTGATAATGTCTTGTTCTGTATGTCATCTCTGTGAGCTTTTATGAGGTTTAACGCATGCACGGTAGGGTGAATTTAGCTTTTTCCAACGTTTCAGTGTGGACAAGAAACTTTTTGAAAATGCTTGATTAGGGATGCAACGGTGAGGAAATTTTCCCACCGGTTAATCGACATGTGACAACACCGGTAATACCGGTATCACCGACTCGGCTTTTAAATCACTAATTCGATCTAAACGAAAGTAACATGCACACGACCGCTCAAGCATTCATAACGCAGCGGAGCAAAGCGACTTTTCAATGAATTCCTATGAAAGTTAAGCTTCCGTTTGCATGAACTGAAAACGCGCCAGTGCGCACACACCGTGAATGACAGTACATCTGTAAATGCGCGCTCTGTGAGGCCATGAATGAATGACAGTTTGTCCGTAAATGCGCGCTCTGCGCGGCCGTGCACATTTTAGTTTTGCCAATTCGGGGGCGGGTTGCTTGAATTGTGGGTTCATTAGCCTTTTATTCTTAATGAAAAACACAACAACAAAACAAATGACAAACTCCCTTGAATAGGCGCTTTTACATTTCGCTTTGAAACCAAATCTTCCGCGATCATCTCAGTCAGCTCCTCACTCTCATGATGAAAGAGATCTGACTCCGGCTGCGTTTGTGCCGAGACTCAAGGTCGGATCATGCTTTAAGCAGACATGTTCAGGTTTTATTTGTATTGTCTGTTCTCTAACTGAACAAAATAATTTTATTACTATAAAACAATCCAAACGATGGTGGGGGGCGGTGCCACGGTGGGCAAGTGATGTAACCGGTGTTGAGTCTGAACACCGGTAACACCGGCAACACCGACTATCGTAGCAAGCCTACGCTTGATAAAGGTAGTGTGTGGACGGAGAACGTTTTATAATGAAAACGCTGTTTTCAAATGCATCCGGATTAATGTAGACGTAGCCATAATTTGTCACTTTTAACAGTGGTCAAACCGAAACCGTAAATAATCAATTAATAATCAACCAAACTTATTTAATAATCAACACTCAAATAATTAAAAGTAAAAAAAAAATAAACTTAAAAAGTAATTACAGAATTGTTTCTATTTTAAGTTTGTTTGTGATATATTATCATTTAAACGACAATAAACTCAAATAACTTATTTTCATGCCAGATTTATTCAAACATACATTAAATACTAAAGTTAAGTGACATTGTATAGCCTACAAGCTGTTTTATTGACGTCTTTCCCCGACTGAAACACTTAATGAGCGATTACATGAGACAGGATTTATTTCGGTAAGTTGTAATGTATCTTTCAACACACCTTCTGGTGTTCACCCATGTTTATTTTGTGCTGTAACTGTAGTAAAGAGGAAAATAGATGATCGGTTCATGTGTGCTTGATCTGTGCTGCTGCTTGAAATGAGGCGGCTACGGGTACATATGTCATGCCGTATTAAAGAGCGCCAAAATGACATTTATTATTCAAATTTCGTAATAAAATGTACAGTATCTTTAAAGTTGAGACTTTGCTTCATATTAAAATGAACAAAGCTTTTGCGATTATTGGATGGCATGCGTACTATAAATATTTAGTGAAGTTTTTGTCATGCATCAACAGAAAACGATTTTAAAACGATTTAAAAGATTTTAGATTTTAGAAGAAACCATATTAACTGAACACAGTCAAAACTTGCCATCATAGAAGCACCAATTAAACTTCTGTTTCGGTCACTGATTTCAGCCCTCCAAAACCATTTCAGCCCGAAACCGAATATTTTGGTGCATCTCTAATTATGATCAATATTGAAAACAGTTACTACTTATAAACGGCTTAATGTTTTTGTGGAAAATTATAAATTTTTCAGTTTTCAATTTCAAAAGAACAGCATTTATTTGAAACAAAAATCTTTTGTAAGATTATAAATGTCTTTACTGTCACTTTTGAACTATTTAATGCATCGTTTCTCAATAAAAGTATTAATTTACTATATAAAAAAGTTTTCACTTTCAGGTTTGTTAGTAATTAGCTGCACATAATTTAACCCATTTTAACCCACCATGGCCAATGCTCATCCAACCCAGCAAGTGTTGCTCAGCCAATCAACACTGACCCTATAAGGGTGAGACAAAATCGAAGAGCGTCAAAAGCAATTTATGAGCTACAGGATGGCTAGGCTTGATTAGGAGACAATAAGCAGCATGAGCTCGTAATCATGGTGGGGGGTGAGATCTCTGGGGACGGGGGGTAAATATGTCTGATTCCAATGTACTAGAGCAAACTGACCCATATTTGCCACTTTAGGCAGGAATCGGTGCTCGATGGAGAGAAATGGTGCATGATTAAGTCAGTCTGCATCCGGAGTTCAAACTTCATCTGGACAAACCCCGGGATTTGATGAAGAACAAAACAAATTTGTCAGGAGTAATAGAGTTCTAATAGGACACATCAACCTGATAAAACTTTGCAAAAACCAGAAAATGAGGAATATAACAGCCAATTAGTCAAATCCAACCATGTGAGAGATTTGCAACATAATTTTAGTCAGATTTCTACTGAGACTTCAGCCTCAGGGAGAAGATGGAGTCACTGTTGCTGTGGAAACAGGATGTGACAATGGCAGGATGTACCGTCAGGACACCAATCTATCCCTTTTGTCATTAACATGAGAGATCAGAGATTCTATGCTGTATTGCTAACACACACACACACACACACACACACACACACACACACACACACACACACACACACACACACACACACACACACACACACACACACACACACATAGGTAACGACATATCTCTCTATAGAGGAAAACTGGGAGAGATAACAATCCGGATCAGTCCATTGAGACTCTTAATGGAAGCATGAGCATGGGGATGTGCAAATGAACAGGCTTTTAATAAGTAAGACACACGTGAAAGCTGCCATGATAGTGCTGCATATATTCATCCCACATTAAAACACATAGTGCTTAATTATCCATCATTACACTTTACACTAATTTGCAGACAAGGCTATCATTTAGGCCTCTTGAAGCAGAGAAAATATTCAAATAGGCATCTTTGAGGACACCTGGATTTGGAAAGACTCATTTCCTTAAGTGGCAAATAGACCCTCAAGTGCAAGCTCAAGGGTGAGGGGTTGTGTAAAGGGGGTTTGTATATCCAGTAATCCTATCCCACAAACCTGTCCTCTCTCTCTGAATTATGCAGGGAAAGATGGAAGCAGGGGTTCGAAATCACTCAAATCTCCCCCTCCTCCTCTCCTGTGTCCTATCAATATGATGAAGGACCCGAGATGAAAAAAGACAGTTCATTTCATATAGATCCTAAGACCACTTTTATAACGTTCCTCTCCCTTTGAGGACTCCCAAAGGAGTCTGGGGTAATTCACTGATCAAATATTGAACTTTAAAACGCCTCAGGGATTAACATTGACAGGGCCCACCCCATTTTTCTCTTTAACAACAAAAGCAATTCTCTGCATCCATATAGGTGTAAAGAATACTTCTTTGCAACACAGAATGCAAACACCTGTATGTTTTTATAATTATAAGAATTTCTTCACTGAATTCAGTACATACTAAGAAAGCACATGAGTTCAAAACACAGCCCATGAAAACATGGGGGGGCAGAGAACTACATACAATATAATACAATCAGTAACAAAAACTAAAACTCTTAAAATGTTTTGGTTATTGAAATAAAGCTGATATCAAATAAAATGTAAATATCAGATAAAAAGCTTCAACTTCAAAACTTGAACATTAGAAATGTTGACAAATAAATGAAAACTGAAACCAGAATAAGTTAAAGCACTAAAATAACTAAAAATAAAACAAATGAATGAAAAATAACAATCAATTAAAGCTATATAAAATATATATATATATAAAAAAGGACAAAAATTCCAAAAGGACATAAATTACAAAATCTTAAACTAAAATAACTAAAAATAAAGCAAATGAATGAAAAATAACAATTAATTAAAGCTATGTAAAATATATATAAAACAAAAAGGACAAAAATTCCAAAAGGACATAAACTTACAAAATCTTAAACTAAGATGAAAGTGAAAACAGAAAATATAAAAAGAAATGAAAGCTAATTCAAAATATTAATAAACACTGTATTAGTATATAAATAAATAATACTGAAAAGAAACACTCAATAATACAATACAATACAATGCACTACATGTTGGACAATGTTAATGACAATGTAACTAATAAAGTTCAAAATCTTTGCACTAAGCCTTTCCATGGCAGAGGTGTCAAGAGGACCTCTCTCATTTATGAAACGCTGTATAATCAGCGCCATCTAGTGGTTACAATAGGTTAAAACAAAAACGTTCAGTTGACGTTCATTCTCCTCACACAGCATTAATAGGGCCCAAGCAGCACCCCATCTTCTGCCCACATCTTTGACACACCCACTGCCTAAATCCCTCTATTCACATTTCATTTTTTATTTCATAACAAGTCTCTGAGGAGTCACAGAGGTCTGACACTGGCCATGATAGAATGGTGGAAATCTCCTCCCTATTCTTCCTCATTACAGGACCACAGCTCCCTCATCAGTTCAGAGCCAAATGATTCAGAGATGTGCCAAATGCTATCATTTCGGCTTACATTCAAAAATCCCACGCTATAGAGATTTTCTATATGTAATTCCACATGTAAATACAAAGGTTTGGACTGAAACACAGTAAGTTTACAGACCATGTCATGTTGCTCTGTGACATTTGTCACAGAAGACAACCACTGATATTTATATCAAATATTGTCTACACTGTCTGAACAAACCTGATTTCAGTGCATACAATCAGTCCTAAAAATCACATGGTAAGAAACAAATCTGATTTGTGCGCAGTGTGAACAAAGCCAAAGAGCTTTTATGTGGCTAGACGAATAAAATGCTGGTCCGTTGGCAGACCTATTTATCAGAGTTAATGAGACTTAATTAAAGATTGAGCTCAAGCTAAATCAGCTGCTGTTGAATCACCTGTGCGCTTCAAGATCACAAACACCTGCTGCGTCCAAATCCTGTTATTGAGGTGCGTGTCTTCAATACATGATATATAAATCGGAGACCGTTTACTGTAATACAACCTGACCTAGAGCTGAATGGAAAGTGAAAAGTGAAGAATGAAAGACTGAATCAGATACACTGACAATTCAAAATGTTTTATACTGGCATTCACAGTATAAATGATCATAAATGATTCATTTAAATTATCTCTAATGTTGGGTGAAAGTAGTCGATCCCCCCGCCTTTTAACCCCTGTTGACCTTTCGTCTAATGTCATTTAGCACATTTAAGACATTCGGCTTTGAGGAACCGATCAATACGTGTGACGCCTGTCAGACCTCACGCTCTGAATCTGAGCCCTCTGCTTAGGAATGATCTGTAACCTAATTACCCGAAACCCTGCTCACAGAAGAAGCCTACTGTAGTGTGCTGTGAGATGATAGTAACAGACTGAAATAAGATACAGGTAGAGATGGATACAACAGGGTGGTTCAGTGTTTGTATCGGTGGAGAAAACCACAACACTGATCAGGGGCTAAACAATAAGGAGTTTGGCAGCTGGCATGGGCAATGGCCCCAGAATTTTTTTTTTTACAATTTACAAATAGTCATTTATTTGGTTTGTCATTTGCAATAATAGCTAGAAAATATATATGGCTGCAACATAACTCCATACAAGCAAAACAACAAAAACATTTGCTGGGAAAAAATGTATGCTGCAAAACATTACAGATTTTTAAAAATATTTTTCAACCAGATCAAACAGATCTTTTTAATATGGTCACAAATCAGTCTCACAATTTTAACACAATGATTTTGAATTAACAATGATGTTTAGGTTTGCGAGGCATAAAAACGTCATCTATAAACATAAGATAATAGTCCCGGCCACACATTTTGATCAATGATTTTCCAATCACTTAAGATTTTATTAATTCCAATTTTTCTATCCCTGGAAATCACTTCAACTCCAAATCCATTATTTGTCTCTTCTCCCTCTTTCTACTCCGCAAACACCTGATGTCCAGCACTAAATAAAAATAGTCTTAACCCTCAATCCCCTAAAGCGATTAATCCGCCAAACAAAACCTAATTACAGCTGCCATGATGGAACAGCAGGCCCAGTTAGTACCTAAACCAAACCAAACAAGCCCGAAAGACTCAATTAGACCCAGTCTTATCATGATGGAGAGACACTGATGAGACAGAAGTTTATGCAGAGCAGAAGTGAGCCATTTTTAAAACTCTCACACAAACACACACACACACACACACACACACACACACACACACACACACACACACACACACACACACACACACACACACACACACACACACACACACACACACACACACACACACACACACACACACACACACACACACACACACACACACACACACACACACACAGGTAACGACATATCTATCATTTACCATTACATTCCAGTCTCAACATGACAGTAGTGACCTCCTGTCACCCTCAACCAACACACAATACAAAGAGTCACATGAAGATGCTCTAAAAAGTTAAATTAGGACCCATTACAGATGCAGTGCATGTGCCTGGATTGTGATGAATAGACCACAAAAACATTTAGATTTAAGATTCATTCACAATTGAACTGACATATTGAAGCAACCACGTGTGTGAGTGGTTGCTAGGGCGTTGCTATGCAGTAGCTAGGGCGTTCTGGATGTTCGTAGGGTTTTTGAAGATGGTTGTTAAAGCAAAAGAGCCTGCCCTACACACACACACAGTTTATCTGCTTTAACTAACTACATATATATGTTAAAGCAGATAAACAATATATTGCTCAATATTAGATTTGAATCTACTTTTTGTGAGACATACTATACATACATATATATATATATATATATATATATATATATATATATATATATATATATATATATATATATATATATATATATATATATATATATATATATATATATATATACATACATATATACATATATATATATATATATATATATATATACATATATACATATATATATATATATATATATACATATATATATATATATATATATATATATATATATATATATATATATATATATATATATATATATATATATATATATATATATATATATATATATATATATATATATATATATATATATATATATATATACACAATGCAAATATATACAACACCCTGTACAGTGGGAAAACCACATTTCATTTTTACTGGGTTTTTTTGTTGCTCTAAAGTAGTTATACATGACCATGACCAAAAAATTGGCAAATATACACAAATATATTTACAAATATAACTATACTACATTATAACGCACTGCCTGTATGCCATTAATACATTTTCGAACAGGCAAAAAAAAAATAGACATTCCAACAAGAAACACACATTTCAAGTAGAATAACTGGCTGTAGCTAGGGATGCAACGATTATAGATTTTGTTGGTACGATTATAGTCTGAGAAATAATCACGATTTCATGATTATCACGATTATTATGCATTCATTAATTTCACAACAATGTATAAAATCACATGAACACTCTTTAGATTTTAAAGTGTTATTTTTTTGCTACCTTTTGAACCAGAAATAACACAGTAACCAAATTATAAAAAATTAAAAAAAAGACAAAAGTCCATCTCTCCCTTTGGAATTAAAGAAAGGAAAGAAAGGTGACCTCTGCTCTATAAACATCCATGTCAATATGAGGGGAATGAACTGAACTGTTACTGTCACCAACTGTCATCCATACGTATTCATTTGAATAATCTTTTTAATAATTCATCTAATTTTACATGTGGCCTAAGAAAGTCAAATCTATTATTTTGGTTTGTTTGTTTGCGTCACTGCTAAATTCAAACGTGCTTCTGCGCTTTGGCTGGCGCTGAGCCAGAGACGACGCGCTCAGTGCATTTCATGAATCACTATTCATATATCACTATTCAACCACATAATGTTTATTTGAGATTTCAGAGATTTAAATAGACATTTAAGTGAATTACTAGCCTATATAAAAAAAACACATGTATAGTTTGTTAAATTTAAATTCCATACACTGATATCTATGGGAGCTGCAATAAAATGCTTTCAATTATAATTTAAATAAAAGTTTTATTCATATCAGATACACAGTGTGCATAAAATGTTAAAGTTTGTTCTTCTTCCATGTTCACTTGCCACTTACTTCTATGTATTTCGGGGAAAATTGATGGTTTTGATTTTTTTCAATCATTTATTGAATGATTTACGTGATGTAAACTGATCCTGAATTGCAAACTCATTGCACGTTATATCAACTAACATGATCCTTATAAAGGTGTTTAAACGACTAAACACATTCACTTCCACATATTTGACAATCGGAATGTATCATAATTCATGATTTAGTTAACAAGTTTGTAAATATTTTGAATAAAAAAAAGGGAAAACTAAATAAACGTGATACGTATATGTATTGTGACTGCATGACGCATCGGAAAACATATTATGGTATTTTTATGCTTTAGTAAAGTGAAAAACTTACATACAGCACTATTTACTATTTACAGCACTTTTGTTAGTGGTGCCCTGTCGTTTTGCCCTGTTTTTTGTCCAATGTATGAAAATCATAAGTATGATCTCACCTCAAAAAGTCATAAAATGTGAGGAATCATCCATGGCCATAGACAACACAGTATCTAATAATTGGGGTTATAGTTTGTTGTAACCCCAAAGAATGCAAGTACCACTAACAATTAAGAAACTCCATCTAAAAACAAAGGCAGCCCTCCACTATGATTGACAGCTTTCAGTCCTCCTCCAAAAACACAGGACATTGACCTCACACAGAGTAACACTTCTTTACAGTTGAGTAGCTCCACCCCCTGTTCTTAATGAGGGAGGGAAACATGATGAAGGAGATGGGGGTGGGAGGAAGACAGAAAGAGAGAAAGGCAATGGGACAGAAAGACAGGGAGATGGAAAGTGTAAAGGAGCAAGAGAATCCACCTGTCTTTAAGGAATGGTAACATAAGCAATGAGGTTTCTTTTGTCCCCGTCCTGCCATCAGCAGGGGTTATATGTGCATGCCTGAGGGGATTCGACGATTAACAAAGTGCCTTTGTCATGCTGCGGGACCGAACTGTAAGAGTTAGTTAGGCAGGGTAAAGACGAAGCCTTTTGTATTCACAGTTCACAGCAAGGGGCTAAGGCTACCCACAATCCCTCACTGAGATTAAGGATACAAGGACCTCTGCAAACAATAGTAACAGACCAAAATAACTTTGGCCTCTTTAAGCAGGGGTCTGATGGTCATCAAGGAAGTCAGTCATCCTGTATCTGCCCTGAGATGGCCGCTGGGGCCAGGATGAGCATGTTAATGATGGCAATATATGCTCTTGGATTGGAGTCTAAAACAATGCTTAACTCCGGACAAATGCTGGATAAAGCCAAGTACTCATTCACCATCATTAATCATCCTCTAGGAACTAGATGATGACTGTAATATTGAATTGGTGGCCTAGATTCTCCATCTAGGTTCCTGTGTAACACAATAACATTTTACATATCAGTCAGTATCGATAATTATCACAATAAATGTCACATCTTTCTTTCAAGTTTAAAGATTTTTGCTGCTGAGTGAAAGTTAACCAGACAATTGTGGTTTTAAACTACTATTTATTGTCAGAACATGACAAACACTCGCCAAACAGGAGAACATCTCACAAATCTGAGGTAGAATATTCTTCGGCACAGTTTGCAGTGCAGACTGCAATATTTATAATATTATGTGTTTTGTCTCTATACACATTTGACAGTAGCCTGAGTTGAGATGCTGATGTAAATTTGTGTTCATTCATTAACAAAAACAGTAACATCTATAAGTGTATTATAAGTGTATAAGTGTACATCTATATAAAGTCAGAATTGCGTGTATAAAGTCAGAATTGTGTGATAGTCAGATTTGAATTGTGTGATAGTCAGATTTGAATTGTGTGATATAAAGCCAGAATTGTGTGTATAAAGTCAGAATTGTGTGATAGTCAGATTTGAACTGTGTATAAAGTCAGAATTGTGTATATAAAGTCAGAATTGTGTGATAGTCAGATTTGAATTGTGTGATAGTCAGATTTGAATTGTGTGATATAAAGCCAGAATTGTGTGTATAAAGTCAGAATTGTGTGATAGTCAGATTTGAACTGTGTATAAAGTCAGAATTGTGTATATAAAGTCAGAATTGCGTGTATAAAGTCAGAATTGCGTGTATAAAGTCAGAATTGTGTGATAGTCAGATTTGAATTGTGTGATATAAAGCCAGAATTGTGTGTATAAAGTCAGAATTGTGTGTATAAAGTCAGAATTGTGTGATAGTCAGATTTGAACTGTGTGTATAAAGTCAGAATTGTGTGTATAAAGTCAGAATTGTGTGATATAAAGTCAGAATTGTGTGATAGTCAGAGTTGAATTGTGTGATATAAAGTCAGAATTGTGTGTATAAAGTCAGAATTATGTGTATAAAGTCAGAATTGTGTGTATAAAGTCAAAACAAGAGAAGGAAAAAAGGAAAAGAAGGGGGAAAAAAGAAAAAAAAATAGCCTTTTTGACAATGACTTGTCTTTAGAAATAGCCCCTATCTTTTTTTTTCTTTTCTTTTTTTTGTTTGTTCTGTTGTTGTTTTCTGTTTAGTTATTAACTTTTGTATTTTGACTACATTTGTAATTACATGTATGTGTATACTCTCTTTCCCCTACGAGAGTTTTGTATTTTGCTGTTTTTTGTTAATAAAAACAAAAACAAAAACAAAAAACAAAAACAGTAACATCTGTAAAATTGAAACAGCCTCATAGGGTAAAATTAAATATTCTGTTTGAGTTGGGACTCTAGGTTTATTCAAATTAACCATTGGTCATCCATAGTGTAATACATTTAGATTGTGATAACCATGGGTAAAACTTCACACGCATATAGCACCTCACTACCATGGTAAACTATATGGTTTCTATGGTAGTTGTCATGAAAAACAGTAGCCTTAATAAATTTAGTATAAATATAAATGCTATAGCTTAAAAAATACTTAATTTTTTCCATTACTCAATCATTAACATAATATCATAAAATTCGATATGAATATACCATGTTTCTGCCATAATACCATGGTGCAGTTCAGGGGCGGACTGGCCATCTGGGACAATGTACAATGTGGGCCGACAAGTTAGTGTTACTACAGTAAACCCATGGTCAATGATGGTGATTTGTAGATTGAAAAGCCTTCTAACTCGATTGTTTATGGCATTGTTTCTAGTATTTGTCAGTGCTGTTCAGAATGCCAGCGCTGTTTTATCTGGTTTAAACTAGTTTAAATCACAAAGACAACCGTGTTCTTCAAGTGAGTTCAAGTGCTTCTCACTGGATTTCACAGCGCTGTTTAGTGATCTCGTGAACGAGGCTCTAGTAAACTTGCGCTGCCGTTTGAGTCGAGCGGATAAATGGTAAGTGTTTTCAATATGTAATTGTATCATGGAAAATTATATTGTGCTAATTATCGTCATTGTTTTATCCCCCAGCCCAACTCAATAACACTTTATGGACAGTAGTTGGCTTTGACTATCTACATCAGTCTCTCAGATTCTCCAGGGTATCAATCTTCTATGATATTCTCATCGTTTCTTCCAACAATGCATTTTGGCTCCAATTTCCAACTCCCTCGAGAAATGAATATCTTTAAACATGTCTCATTATTCAGTGTCTGCTCCTGCCAGTTTCTGTCAGTCCCCTGAGAGGATACAGAAGAATTGACCAACCACTGGCCACAATGCTTGAGCTCGGCTTAGCGGAGATCTGTGAAACACCTGCTCAGCGTCTAATACTGTAACCCTACTTCATCCATGACAAGTGTCACAGAACAATACAAGATTCAGAGAAGGAAAGGAAGAAAAAGAATAGGGAAAAGAGAAGCAAGAGAGGAAAGAGAGAGTGTGTGAGTTTATACTTAAATGATATACTAAGACTGTTAATTCAGCAGGGCATGACAGGAGTGTGCTATCTATGGAGCATCTTGAGCTGTCACAATACATTAGCTCAGACCAGCGTGAGAGGGCAGAAACCATCGGCTCTACAATTACACTCGAGCAACCCAGGTCAACTTTAAAACTAAACTCTACAGACACTGAGCACATTTCTTGAGACGAAACCATTACGCCACAACATCCAATGCAGTTAATATTTTAAAATTAAATGTATATTTTAATATATTTGTTAAATAATATATGAAACAATGAAATTCAAACAGTCTAAAGAAAACATGAGTACTATTGTCTGTGCAAAAGTTATATTCTTCCTTTACTAATAGTTTGCTAGGGTCCTATGGGTGGTTACTAGGTGGATGCTTAATGGGCCACGTCAAAAGATAAGTCTGCATGAAACGAATATTCTCCTAATTTCTATTTTCTAAAGACGTTCATCAGACGTTTCTAAAGAAAAGTTTCTTTAGATCAAGGAAAGATCTGTCGCTACTTCCGTTTCATTGCGACTTTAATGAAAGTCTATGGGAATTTAATGTATTATCATTCACTCTACAGAAAACCAGGCATAACTTTTTGCTTTGAAAGTAATATGTATGGCTCAAGGTTTGTTCTTACTCTTTTTCCATAGTCACTATCATATCCATTTATCTCTAAACAGTATCCATCAAACAGTACGTCTAAAACCTCACTTAAAGCCTATTTTGTCCTTCTTAAAACCTGCATTATAAAGAATCCCCATCTTTTATATCACACCTTCTCCTCCCTCTTCAATCTGAAGCCCATTCACACTCATTCATTGTTCCCCTCTTCACCTCTCCGGTCCGTTTTGTCCCCTCCACTGGTTTCATCAGATAATAATTGACTCAGTGAGGTGATGGGGACGCTGTATCTGGGTCAGTTCTGTCCCCTCCATCAGAATCAGGAAAGATCAGTCAGCTGTTTCCTATTGTCATGAGTTCCCATGGGTCAGATCTCTTCTGTTTCTTATCATTCTACTGTATCTGAGCACCTGATATGACTCATTATAGACAATCAATACATGCTAACATATTTAAAGAGCCTATCTAGGCAACTAAACACTATGCATGATTAAAGACAGTTGGAAATGGGCTTAAACAGTTACACCATAAATACATCCCTATCCATCAGCCTCTCGCCTTTTGCACTTGACTTTTCCTGCACACTTCATACTATAACCTTTAGAGTCGCTCATTGATCGCATATATCGGTAAATCACGAATGGCCAACCGTCCATATGTGTGATGCTATGAAAGATCAATAAATGGCCTTCTGCGCGATACTGAGTGAATGAAGCTAACCTTATTAAGGACAGGAAGAGAAGGGGCCCCGAGGGGTCAAGCCAAAGATATTCAGTCACATCTCTAAAGGTCAAAGGTCACAAAGTCTTGACAGAACAATCTGTGTGCCGATTGGCTTGAACGCCTTGGACAAAAGCAGTCACACCAAAGATGATGACAGCGGACGCGGCATGTTCTGACACAAGCAAGCACAGCCGCTAAAAGCAACGCGGTGTTTGCAAAGACTTTTAAAAGTTCAAAAAAAGTGCTGCATAATCCGTTTGTACCTACATTTCTCAGAATATCTTCATGTTCCACATGAGAAAAAAAGTAATACAGGATTGGATGTGGATGAGCGCTCTTTAAATAACCTTTTCAATTCATATTTAGTGGTGTCAAGTTGTCATTTGACTGTTATTTGGACGTGTCCATTCATATCAAACTAAACTAGCTACTGAATTCTCTATAGTGACACTAACCAACCTATTACAACATTCAAAATCATACAAACATTGCCTAATACTCACTGGGAAAGCAAGATACAGAGTTCCTCTGGCAACAGGACTGAGAGCGTGGAAGTGTGTCCCCTTGTGATCCTTTACCCTCCGCTCTTAGCATTGGTTTAGGGGTCCACAGTGATTCGGGTCTCTGATGGACCTTTGAGGCCAGCAGTCTGCGTCTGATGCCACACTCGCTCCTGGTGCTGGGGGTCTGGGCAGGATCCAGGGCCGGAGACTGGAGCTGTGAGGGTGGAGTGTTGCCCATCTTGCAGGTGCAAAGGTTGGCATCCCGCTCTTGGAAGCAGCAGTCCACTACATGCACGATAGAGAGGTGCTGAGCCTATGTCAGCATGCTGAAGGATCCTCAGGCCCGGAGTTGTACTAGGGGCGGTCCTAGATTTGACCCCCTCCCTCTCACCCAATCCCTTCATCCGCCAATATCAGATCTGTCCCCTGCCCTCCTGCACTTCAATCCTGGGAGGGGGAGGGAGGCAGTGGGCGGGGCTTGTTCTTTGCAGCACATGAGGGACACTCGGTCGATCTCCTGAAGACAAACCCCTCTCCTCCTCTCCACACTCTTTTCTTTTAGTCTGCTTGAATGAAGCTGCTTGAATTGAATTGATTTGCGCAAACAAAAGCCGCAATCGGCAGAGTGTCAGATTACACACAGGGTTGCATATCCAAAACAAGAGAGCGAAAAAAAAAAGGAACTCACAATTTAGAAAGTTTCAAATGTTAGAGGGTCATAATTAAAACTGTATCAAGGTTAACAAAAAGAAAATATATGTATTTTATTTTTGCAAAATTTTTAATGTTCTTATATAGAACTGCTTAGTAAATATTAAGGGAACACTTTCCAATAAAGTCCCATTGGTTAATGCATTAACTAACAATGAGTGATACATTAATCTTTGTGAACATTAGTTAATAAAAATACAATTGTTCATTGTCAGTTCATGTTTGCTCTGATTATTCAATAATTTTGATATAAAATATTTGGTTTTATTGATGTATTAGTAATAAGTAACGTGGTTAACTAGTGTTTAACTAGTGTTTAACTAGTGCAAATGGAACCTAACTGTAAAGTGTTACTTATGAAAATGATATATTAAAAATAATATATAATACAATATAAAATAATAAAACAATATTCAAATTAAATATTAAAACAAGCAAAAAAAAAAAGCTCTCTACGATACATTAACTCACAGTTTAGAACATTTCAGATATTGGAGAACTGATGTTTCAAGCAATGCCGGTGAATCATGAATAAACTATAAAACATCATGTGTTCAGACAGTTTTTGGGGATCTGGTATTGGGTTCTGCGAGAGACCCCAATTGTGAAGTTATTGCTGATCTCTCCACCTCTCTGGATGCAAATAAGGGCGACCCATCATCCTCTTTGATGACCAGCGTTTTGGTCAGTGTGTTTGGCTCCTCTTGCTCATCTTGGGTTAATCTCTTAACCCAGATTATCAGACAGACACACACAGTCACACAGATGCCCTCATGTTACAGGTAATTACTCCTAAATGCGAAAGAACAAGCACCTTTGCCAACACAGAAACAGGTTGATGTCTATTGGCTTTAAGGTAAACGTCAAACACAGAGCTAGCGGTCCACTGAATTACATTCCAGATTTAGTTCTAAAAGTCGAAATTGCACATTAAACCACAAGATCCTTACCAAAGCGATATTCTCTCTTAAAACAGAAGCATAACTTTAAATTTAAAAATAAATAATTCCCTTTAAAAAAACAAAAAACAGCAATTTCCTTATTCAAGTTACATTCCCAGTAAGAGACTCAGCAGAAAACCTGGCCAAGAAAAACTCTAATCATACTTTCTGTACTATCAGATTCAAAAGTGATTGAGTTCACTGCTATACTATGAGTGTTGTTTGATATGAGCGTTTAATCACGTGTGCTAATCTAAATACAATCTGATTAAAGTGAATTGTGTTGGGTGCTGCTAACCTGCTGAGATGGCAAATTGCGTAGCTCTGGCAATCACAGTTTAGTGAACAGGACTGTTTACAAAGAGAGAAACAGCGCCCTCTAGCTGTGAATGGGATAATAAACTGCATTTCGGTTGGACAAGAACAACCGGGTGAACCATTCAAGTATTAATATACACACCATATTGCAAAACTTAGCCTAATATCCCACATACCCCACCCTCATTCCTCTTTCTGTCACAACAAAAGCTTGAGATCTACAGAAATCCAAAGAAAACATCAGACGTTCTTCAGAACCCATGTGATACTGGAGAAGTATTTGACTGTCATGTGGCGTCTGAAGTAACATAGCACTTTTATATGCCAGTACTCAGAATGCTGTAAAATGACCAGCAAGGAATGTGGCAGAGAGTAAGCGTGAGAACTCCTCATGGGGGTCAAAGTAGGCGTCAACCTCTCATTTACCAGAAGCACAGGTGTGTGTAGTATAACAGGATCGAGGAGGTCATGGAGGGTAGCAACTAAAACAGAATCAAGGTTAACAAGAAGTTGCCAAGAAAACAACAACAACAACACATTGCAACTCAGTGTTTTAGTTCGGCAACCTTTTTTAATGTTCTTATATAGGAAGATCTAATTAATATTATTGAAAAATACAATTTTAAAGAATGTAAAATAAGAACAATAAATAATACAAAATATGAAATATGAACTAAAATATAATGAAGAAACTATTTTAACTAAAATAAAAATAAAAACACGAGTTTACAAAAGAACAAAAACTAAACTGATACTATAAATGTGAACAAAATTCTGAATGAAAACGTCAATTTTCCAAAGCCTGATTTTGAGAGTACTATTGTATTTAATCAAACAGAACCACCCGATTAGACAAGAAGCCTACAAATACACATCTGATAAGGTTCCCTGTCATCATAGGCAGATGGACAATTTAATAGAAAAATAAATAAAACTCGTCATTAGCAAGAGATACAAACAAAACACTACTAATAAAAAAGGAATTAAAAATTTTAAATGAATACTTAAAACTAAATCGAAACTGAAACATCCAAATAAAACAAGAAACGTGTTAAATATTCTTTTGCAATATTCTAAGTGCATGTGACTGTTTATAAAGTTGTTTTGCTGCACATGGCTGCTATAATTGCCTTCCATGTCTTAGCACTAGTTTATATATAGGCTATGTAGGTCTTCCATGCATAGCTACAGCGTCTCATTTGTATATCTAAACAATGTGCAACTCACACACATGGCTGAAGTTCACCCCTGTTAAACAAATAAACTCTCTACACACGCATCCTCATAGACGCATCATCAGTATGAGCACTACATCTGGTTTAACTGGCTTAGATCAGAAATGTACATTTCCAAATCAGATTTCTGTTCCTTCATTTTGCAGTAAAATAGAAAGCCAAAAATCAATTTAGTAAATTAATCTCGTCGGACCACTTCAAACTTCAAAAAAGAAAAGAAAAAAAGAAATCCAGTACATTGGCATGGAGGCAGCATCTTGGTCAAATCAAAGCTTATGCAATAAATAATGTGTCTTTCTCTAATAAGGCAGATTTACTGCTTGATCTGCTCTTCCAGCTGAACATTCACTCATCGTTAAAAGTCTGCAGAAGTAGGGCAACATCTAGGTGAAGGAGTTCAGAAATCTATTTATTGTTGCATGCCAGAAAAACATTTTGAAAAAACATCAATATTATCCAATGGTTGATCAAATGTAAAAATAAATAAATAAATAATAATTTAAAAAGGTAAAAATTATAATTGAGTTGCAGTCTGATATATATCCCTCTACTTAATAATTACAAATATTTTGATATATGCTTAATCCTTTTAATCTAGTGGTCATGACTAAATTAATAAAAATAAAAAAAAATTCAAACTAATTATTTGATTTGAAAAAGCTTAATTTAATTAATAATAACATACAAAAGTATTCCTCGATTTGTTTTTGTTTTAGGTGACAGCAGACGCGGCAATTCAAAAGGGTAGTTTGCCAAAAAACGATCTACTACTGCTTTAAAAAAAATGTACATTTAACTTCAGTACTGAAAATATCATAGAGAGGGAGAAAGAAAAAGCAAAAAGAGTGCCAGTGAGGTATCTGGGCGAACACACTGTTGATGTCCACTGCACATGGGCCTGCACTATGCCACGACACATGTCTGCAGCAACTGTGCCTTCAACAGCTGACTAGCACACAACTTTTTTTCAAATTTGAAGCATATTCATTCACACAGATTCATCCACTCCAGCAAACAACAAAACCATAAACAACATGTAATTCAATTCTATAATATACTGCAATATGTATCAACATGAAAATAAAAAGGGGCAAATTGTTACAGAAAAAGGAAAGGAAAAGGGACAAACAAAGGAAACAGAAATAGAGGAAATCCCAAAGCAAGAAGAGATTTTTCCAACCACAAAGACCCTCCTTCCTCTTTAACATCAAGAAAAGATTCCCCTACTGTCAGTCTTCTCTCTCAAACACACACACACACACACACACACACACACACACACACACACACACACACACACACACACACACACACGTGGACACATACAACAAAAGACAGCATGCATACAGACACACATACAAACGTCCCACCTTCTAGGCATGACATGGCTCTGGCTCTATGTCCATTAGAGATTCCTGGAGATGTCAATCCCACACCCGCGAGCGAGCCCATATCCAGATACACACGCAGGCCTGCTCACGGGGAACATATGCAAACTCACTGACACTCCCTCTCTGTCATTCTCTCTCCAGCTCGCTCGGTCTCACACCACAAACACTCCCCCTTTCCCGTCATCTCTTCCTTGTTTATCTCTCTCCCTTTGCCTTGTTCTCGTTCTAGACATGCACGAACACATTTGGGCACATTGTTGTTTAAAAAAACTAACCGCAACTGTTGCGCCACATCTGAACATGTGCCCCGACGATAATATGTGAAAAGCAGTCAAATGAGTACTATGTCTGCAAATGCACTATTTAGGATGAGGTATTGACACAGATATCACAAATCCAGTTGATTCGGATTCACAAGCTATGGATCCGATTTGTTTTAAATAAATTACTATCATATTAAAGGTTACAATTAACAACAAAGTCCAAACTACTAAATTCAATTGCTCTTTTTTTTTATAATACACTGTCGAATCAAGTTGTATACAAACATTTAAATTGTACATAAGGCAGTTTTAATATCAACTTCTTAAAATGATACATTAAGTTTCTACTCCAATTTATTGTTGAAATATAAACATTTAAATGCTGGCTGTTTTTTTTTTTTAGCAAGCTGCTCTTTGAATGGCTTTCCTGAGGTAAATATAATGTTACATGACACACTTGTTTACAAGCTTTTTTATTGACATCTTTTCGCAGTTGAAACACTGAGCGATTACATGAAACATTTAAGTAAATTGTTCAGCAAGTTTCTTTCACCATCCCTTCTGAGGTTCATGTTTTTTTGTGTTATTATAACTAGTAAAGAGGAAGAGATGATTGATCGGTTTACATGCGCTTCACGTTGCTTGAACTGATTGTGGTCTGTCACGCTACATTGAAGAATACCAAAGTGACATTAGACTATGAAAGATGAGACTTTTTTTCTTATCAGAAGCATGATTAGAATCACTATTATTGGATGGGAGTTGTAATAATGTTTAGTGAAGCTTTATTCACGCATCAACAGATTAACAGCACAGACTAAAAGATCCATCTTGGGGTTTTAGAATTGATATCAGATCATTCAAATGAGAAATACTGTCAACCCAGCCCCAGCAGTATTCATAGAACAGTATGCAAAAAGATACCCAGATGACCTATAGGTCATACTACTTTTTAAGCATGTATCCAATAGACATTTTACCGTCCTTATGAGGTCATTAGAGAGAAAAGTTTGGGACACAATTTAGCTTGCACAATAATTATTTATGTCCTGTTAAAAGCAAATACAAACACTCTAGAGCGCAGTTTCAGTTACACACACTCACACAAGCATGGCGTGTTCATTTGTCAATGTTTTCGGACAGTCAGCAGTCCCAGGACAGAGGCTTACCCCCTTTTTGAACTGTGCTCTGATGGACCACAATCACTTAATCCCTCATAACACTGTGTTGCTGTGTTATCAAACCCAGCAACAGCTTAACAGCTGTCCCGGCTAGCCATTTCAGCATCAACCCCCTTCACAGACAGTCCTGTTTGTTTGCGATTGTGTGCCAAATACATGTGGTTTTATGGAGATCTTTCGCTGCTCTAAGCTATGTGCTTACATGCCTATGTGCATGTACCACAATCAGCTTATATCAACATTTATGGATGGATGTAGCTTAGATTCTGGACATTATAAGGTATCTATCACTATCATCATTAAGAAGAGCAGAGGGGCCAAAAGGAAACGGCATCAGGTGGACTCAAAGCAAATTATTGAGCACTGAAATGGTACCAATAAGGGTTCATTGATTTCCAATGGAAGAGTCAGAATGACCTAGACACAGAACAGATAAAACAAAACAAAACAAAGCTAACATGGTTTGGGACAGAGACAACTGATGGGAGTCTCTTTCGGATAAAACGAAGAAAAAAAAAAAAAAGAATGTTCAATTGCATTTAGAATTAAATGTATACACAAGGTTTAGTTGAAGCTCCTCTCCAATGCTAAGAATTAGCAGTACAAAGACTAATGGTGAAATCTGCTAATGAGCTAAATAGTGACAAACCCTGACAGTGATCTAAACCACATTATCTTGGTAGGTGACAACAACAGAGTACTTTGGCAAGAGGAAAAATCAATGCTCACTAAAAGCCCAAACAGTTCAAATAAGTCCTACAGGCATGAATGAACTGTTTGTATGTGTTTCTGTGGAACTGTAACAGGCCATAAATAAATAAATGTCATGTCACTGTCATGATCTTCATGCATGCATGTCATATTTTGGTACCTTATTCAATTACATGCTCTATGAATCTTTGTATTGGTGTGTGCCAGTAGCCCACAGGATACACCTTAGTGTAAAAGACTGGATCAACATTATCAAAACATGTTATACTGAGATTAACACTGCAACACTACTGAATAAAGTCAGGTGGGTTGTATTTAAGAGTATGCCACATTTAAAAAGAAACCAGCTAGTCTACAATAATGCAACAAGCTAACAAAAACTTTTTTTAAGAGAAGAAATGTACAATTATTACAAAACAAATGTTTTATGACGAAACAGCAATTTTTGCACCATATTAAAAGGTAATGAGTCAACCCAACTCGGATATTTAGTTATCAAAATTATTTCCAAAATTCCTAATTACATTTTGAGGGGCGGTTCAAGTCTGCAAGTTATTTTATGATAATTCCAATAGTACGTGAAGAGCAAAAGTGGGCTGAGGAAGGAGCACAATTACAAAATAATCTTGCTGTATGTTTAGCTGGCTCTTATTTATCTTCCTAAACAAAAGATAAAAAGGAACATCTAAAATGCATCTATTGCTTTAGATCAGGGGTTTTCAAACTTCAGGACCCCCAAATATGATGAATCTTTTATGAGGGACCCCCTTCCTAATCTATATATTTTTATGTATGAAAAAACATTCAAACTGTTAGAATGAAGAAGAACATTTTCAATTAAAAATTATTTATATAAGTAACTTTCACAATAAATGTATGTAAGGAGCATACGTACTGCGTTAAGAATACTGCTTTACAACCCAGTGAGCAAGATAAAGGGGACTATAGTGAGAAAAACTCACTAGAAAGATACAAAGCAAACATATACAATTCTGGAAAGTATATATACGGCAAGAAAGGAGAGAAACATTTAGAAATTAAACAGCTAGAATGTTTGGTAGACTTTATCCATTTTTGCTTTGTCTTTTAATTCTCTGAACTTTTCTGGGGACCCCTTAGAACCATCTGGAGGACCCCTGCCAGTTTGAAAACTCCTGCTTTAGATAAAATCATTTGCCAAATGGGTAAATGCTTAATACTGACACCTAGTGGCGTGCCATCACACAAATGTAAAAGTTTTCAGTTACCAATGCCATTGCAGAAAAAAAAAAAAACGTATTTGAAGGAGTATTAAACAACTTATTTGAGTAAGAATTACTGTCATTTAGTCTAAGACTCATGATTATAAGAGACTGAAGTTCACTTACCTGAGTGTCACAAAGAGCAGCACATCACAAACAGCACATAAAGAACAGAGAGAGAAAGAAAAAAGAGTTAGATTTAAATTCTGTAGAAGTCCAATGCAGTCATCAAAGGCATCTTTTATTAATAAATGAGTGACATTCACATAATCAAATTAATAATCTTAGTTCGACAGATAAAAGGCTTGTGTGATGTTTCTTCAGGTTGATACACCTGAAGAAATGTTCTAGTTGTCATTTCTATGGCAGTTATGTCAGCGTTTCCTCCACTGCTGAATCGCCGACTGAATCGCAATAAAACATATTTTTACTAAGTTGTAAATGAGTTTGCACTCAAAACGAACGTTAGAAGATAAAAAGATTGCGTACCACAAAATGATGTCAAGAAACACATGCGCACCAAACAAACACACAACATGACCAACGTAATCCGATTCACAAAAATAGTTGAAAAAGTATTCAACTTGAAGTGGCGCTGCGCAGCCCCTATCAAGTCGAACATACATACCTAGTGACTCTTACGAGCCGGATCTTTAATGAATCGTTCAAAGACTCGCACACACTCACAGGCCCTGTCCCAAATGGCACCCTAAACTAGGGCTGCACGATATGAGGAAAAGCTGCGATGTGCGATAACATTGTTTAATATTGCGATGACGATATGACTTGCGATAAATATTCAAATGTGAATATAGCTATACCCTACTGTTCCCATGTCTTAGTGCTTTAATAGGTCGTGTTCAGTGTTGGCAGTAACGGAATACATGTATTCAAACAGCATTTCATATTAAAGAAAAAAAGAGAATGGAGAACGAAATATAACACGGCAGTGCAACTGTGCAGTGGCGCGGTGGCGGATACACACGCACGCACGCCTAGGCCAATATATATTTTTAGCCTATATTATATATATAAATTCGTTATATATTCGTTAAATATATTATTCGTTTATATTTTTTATTTTCAAAATGTAGGCTATTTAATTGAGATTGAGGTGTGTATATATATATATATATATATATATATATATATATATATATATATATATATATATATATATATATATATATATATATATATATATATATATATATATATATATATTAATTAAATAGCCTACATTTTGAAAATAAAAATTATAAGGCTCAAGCATGCGTGTTTATTTTAGTAGGCCTACTTCCGTCAGTGAAACATAGCCTACTACAGCCTGTAAAACATTTAAATAAATATCTGTAAATAATCGAAATATAAATAATATAAGTTAAATATTAGTTAAAGAAAAAAATCGTTTATATTTCCCCACAGACGTGCGTCATAGGCTATGCCTTTGCGCTGAAAGGGATGACACGAGCAGGAAAGAAACATCGTTTTCTAATATCTTCATGTTTTCTTCTGATGTTCCAAAACTGATAGGCTACTTGTAGTAAAATGTGAAGAACGAAATTATCTTCCACAGGGTCAAGAACGGCTTTGTTTGATTATGCGCTGTGAGAGAAAGCGAAACTAAAAATCTCCTGCGTGTATGAAATGCGCTATACAAAAAATCTCACAAAACCAAGTCTAATAGCAGCACAAACTGTGTTACATAAAGTAAAGTTTGAAGTAAAATGTATCTGTCCTACCTTTTCTACTTTACCAGTAAATGATGCGAATAGCCTACTCCTAAATACATCAAACAAGGAAGAAATGTTTAATCCCCTGTCAGAGACGTAAATGAGGATTTGGGAAAATAAATAAGAGATTCCATGTCCAGTAGAATAAAATGGAGTAAGACTATTGTTAAATTCGGGGAAAATCGTGTGACCAGATATAGCAAAACGCAAGCAAACTTAAATTTGGCTCACCACATAAAGCCTCGATCGGCATGAATCCATAGGCCTATGTTTCCATGGCTGTGATGTAACATTTAACTGCGAACCTATTATTTATTTTGTATATAAAACTTTGTGCTTCACTCGTGTCATAATATTCACGTAAACAGCTTCACATACAAAAAAAAAAAAAAGTATTTTGGCCGACCACAGCAGGTGCTCCTGCTTAGTTGACGTGCAACGGCTCTTGGGCTAGTAAATCAGCGCATAATGTTCTCCTATGCGCTGATTTACTAGCCCAAGAGCCGTTGGCCCCGTTTGACGTTAGCTAAATATTTTATAATATATGTTTAGTAAGCAGGATTTGATGGCCGCATTCCTACACTTATAAAATGCAATTCAATGTGGAAGTAATCCAAGTATTCATAATACGTTACTCAGATTGGCGCATGTAATAAAATGTATTCCCTTATTCATCGTGTCAGGCTGTCTGTTGCGATGTGTTCATCGCGCGAGTTCATATCGCGATGACGATGAAAATTCGATGTATCGTTCAGCCCTACCCTAAACCCTCACAGTCTTCCTCTAAGGCCCTGTTCCAAATGGCACACTTCATGTGCACTTTCGGTCTTGTGGACTTACAATGGCCGTGGCGTGCGAGTGTCCGTTAAGTCCACGAGACCGCAGGGTGTCCCATTTGACATTTTAGGTCTCAGAAGTGTGATCGCGAGTTACGCAACTCAGAGGAAGACCGTGAGGGTTTAGGGTGCCATTTTAGAAAGGGCCTGAGTCCGCACTTTCACAACGAAATGCCGCTTTGACTGCCGGGAAGAAGTCCGCTGCTTAACCCACCAGTGCGGCCTCGGCAGCAGTGTGCATCGAGGGTGCATAACAACCTCAAAGGGGGCGCTCGCGAGCACCCTTCTGAGACCTAAAATGACAAATGGGACACCCTGTGGTCTCGTGAACGAAAGTGCAAATGAAGTGTGCCATTTGGGACAGGGCCACAGAATCCATTAGTGGAAATCAATTGAATCATTTTTTGTGTACTGAAAGCTCATGAAAAGCAACTCAGTTTTATTTTCTCATAGCCTAGAAATCTAGACGCACCCTAGCGGCAGAAAATTAATTTTGCCGCAAGTGTAGTCTAGCAACTCTCGGTAGACCTGAGAGCTGGAAAAAAAACTCTGGTCAGGCCAATCACAGCGTGTGTAGAGTCGGTGGGCGGGCTTAACATAATGCCGGCACGTCACGGCAGAGTTGCTGCGGTTCTGCATGCTACTCGTAAACACAGAAGCTGGCGAACAGCGGTCTTTTGAATTGGCTTTGGCGCGACTCTGGAAGACTTGGAGTTAAGCTTTTATTTGAGAAAAGAACAAAGAACGGCACTGAAGTCATTCTTAAGAAAAGAAGATATGTTCGAAGTTTTGCCGACCGAATACAGCGTCTATAAACTAACGTTAGCTCGGCTTCACCTTCTTCTTTGCTCTGGTTGGTTGTGGCGGTCATGGCGCTATCCAATTGCATGCAGAGGGAATTTGAAAGACAACCATTTATCCCGCCCCTCGGATTGAGCCCTGTCAATGGTGAGTTTGGCTTGTCAGGCTAATTTTCTTATGCGCACAAAAAAACGTTATATACAAAATATTAATGTCCAACGCGCATTTACGAGAGCACCATGATGCATGCGTGTTGTGCTGACAGGAGAGCAGATGTTGGTTGAACGCACGATGGAGAATCCAGATGGGTCGGAATTTTGATTTTTCCCACCCCGTTCTTAGAAACAATGTCTGGAACACCACTCAAAGTCGGACATTCGACCTGTGAACTCGGGGTACATCGATACTTTTTCTTTTTTAATTGAACATATATAAAAGCAAATACACAGTTTTACAATTTAACAAAAAAATTGAATTATAAATAGCTGACAGAGAAGCAGTAAATAGAACAAAGACAAAAACAAAACAAACAAACAAAACATTGAGGGGTAACATTGAACACATGAATATTATTCTTTGTGCACAGCATAAATTACTTTAAAGCTTTGACATTGTTGGAAGAAGAGATAGTACCCAAATAACATTTCAGGTCTTTACCTAAAATAATCAGATGAGGTTTAACAGACAAAAAATTGCACTTATGTATAAAAAACTTGGCTAGAAAAATTCTGACTGGTTGAGTGGTACTACTAACCCTCTGCGCCGTCATGTTTCTGCACCTGTACCGCCACTGTCAATCACGAAATGAGAACCGATCTCACGGAGAGAATTATCTTAGAAATTATTACATAATATCTGGATTAACCATGCTTTTATATCGTTATACAGACAGATTACAGATTACTGAGGCATTTCCACATGAATCTCCTAATAACAGCCTAATATAGATCTCTTACCTAACTTAATTCAAAAACTATCTTTTATTTTACTGTACAATAAATCATTTTACAATACAATTAAATAAATGTATTCTTTATATACTTAATATTAATAAAGTGAGCGAATATTTGAGTCAAAATGCATATTTATAATTCAAACAAAATGCAAAATGCTTAATCCAGTGTGCATGAAAATCCCTTGGGAGACAGATGGGTAAATAGATGCCAGTTGTGCACTGGTTTGTGAATCTATTGAGTGAACCAATCCCACACAACATCAACCATTTCAACAAAATCAACACAATTAATCCACAGGCAGCAAAAGCAGAGATTGCGTCCCAAGACTGTCGGACTGAGACATTTGTCTCCAGCAGACATGTGAGCCTGTCCCAAGAACAATCAGGACAGCCACACAAACAATCAGTCAATTCATTGCCATAGTAACCGGCAAAAACATCCTGACACCGGGCAACCCGTACTCTGAAATTATAGGTCAACTACAAGGGCCTGACAGCCCAAAATTATAGGATGCATTTAAATAAAGAGCGCAGGAGCAGCAGTTAGAGCAGTTTAATTAGGCTTGCATGTACCAGCGTAGGTGCCAAAAGAATAAATATACGTTTTAAATTTAGAAGCTTGTACTCTTGTTAACATCAGGATTTTAATATAGACTTGAAATTTAGGGTCTTTTGGAGAAATGTCCAGTATTGTTTTCTGCTATGGAAAAGGAGTGTCTTTCCTGCCTCAGGGTGTGCATGTGAATGTGCACGCATATGTGCATGTCATGAGTTGCCATTAAATCAGAAGTACGGAATACTGCAGCATTTATCCACGCACCTCATTATTCGTTATTTATTCTTGCCCTCGTAATCTTTAATCAAAATAGCTTCCCTCCTTCTTGCAACAGCACCTCTTTTCTGATGTGTTTTCGGCACGAGGGTGGGACAACCTGTCACTCCGATGAGATTGCTATAGACCTTATTCACAGCAGCGCCATCTTTGATTTTTAACAGGAAAGAAAGCGAGGCTGTGAGGAATTGACATATATTTCTTCAGTGGGTTGTACGGTTATTTCATGTGTTTTTGGATTGTTCTGTGGACGAAACACTGCAAAAATATCTTTCTAAGAAATTTCACGCGGTTTTGTTAACAAATGTTGCATTTAGACATGCTGACAACACAGCAATGATGACAGTCAAGAGAAGAAAATGATCTGAAGTTCATGATGGTGCGCTTGATTAACCGCTCTCGTGTGACGCTCTATAAATGTAGAACACGTCACCTCTAAGCGGCTGTTCTTACAGAATGCGATATTGCGTTGATAAAAAACAAACAAGACGCAGACAGTGGAATGGGAAAAAAACAAAAATATTAGATGCAAGTTGAGATTTCTTCTAACTTGAGGCAGCCAACAGCCAAACACAAACACATGCTATATGTTTGATATTTCATGTTTTCGCAATGGTGACAGGCTGAAAGGTGTGATATTTTCTATTTTAACAAAAAATTAGCTGTTAATAATAACCTATTGCTGGTGTTATTTATTGCTATTACTTTTTGGCTAAGAAATATTTAGCATTTTTCTTATAGTATATGTTTAGATATGTTTGTACAATGTTTGCCTTCCTATATTTTGTGCATATTTTCTGCAAAGATATTTAACAAATAACAAGTCATTTGTTTTACATTTACACCATGATGATCACTTCAGGTTAATGAAGAGAATAAGAGAATGTTACCTGGATCATATTGTAGTTACGTTTTCAAGTTGACTAGTTCACTAATTGTGAATCGTTGAATTGTTCTGAAAAAATGTATTTATTGTTTTTGCCATATCGCCCAGCCTTAGGCAAACAAGAACATTCCAACAACCCAATCAATTCCCGATGGACAAAATCAAGTCCCGTCATACATTTTTACTTGTTCAAGAAGCCATTTCACACGGATATACATCACAATAGGGAAGAAAAAACTATTGAAACTTACATTTCATGCCGAGTTTAAATGTAATATACATGCATATTATAGAAAAAGGGCACAAGGAAGCCTTTTTTTTCAGTAAATAAAAAAACAAAACACATTTAAATTAATTGGAGATGCACCGATTGCAATTTTCTTGGCCGTTTTCCGATTTTCCAATTCCAAGTGTGCCCTGCCGATATCGATTTTTTTTTCCTTGTTCATATATACAAATAAAAATCTACTTTTCTTCAATGCATAATTTTATTTTCATAATAAAAACACAAGAAAACTAAATTTTAAACAAGTGGGCGAGAGAAGGCAGGTGTGTGTCACGGAGAGAAGAGAGCAAGAATGTTCAGCTGATGTTATTGCCTGTGCCACTGGCAACAAAATGGATCGGCTCGTAATCGGAAAGACGTGAAGACGGACAGGTCCGAGCATGGGGGAAACATGGGGGAAATCGGCTGGTCAATCGTGCATCTCTAAAACTAATTTATAAGGTATACAATATGTATCTTTTAAGATACACTGGTCATCATGTTTTAATTAACTTTTTTCTCTTTTTGTTTTTTATATTCATTTGGCGCAGTGTGTATATATTAATATGACTTCATAAAAATGACATGCGTAATCAATATAAAATATTTTGTAAAATACTGTTTAAAATGCTTTTAATAGAGTACAACATCTCACAATGCTGAAACACATCTATGAGTGCTTAACATATCATGCCAATTGCTGAAAAGGGAGTGTCATTTGATCGATAAAATCGATTTACACAAATCGATTCACAACTCTGTACCAGTCTACTATGAATGCACCAGGTATTTGTACACCCACATTGATAAAGCTTCACTATGCTCATGCTGGAACAAAAATGAATAGGCAAATCTGTTCTGTGAAAAGTCATGTCAAACAGAGCGTGGGAGTCAACAGAGTCAGCCGAGACAGCGGAGGAAAGACTAGTCACCCCTACAGTAACTTTACTCTACCCTGATAGAATATCTCATTAGAAACAGCATAGAGTTACAGATCCACTCCAAAACCACCCCCACACACACACACACACACACACACACACTCACTCACTCAAACAGGTCAACCAATAAACAAAAAG
This sequence comes from Gobio gobio, assembly GCF_949357685.1. Classification (NCBI taxonomy): domain Eukaryota; kingdom Metazoa; phylum Chordata; class Actinopteri; order Cypriniformes; family Gobionidae; genus Gobio; species Gobio gobio. The sequence continues at coordinate 20,304,747 of NC_137105.1, forward strand.
TCTATAGGGATCCCAGGGTGGAGTTTCTGCTTTCATGCAGGAGTGGCAGATTTTTCATTTGATTTGCAAAGCAAAGTATGTGCCACTGGACATTTGGGCCAACACAAAGAGATATGCATAAGATTGATGTGGTTCTTTCCATTGTCTTTTGATAATCAGTTTCACCCTAGAAAGATTCAAACTTTTTTTGTTTTCTTACAACATACAAACAAATATTCACAATTCTCAGCTAAAAACACTGGAATCCAAGAAATGTTTGCTCTACTTACCTCAGCTTTCATGCAGATGTTACTTTAATTTAAAAGGTAATTCAAAATAAATAAATAAAATGTAATTCAGTCCATTAATTGAAAGAGCATTATTAAGACATTCAGTATAAGGGGCGAACAGCTGGTCTGACGGAGTGAATACAGCAGGCACAACTTTCCCCTGGTGTCTGTGCGCACACAGTTGACATTGGCTCTTACGCCCATATCGCCACCAGTCGGTGACATCACCCATTTACGCAGGCGCATCTTAAGTCGCTACATCCGTTTTTCTAGCACTCTCTTCCCATTTCTGAACTCTCCAGTCCAGCCCTACAGCCCTCACTTAACCTGTCGATAAGGAAGACGTGTTAACGGCTCAAACAAAGACAAAGCCGCAATAAAAAAAGACAGTGACCTAATTTCTCTCTCCTTGTAAACTACTTACTCTCTCACTTCCTGCAAGAACAATACATCCAAAGACAATAGAGGAATCTTTTAGCTGTTAAACCCGACATCGCATGGAGCAATTTAATAACTAGTTTACTATATACAAACTTCTACATACAGTTGGAGGAATATATCTGAATGAACCTTTTAAGCTTCAAGTATATTTTAAAAAGGACATGAAGTGTATACTGTGCTTATCTAAATAAAAAAATGCAATTAATATGTTTATTTTAATATATTTACTATAAATCTATTTAATATTTTAAAATAAATAAACTTAAATAAATAAATGAACAATTTCTTTCGCAACATCTCATCTTAACATTCTCAGTCCTGCAATTCCAAATAAAAATGGCATGCATTAATGCATTTAAAAGCATTTAAAACTTAAATATTTAATAATTATTATCCATGTAGTTATGACTTAATTAATATAGAGACTACTATTTTAAAATGGAATAAAAAAAGGTGATTAAAACCATAAAAACGATCTAAAATAACACTTTCTTTATATATTACCGAACATTTTCGCATCAATGTTTTCAACATTGATTATAATAAGATATATAATAATTCTTGAACATATTCAAATGAATTCTGAAGGATCATGCGACACTGAAGACTAGTGCAGTGGCTGCAAAAATTCTGTTAAAAATTACACTTTAATTAAAATATATCAAAATAAATGGTTATGTTTAAATTGTAATAATATTTCACAATATTACTGTTTTTACTTCTTTCAAAAACACCCCCACATTTTGTACCTTAGTCCACTAACTTTACATGACATTAAAGAGGAGACCTCAGGAGCCTTTCAGAATTCTGACCACACCAAGTACACACGGCGTGTATCCTCACCTGTGTAGTGCTGGGGTTCATACACCCAGTCATCTTCATCTTCATCCACTCCATGTGGAGTGTGGGAGTGTCTATGGAGGTTGTTCTGGCTGCGGAAGAGTTTACGGGTCTGCTGTGACAGCGAGGACACGCTCAGCCAGCTGAGAGCACGAGAGAGTGAGGCGGCCTTCTCTGTCTTGTCCCTCCTAAAAGACCCAGAACGCTTGTCCCTCATCATACCCTCTTAAAAATTAGGCAATGCGGTCGAGGTCACTTAAAAGCTCAAGAGTTAAGCCACGGCGAACTGTTTCTCACAAGTCTGGAATCAAAAGTATAACTACATCACACGGTGTATACTTAAGGATCATGAAGTAATTGGGTTTTAAATCCATGAGGCTCCTGCGGAATGAAAGAAAATCTGTGGTCCAAAAAATGCTGTATCAAACTTGTAGAAATTGAATGGTCCACATCCACAGGTGTCATTTGCAATCTGGATGACAACTTCTTTCTGTCTTTTTTTGTCCACTAGATAGAAAAAACCTCCACTGCGAGTCCTGGAAATCCCAACACGAGTGCTGCAACCCACAAGCTGTATAATTAACTCAAGCAGCAGGCTGGAAAATCGCTAGTCTTCCCCCGACTGGGGCTTGACATCCACCAAGAAGACTGGGTCCGGTTTTAAAGCCACAAGACATTGTTTTTTTGGAACCTTTACAATTCAAGTTGCAGCCTGAAGAAAAACAGGCTCAAGAAGGTTGAACATTTTAGGTTGAACACAGGCCAGTGATCATCTTACACCCATGTGAAATTGCGTCTAAAAGCACCTGGAATAAAGACATCACCAGCAAAAAGTTCATAAAGAATGATGGATGAGCTCGAATGTCCTTTTCCTTTTTCATTAGCCGGTAACAGGATCAGGTGCTTCTGTAGCCGTGTACCAGGTTATCTCCCTGCCGCTGAGGACAGCCACCATCGGATACTCTTCCTGTCTTTCCAACGTCACAGCACTCACTACGCGAGGGTGTTTGTACTCACCTGGGACTTCAACACACATGGGCATACAATCACATTTGCTGAAGTCAGTCTTGCAGTGTGTCAGACCAGCCGTTCCCCTGATCTCTGGGTGACAGTTGTCCAAAGAAACTACCCACATACACTGACTGCAGGATTGAAAGTTTAGAATTACAAACAACTAAAGTGCTGGTGAAATATGACCTTAAACCAGCCCCCAACCACTCCCTTTACTCCTCTCTGAACTCTCCCTCTGATCTTTGCCCCTCCCCTCCAGTTGCACAGCAACCACGGAAGGGCGACTGGACTCTCCACTCCTCTTCCTCCTCTGGGTTTCCCTTCCTCCCTCTCTTACTATCCTCTAGGGCCGAAGCTTTCAAACAGCTGTGCAGAGAAAAAAATATTTTTCAAAACGTATCCTACCACTAAGAAAAAAATATATAGGCTAGTTATGTGACTTTTAAATACATTTTTAGCTCATTTTACTTTGAAATGTACATATATTCAAATGATCTTTTTATTCGCAATGTTAACTTTGTTAAAAGCAAAAAACAAATAATGTTTCATAATGTTATTATTTAAAATGATATACAATTGATATATTAATGATCTTTTAAATTGACAATAATTTATTATTAATAATTAGCATATAGGAAAACATGTAGTTTCCTCTAATATTCTTGTTTTAGGAAAAACAATTATATATATATATATATATATATATATATATATATATATATATATATATATATATATATATATATATATATATATATATATATATATATATTAATTTAAAAAAATATCATGCTTATTTTCTTCCCACACATACGTTTGTTATAAGTTTATGAAAATATGCAGCTTTCTTTATATTTATAATTATAAATATTTATATATTAATAAAAATAATAATTTCTTCATAATATCACGCTTACTATATTTCATTTAATTTATTTTTCACATAAGTTTACACATGAAAATATACAGCTATCTTTGTATTTTAATTATATATTTTTTTATATTGTCCCCTCACAAGACGATCATTATCTTTGGGGGTCCTTCCCATATTAAAAAGTTACAAAAACTACAAATAAAAGTCTGCCAAAGAGGTCTGATCCTTTGTCAAAGATCCTTACTAAAGACTTCTTGGCCAACACAACCACTAGCTCTGACCCATGCACAATATTAAAGACCAGCAGATCAGCCTGCTAGACCTGCCTGGGCCAGAATATCCAGCTAACCACACACAAACTGTGAAGGAGGAAAACCCTGGAATGAAGCAAAAGAGGTGTTTTGTGTAGGCAAAACACAAACATTAACACACAGCCTGCAGGCAGAGGAAAATGAGGGGTTGAGAGATCTGCAGGTACTTAAATAATACCATGGAATTAGCATGGTGCATGTCTAAAAAATGTGGTAATACCATGGTATTTTTTGTTAGCTGTTTTTGTATTTTCCGAAAGTCCAAAATCTGAATGTATGAGCGTATGTGTGTGTAAGCATGTAAACCAGCTCTGTCTTTTGTGTAAATTTATCTAATCAAAGTGAAAATCTCAAACGACAGACTGACCAGTGTCCATCCAACATCAAAACACGCCTGTGTACATGGTAAAATCAATCAGGTTGTTTGATTTTCACATTGGGAATAGCAAACAAATTCAGGCCATAAATATACAGCGTGCGTAATTAATGATTAAACTTTCACCCCCACAGCAGCCTGGGACACAGTGGTCCAATTGTTCTAGAAATCCTTCATACATCCACACAGCCACATGTAATAACAAACAGCTCCTCTCTCAAAAAACACAGCTAGATGACCCAACCTTTATCCTCAGCACTGCAATCAACTGCCCTCCACGCCGTTAATAATTCACCAGGCCCAAGCGCCCAACTGCTGAGATAAAACATACAATAAATCTGGAATATAGACACACAGTCTGATCAGGAGCTTCTGCTTTTACAAATACAAGCCATCTCTGTTATTTACTGCAAAAATAAAGCAGTGATCTGATCAAATAGCATCATTCAAAGAGGCCAAATGCTGAATATATGTGAATGTAAACACACTCAAATTCACAATTCGATTTTTACTTTGAAGTAAACTACTGGCACAAATTTGTCCACAGAAATGAGCAAAACCTCAAAAGTTTGGGGTCAGTAAGAATTATTTTGAAAGAAGTCTCTTATGTTCACCAAGGCTGCATTTATTTGAACAAAAATACAGTAAAAAGTAATACTGTGAAATATTATTCAAATTTATAATAATTGTTTTCTATTTTGTGAATAAATACTTTCAGTCTTCAGTGTCACATGATCCTTCAGAAATCAAATATGATGATTTGGTGCGCAATAAATATTTCTTATTATTGTTCAAAACAGTTGTGCTATTTAATATTTTGTGATATATTTTTCTCAGGAATCTGATGAATAGGAAGTTAAGCATTGATTTATAAATATAAATCTTTTGTAACATTATAAATGTTTTTATTGTCATTTGAAAAAATGTAATTCTTTAATATTATGGGGCCCCCTGCCCAGGGCTGTTCAGTCCCTGTACGACCGGAGCAGGAGCTTGGTTCGCATTGCCGGTAGTAAGTCGGACTTGTTTCCGGTGCATGTTGGACTTCGGCAGGGCTGTCAACGGTTCTGTTCATAATTTTTATGGACAGAATTTCTAGCCGCAGCCAGTGGCCGGAGAGTGTCCGGTTTGGGGACCACACGATTTCGTCTCTGCTTTTTGCGGATGATGTTGTCGTGATGGCCTCCTCAGACCAGGACCTTCAGCGTGCACTAGGATGGTTTGCAGCCGAGTGTGAAGCAGCTGGGATGAGAATCAGCACCACCAAGTCAGAGGCCATGGTTCTCAGTCGACTTCAGGTTGGAGTGGAGTTCAAGTATCGTGGGGTCTTGTCACGAGTGAAGGATGGATGGAATGGGAGATTGACAGAGGGATCGGTGCAGCTTCTGCAGTTACACGGTCGATGTACCGGTCTGTCGTGGTGAAGAAGGAGCTGAGCTGTAAGGCGAAGCTCTCGATTTACTGGTCGATCTACGTTCCTACTCTCACCTATGGTCATGAGTTGTGGGTCATGACCCGAAAGGACAAGATCCCGGATACAGAAATGAGCCGAAATGAGCTTTCTCGGCAGATAGGGTGAGCAGCTCGGTCAATCGTTGCTCCCGCACATCGGGAGGAGCCAGCTGAGGTGGCTCAGGCATCTGTTTTGGATGCCTTCCCAGGGAGGTGTTCCAGGAACGTCCCACTGGGAGGAGACCCCAGGGTAGACCTAGGACACTCTGGAGGGATTATGTCTCCCGGCTAGCCTGGGAACGCCTTGGTATTCCCCCGGAAGAGCTGGAGGAAGTGTGTAGGGAGAGGGAAGTCTGCGTCTCTGCTTAGACTGTTGCCCCCGTGATCTGGTCCCGGATAAGCAGAAGAAGACGGATGGATGGATGGATGGATGGATGGATGGATGGATGGATAAATCTTCTGTAACATTATAATGTATTACTGACTCCAAACTTTTCAAAGGTGGGAATCCAATGGATTTTAAGCATACTATTTTACAGCCTCTTTTGAAAAAAAAAAAAACTAATTTGGATCCTAATGTTTTATCTAATCACAGGCCTATTTCTAAACGGCCATTTGTATCTAAAATTCTTGAAAAAGTTGCATTAAACCAACTGCAAAAGTTGATTTTGGGAAATTTTCAGTCAGGGTTTAAATCAAATCATAGTACAGAAACGGCCTTGTTGAAAGTTTTAAATGATATCTTGATTTCGTTTGATTCTGGCAGCTCAGTGGTTTTAGTTTTACTAGATCTTAGTGCAGCATTTGATACCATTGATCACTATATATTTATTTTGGTCAATATTATTTTAAAATGGCCCGAATGTCTAGTGGGGTTCTGCATGGATTCATTCTTGTCCCAATTTTGTTTTCATTACATATGCTACCCCTAGGTTCTATATTTCATAAGCATGAAGTAGCTTTTCATTGTTACGCAGGTGACACTCAGGTGTACCTACCTCTGCGGAAACAGGACAAAAGTTCTTTTGAGTCACTACTGAGATGTTTACATGAGGGGGATTGTCCCTGTAATAAGTGCTTTGGATAAAAGCGTCTGCCAAATGCATAAATGTAAATGTAAATGTAGCCTCTTTCTGTAAATCTGTAGTGAAGAACCTTGGTGTCCAATTTGACAATTCTTTGAAATTTGATAAACAGATCCATTCAGTGGTCAAATCTTGATTGTTCTATTTAAAGGGTTAGTTGGTTCACCCAAAAATGTCTTTACTTTACTCTAAAAATTAATTACTCACCCTCATGTTGTTTCAAACCCGTAAGACCTTCGTTCATCTTCGGAACACAAATGAAGATATTTTTGATGAAATCTGAGAGCTTTCTGACCCCTCCATAGACAGCAATTTAATTAACACTTTCAAAGCCCAGAAAGGTATGTTGTTAAAATAGTCCATGTGACTCCAGTGGTTCAACAATTTCGTTCTAGCCTGTGCCAGTCTCCAACGCAGTTTACATTGTAGTACATCATCACACGCAAGCATCGGCATCGGCTGCCGTAGAACTTGAAAGCACTCTGCACTGTTTACAACGTAAACTGCGTAGGAGACTGACACAGGCTAGAACGATATTGTTGAATAAAGTTGTTATTTTTGTTTTTTTTTGCACAACAAAAAATGTTGAACCACTGTCGTCACATGGACTATTTTAACGAAATCTTTCCTACCTTTCTGGGCCTTGAAAGTGTTAATTAAATAGCTGTCTATAGAGGGGTCAGAGAGCTCTTGTCATCAAAAATATCTTAATTTGTGTTCCGAAGATGAACAAAGGTCTTACGGGTTTGGAACGACATGAGGTTGAGTAATTAATGAAGAATTTTCATTTTTGGGTGAACTAACCCATTAAGATCAATAGCAAAGGTTAAACCGTTTTTGTCCTGCAGTGATTTTGAAAGGATTATTCATGCTTTTATTTCTGTAAGACTAGCTTATTGTAACTCACGGTATTTGGGTGTTAGCCAAGTATTGTTAAACGGTACCCGTAAAAAACAGCATGTAACCGATTTTAGCCTCACTTCATTGGTTGCCTGTGCAGTACAGAATTGATTTATGATTATTGTATATAAAGCATTGCATAACTTGGCCCCACCATACTTAGTGCATCTTCTACATATACATAAACCATCCAGGTCTCTCAGATCAGCAAATCAGATGATCCTAGACATTACAAGGACCAGATTGAAATTGAGTGGTGACCGGGGAGTTGCAGTAGCAGCTCCAGAGCGCTGGAATAATTTACCTCTACATCTTAGGCCATGTCCACACGAAGCCAGAACTTTCCCTATCCGATCTTTTTTTTTTCCTCGTTTCAAGAAATATCAGCGTACACACGAGAGCATGAAAACGGCTCAAAACGATGTAGTATACATGCCAGGCCAGTATGTGGCACTGTAATTCTGCCACAGAAATACACTAAAAACGGAGAAGAAGAGTTGTGGCTAGAAGGGGTACGGCAACAGTCGGAGGTGAGGTAAAATCTCACAATAAAATAACAATAAATAAATTTGCTACTTACCAGATGTGTTTTATTTAACACATACACCTATCCCAACCCTAAACATACCCTTACAATAATGCAAATACAGTAATTAAACAACACAGTATTGATGTGCGCATGCCCAGTGCCCGTAGTGGTATTCCTTCAAGTCTTCCCTGCGCAGGACGTGGTGTGATGACATCATCGTTTCACAAAATATACGGATTGGCCGTATACACGAAACCGCAAGGGTGTCGTTTTCAGATTTATCCGGGTTTTAGGACCCGGTTTCAAAAAATAACGGTTTCAGTCTCCCAAAATGCCGGATCCGTGTGGACGAAACGCCAATACGATAAAAAATGTATACGTATACAGTGATACGCGTCTCCGTGTGGACGGGCCCTTAGACTGGCTCCTTCTTTTTATCTTAAACAAAACCTGAAATTAAATTTACTTGAATTAGGTCTTGGTTCAGTAGGCTAATTAGCAAGAGGCTCTTAATAGATGTTGATAGTCATTGATTGTCTGAAAGTACATTTTATTTATGTAATTTTATTGTGGGATTGTACAGCACATTGGTCAACACTACATTGTTTTAATTGTGCTTTATAAATAAATAAACAACAAAAACTACGTCCTAGTTAATAACATGTGAAGGTAGCTCTATCGCCCCCTAGAGTGTATAATGCTTTTTACAGCCACAATAAAGCAAGAATGCATGCCGACATATACAACTTGAGTATGTTTGTGGCCTTAATGTCAGTTACAACATCCAATTAGCAACAGGCTTCTGCTTTGGGGTTAAAATGAGACTGATGTTTTAATTGTTGCAGGAACATAGTGAACCTCTGACACACTTGTGGCATGTTGACACGGCAGGTCAGAGAGGAAACCTGAGCAGAGTTCTGAAGGAAGACATGTCATGAATCTGTGCACATGATCATTACCCCAAAAATAGGGGGAAGGGGCATATTTTTCTCCACTGGTTCAACACCTTCACACGCTCTGACCATTATTTTTAAAAGCAGGTAAAGGTTTCACATTCTCAAAAACCTTTACCTGACTTAGCTAGCACGCAATATAATACAACAATATGGACCACCGCAGTTTTTTATTGTCAAAAAAATAAAATAATAATAATTAAAAAAAAAACAAGACGACTACAAATCACTTAATTAAATGTGTCTAAAAGCATTTATATTCATCCAGTTACCAGACAATTTTTTTTTTTCCACCACATTGCTTGGAGATCTTTGTTTACTAAACGAAGGGGTTTCCAAATTGGCAGGGCACTTGGGAATCATTTTAATTAAGCTTTAAAATGTAAGTGCTTACCAAGATGCCAAGGGAAGGATTTATTTTGCTCTGTCCCCACATTTATATGAGTTGGGTTTATTTGACCCTTTTGAGTATGAAGAGTGTCTGTACAACTATATAAAATATGTGAGCGTATTTGTTTTTGTGGGCGTTGCTATTCATTAAGCTTATGTGGGAGAATATTGCAAAATATTTGTTTAATTCAATGTGGCCTAACCACCGAATTGCAGAATTTGCTGGAAAAAAAGCAGCACTGAAGCAGGCAGAGAAGGAGAGGACAACAGGAAGAAAAGATAAGTTGAGCTATCAGTACTCTCATCACTTCATTCTCTGTTCCTATTCACAGCGAGATCATGAGGTGACCCATAACTAATAGAACCCTCTGGGTGACCTTTGGCTCCCATGAACCTGAGAGGCTGGCCATCACCTCCAGAACAAGGTCCCGTAAATACTTGTTGACCCATGGTGACCTCCTTAACACATTCCTTTCTCTCTCTGGTATGCTGCACAGGAATGAACGGAGGAATTCTGATCTATCATATTCATCGTAAACATGCACCGTCTCTGCACGTACAACTCTGGGTAATACAATCAACAACACTCTTTACTACTGATCAATAAAGTCCCCCTCGATCAATAAATCAGTAAACCAGACACTAAATTGTTATCTAACAGCATATTCTAATATCATGCACACCCATTCAGACCTCAGACAACCTAAAGATTTTTTTATTAATAGTATTTTTTACATTTCAGAATACTGTGAAAGTAAAATTATGAAATGTATGAAACAAAGCAAATGTAAGAGGTTTTCACATTTTATATATTTGTCTACAATGCTATTTTCAAGCATATCAAAAGACCATACACAACCATAAATTCAATTGTGTCCGTACTTCTGTTTCCGCGTGAAATAATTCTGTTGACACTTTGCAGCATATTGTGATACTCATAATAAGCATCGCCTGTGCACGTAAGTCCATTATAAAAAACAAGAAAATTATGTATCCGATGCTCCATATATACAATAATGTTCAAAACTTTTATTCAGCATTGATCAAAAGTGACAGTAAAGTTTATAATGTTACAAAATATTTTTATTTCAGATTCTTTTGAACTTTCAATTAATCCAAGAATCCTGGAAAAATGGTTTCCACAAAAATGTTAAGCAGCACAACTTTTTCCAACATTGATAACATGAAATGTTTCTTATACACCAAATCATTAGAATGATTACAGTTATTTTAAATTGTAATAATACTTCATATTTCAAAATGTATGTTTGATCAACTAAATGCAGCCTTGGTGTATCCTGGATGCCAGCCGAACTTAGCCCCGCCCACAACATTTGAGGTCGGGATCCGCCTGGACTTGATCCAATGTGGAGCAACTATGCTCGAACCAGAGCTGTTCGGACCAATCAAATTGTCAGGGCGGGCTTTTTACGATGATGGACAGATGATCAACAGTAACATAATCATCCACGTCACCAAAGAGCGCTTGGGTTGAATTTGTTTACTAAACGGAGTTGTTCCTATATATGCATTCACCTTTACTATTTCTCTCAAAAAATGATGATCGTGTTGGTAAGTACTCTGTGTATCCTTAAATTCTTTTTACAACACCAGCAAAGATCGTTTACACTCTTCTTCTTCTTCTAGCGTGCATGCAGTCGAGTTCTGTTGACAACTATGCGTCACTCTGATTGGTTGTAGGTCTATCCAATTGAATGCAGAGGCATTTTCGCCCCATAATAACAGCCCAATGGAGCAGTATCAGACTCATATTCTGACTAGAATCTGAGTATGACGACGTCAGGCTAGCCTTGGTGAGCAATAGAGACTTAAAATCTCACCAACCCCAAACTTTGAAATGGCAGTGTATGCGCCACACAAGTGTGGTCTGTCAGTTTTCAATAAACTTTATTCCCAATGTTATAATTCATAGTGTAGAGCCACTATTAAGGTTTCTTCTCAGACTATAACATGCCATTTTGTCCTTGAGGAAAATGGGTTTATAGAGCACCCACAATAACAGTGGCTGGCATGCAGGTACTATACAGGATGTGTGTCTGTGAGCATGTTTTTTCCCAAGCATGTCTGTGTGCGTGTGTCGTGAAACCAAAAGCCATAAAATACCCAAAAAAGCTTGTTTTTATGGTTTCTGAGTCACTCTGTCCTGAATCTGGTCAACGTGGAAACCAGTTGTATATTTAGACAAATGTTATTGTCATTAAAGGGATAGTTCTGTCATCATTTACACACCCTCATGTCCTTCCAAAAATGTATTTCTTTGCCAGTGACGTGTCTAAAGTACATAAAAACATTTATATTTTAGGAATGTTAGTAACCAAACTGTTTTGGTGACCACTAACTTGCATCGCATGAAAAAAAAAAAATCTAAATGTATTTTTTGGGTGAACTATACTTTTAAGTCATTTGACAGAATTCTCTCTCCACGTCTCAAAAACTCTTACACCTAGTTCATAACTGGGAGGAAGAATCGTCACTTGGAAGAGAGTCGTATCTCTCCTGAGAGGGTGTCAAACAAGCCCAGCGCCCCAGGAGGAAGTTTCCTGGAAACAGAGCTCAGTGTCGGCTGAGGACAAGCACAGTGTCTTCAATGCTTTCTATAAATACTTCTATCAGGCTATAACAAAAAAAGCAAGAAATAGAATAGTATGTTTTTTTATTGCCACTTTATTGAGATCATGAATAGTTTCTTATGGCATTCAAGCATGCAAAGATATTTTGCCATTAGATCATTTGAGCTGAAACTCTACATCTCAAAAAAAAAAAAAAAATTCTAATAATAATAATTAGGTAAGACTTTACAATAAGTTTCAATTTGTTTAGCTGCATTAGGTAAGCATTAATAAATACTTCTAAAGCATTTATTGGTGTTCATTTCAACATTACTAATACAAAAGTTGTATATGTTAATATGATTTCCTGGACTTGGGCAAACATGAACTTATAATGAATAGATGCATTTTCTATTAACTCATTTTAACAATGCTTAAAGGGATAGTTCACCCAAAAATGAAAATTAGCCCATGATTTGCTCGCCCCAAGCCCTCCTAGGTGTATATGACATTCTTCACTCTATTTAAAAAAATGTCCTGGCTCTTCCATACTTTATAATGGCAGTAAATGGCAGGCCAAAATTTGAAGGCCAAAAAAGTGCATCCATCCATTATAAAAGTAATCCACACGGCTCCGGGGGGTTCATAAAGGCCTTCTGAAGCGTTTTGAACTGCACGAGGTATTTCACTTTCTTCGTAAGTTGAATGCGGAAGGCGGTCTTGCACGAAGCTATATATTTTACTTTATAAAGTTTTACATATGGATACTTTTCTTACACAAACCCATCGGTTTGCTTCAGAAGGCTTTTATGAACCCCCTGGAGCCGCGGGATTACTTTTATAATATACTGGATGGATGCACTTTTTTGGGCTTTAAATTTTGGGACATTTTTAGCCAGGACATTTTTTAATATAACTCTGTATTCGTCTGAAAGAAGAATGTCATATACACATTGGATGGCTTGAGGGTGGGTAAAAAAAAATTTCATTTCTGGGTGAACCATCCCTCTAATAAATATGATAAATTTACAGCTCACTGTTATGTAATACATTCATAATGGGACCTTATTGTAAACTCTTACTAATTTAATATGTCCATATAGTCATGACACTTGAATCCTGTATATTTGGATATTGACCACTAGGGGGAGGCAAAACGTTTTAAATGCTGCCTTTGGTATGTAGACATAGGGCCAAAAGGAAACAACTCTTTCCTCTAAACTACAGACATAAATTAAGCATAAAAAGACTCTGCCAGCTGCCAAATGGGAGAAAAATATGTATGGTCACATGCATGACAAGTACTGTTTTTCATGTGCATTAACAAAGGCATCCAACTTTAATATGAATGTTACTGATAATTGTCAATTAATTACATTATGAATTCACAATTAATTTAAAGCTGCTGTCCGTAACTTTTTTTGTGTTCAAGATTTAGAACATGTACAACACGTTGTAAACAGAATGTACAACATGAATCCATTTTCCAAACAGTGTTTTTGTCTTACCCTGAATCATTATGGTACACTTAATAATAAGTGTTTATATTGGGACTATTTCAGCCCGGTCTGGTAGGAACCGCGGAGGAGGAGCACAGTCCCTGCGTGACTAGCCATAGACATAAACAGAGAAGTAGCTCCGGCTGCAATGTTCTTCCACAAGATGCATGCAGTTCTGTGTATTAACCGCAAGAGCGCAATAGGTTACGGACTGCAGCTTTAACATAAGTCAAACTGAAAATTAGCTCTTTCCAAAGGAATTCCAATAAAACCTATTACAAGCAGCCCAAACATGTTGAAGCTCAAAGTAAGGCAGGTGTTGACCCCTCACCCCTGAACAGTGACCCCTGCATGCAGCTGACTCCAACCTGCACTCAGTGCTCCCCATATGGGGGTGGAGGATGTTGACGTTTCAGTGAATAGAAACAAAAGCCATCTAAAACCAGTCAGATGGCCTGATAGAGTCAGCTCTAAAACACGAGAGCCTTTATCAGGGAGCTTAAACTCTCTAATGACTAATGCACACAGACAAATACAATACAGACCTTGTGTACACGCACTCACATTGGCTCACAATGAAACAACCTAGGCGACATGCTAGTTAAAGCACAGGAACAGAGTGAAACTGACACAAAGATATTGATCAAATGTTGGCATTTAAAAGGCAAAAGAAAAGGCACAAAAGAATGAGAGAGCATGATGGGACACTTATGTGTTAAAGGGTTAGTTCACCCAAAAATGAAAATTCTGTCATTAATTACTTACCCTCATGTTGTTCGACACCCGTAAGACCTCCGTTCATCTTCGGAACAGAAATGAAGATATTTTAGTTGAAATCTGATGGCTCTGAAAGGCCTCCATTGGCACAATGGCACGGTTCACTATCAAGACCCTTAAAAGGTACTAAAGACGTTGTTACAAAGTCCATCTCACTACAGTGGTTCTAAAATAACTTTATGAATCGGCGAGAATAGTTTTTGTGCGCAAAAATTCACTTTACACTTGAGAGTGTAAAGTGCCATTGTGCCAATGGAGGCCTTTCAGAGCCATCAGATTTCAACTAAAATATCTTCATTTCTGTTCCGAAGATGAACGGAGGTCTTACGGGTGTCGATTCGACTGACATGCGGATAAGTAATTACTGACAGAATTTTCATTTTTGGGTGAACTAACCCTTTAAGTATATACTTTGGGGGAAATTTGCAAAACTTCACAGTTTGGGGTCAGTAAGATTTTGTTATGTGCATGAAAGAGGTATCTTATGCCAAGGCTTCATGTATTTGAACAAAAATCAAGTTTCAATACATTTTAAAATGCAATTTATTCCTGTCATGGCAAAGCTGAATTTTCAGCATCATTACTCCAGTCTTCAGTGTCACATGATCCTTTAGAAATTATTCTAATATGCTGATTCAGTGCCCGAAGAAACAGTTCATATTATCCTCAATAGCTATGTTTCCAGTTGCGATCTTAACTTTGGAATATCGCATAAAACATACGCAAATAAAGCTGCGTTGGTTTTGTTCAGAGAACAAAATTGTCACTTCCTGGGAAATTGGCACAAAATATGTGTAATAAAAGTGCAATTGGCGAAACCACTGTGGCTCTTTTATCCTACATCATAAATGACTCAGAGCAAGCAGACGATATTATCATGCATTCGGATGACAGACTTCGGCCCAATCATTTCAGAATGATCAAACCAACATTTGATCTGCTGGTTAGTCCAGTTATCCAATGGCATCCACCGTTGAGGCAAAGTCACATGAGAGATTTATTTGGTAAATGTGTTTCTGTCATAGTTTATATGCATGTCTTATGAGATAACACTGTATCTGTTTTTATGGTTATTTTTAGAATGTATGCGCATCTTGGCGCATACATCAGGCGTTTATGTGATATCCTGAAATGCACATAAAATAGATGGAAACATAGCTATTGTTGAGAACAGTTGTGCTGCTTAATCAGTTTATAGTACTTTATTTATTATGTCCATTTAAACGAAAAACATTGTACGTCTATGGCATGGCTTGATCTAGATGGCTATGTAAACGTGTGTTTGTGTGCATGTCTGATGGAGTGATGTGACGTGGGGGTGATGTCTAGATTCCATCTGTTCCTCAGGCCATCCTGTCGGCAACCCTTTTCCCTTTCCTGTAAGTGTGTGTCATGTCACAACAGAGTGGTTTTGCTTACGTTTGTCACTGGTGGGATTGAATGTTAAAGGGAGGGAGAGAATGACAGGAAGGAAAGGAAAAAGAGAAGTGTCTACTGGCCAGAAGGGCTGCTCAGCTACTTGTTTCTCCTCCTATCTTGCCATCCTGGAAAAAGAGGAAGCTGTAGGCTACTGTGAAAGTGGTCGTATGTGATCCTCCACATATTCTCAGAATGTTATGCCTATAAAAGGTCAAAGAAACCCTAAATACCGTTCAAGATATCAGCTTCAAAGGTCTTACAACATAGCGCCTTGAGTACACGCCTGTATGCTTTTTTTCGTTCCGTTCCCAGAAACTGCTTATATGCTACTAATGTATTACAACATCAATCATACACAGTATAGCTGGAGATATTA
Source organism: Gobio gobio (assembly GCF_949357685.1). Taxonomy (NCBI): domain Eukaryota; kingdom Metazoa; phylum Chordata; class Actinopteri; order Cypriniformes; family Gobionidae; genus Gobio; species Gobio gobio. The sequence continues at coordinate 20,320,819 of NC_137105.1, forward strand.
CTCATTAGCAGAAGTCATCTGCTCTACCCTAAGCCACAATTTTAGTCACAGCGACAGTTGATGTGTGTGTGTGTGTGTGTGTGTGTGTTTAGGTGTGTTTTAAATGGAAGTGTGTGGTAACTATTGTTGCCATGTTCGCATACTTTGTGTGAGTTTTTAAAGCATGCTGTTAAACCAGTTTTAAAATGAGAACCCATCCGGTTTGTAAAACTGCATGTTTTGTTCAATTCATAACGAATAGCACAAGTACAGCTGATGCTAAATTCATAAATATTCACTGTAAAAATTTTAAACTTTTTTGTGGTAACATCTAAATTAACTGGTTTTATGCAAGTCATTAATATTATCTAAAAATATGATTGAATCAATTTGATTTCATCATACCAACTAAAGTCATTTTAAAGTGTTGGATCAAGTAGAACTCACTCAAAATAAACATTTTACACTTTCTACAGTGTTAGAGGACAAAAAAACTTTTTTTTTTTTACATTCATTAAGCAATTTAGATTAGACATATTATACACCACCATATGATTGATTCAACCCATTACTCTTTTTGTTTTGTTTTTAGCATAAAAAAACACCAGAAGACCAGTCATCACATTTGAATGATCAGTCTCTCTCCTTCTCTTTCTCTCATGCTAACAAACATATTGTAAATGTCACTCTTGTTTTGTTGTAGGAATGCAGCCAGACATGCAAAATGAACGTGTTCATAACCATGACGTATGAATATGAGCTGTTTAGGTGTTTGCGTAGAACCTCCCTGGGCATTTTATTCTCTTTAGAGTGCAGGATCATCGCCTGTGAGCTCACAGGACTGGAATGAGAACAGGACAGCAGATCTGCTCCACAAACAGAAAGTTTTGATTTTCAACAGTAAATCTATTGGGTCTTAACATAGAAGCTAACAAATATATAAGTGTTTTTCTTGAAACACGTAGACACTTTAAAACAAATGTAAAAACATAATAAACATGCAAATATATGGTATATTATATAAATATATTATACAAAATATATAAATATAATAATAATAATTATTATTATAGCCTACTTTGAACTTGAAAAATAATAAAAAAATTGTTTCTTCTCGTTTTTTATTTATTTATTTATTTTTTCCTGAATAATTGAGATTTCAAGTTCTTGGATAAAGAATACCGTGTTGTATAAGCAGGCAAAATCTTTTTCTTTTTTTTTGAGTGAGGACTTTTCCAACTTCTTTTAGTCAGCCACAAAATCTCTCATGTTTGTACGATGGCTAAAAAGAGAGTGAAAGCCGGGCTTATCTAATGCTGTTGGATTAGCATACTAAGAGACCTGGCGTCCCCGGGGAGCCTCTCAGAAAACAGTCACAATCAGGAGGAGAATTAAACTGGCGAGGGCTCCACACGTCCCATTGATCTGTTGACGGCCAACCTGGCAACCCGCCACAAACCTCAACGGTTCTCCGGAGAGGAGAATCACCAGTGTGGAGCCTGAAAACACGGTGATGACTTGTGGGATGTGCCAGATTCACTCTGTTACTTGCTGTTAAACGGTCCTTTGGTGGCATCAAATCTTTGAAAAGCATTCGAGACTTTAGTTTGAGAAAGTCAGCCGCAAGTAAAGGAAATATCCTCAAGCATTGTTCTACTTGATCTGACCGCTAAAAATGGTTGATCTGAAGGTTGATTCAGATATATTAAATAACATATACACTACTGTTTAAAAGTTTGGAGTCAATAAGATTTTTTGTCATGTTTTTTTTCCATCTTGATTTCTCGCAACCTGTGTGCTTTCCTGGGCGAGACGCACACAACGTGTAGCCGTGCACAGACCAACGGCCAAAGTCAGGATTTTCTTTAAATAATACACAAAATTTCATATTGTATACCCTCATAACACTTGCAATGAACAACTCATGTCACATGGGATCATTCTGTGATACTTTCGCGTCTTTTATAAAAAAGCTTGCAATTAAATGGATGAGCGAAAGCGGTATACTTTTTTTGTGGACCATGAAAGAAAGAAGAACATGCGGCATTAAAAAACACCAGGGTGAGTAATTTATGACTTCACATTTCTTAAAGGGATAGTTTATCCCAAAACGAAAATTAAGGCATACACTTAAGGGATATAAATTAAAATTCTGTCATCATTTATTCACCCTCATGTTGTTCCAAACCTGTATACATTTCTTTGTTCTGCTGAACACAAAGATATTTGGAAAATTTTTTGTAACCAAGCAGATCTCGGCAGCCATTGACTACCATAGTTGTGGGGGAGGGGGGGGGGGGACTATGGTAGTCAATGGCTGCCGAGATCTGCTTGGTCACAAACATTGATCCAAATATCGTCCTTTGTGTTCAGCAGAAGCAAGAAATTTAAAAAGGGGGGGGGGGGGGGACTATGGTAGGGGGGGGGGGGGGGACTATGGTAGGGGGGGGGGGGGGACTATGGTAGTCAATGGCTGCCGAGATCTGCTTGGTCACAAACATTGATCCAAATATCGTCCTTTGTGTTCAGCAGAAGCAAGAAATTTAAAAAGGTTTGGAACAACTTGAGGGTGAGTAAATGATGACAGAATTTTCCTTTTTGGGTGAACTATCCTTTTAAAATGGTACAAATTCAAAGTGATATACAAAGAGAATAACAAAAAAGCCTTGTAACCCAAAAGGCTCATTTCTTCAGCACTGAGACTGAAACTGAGATGATTAATCTAACTGAGGGAGAGAGAAAAAGGAAAGCATAGAGTGTGAGTAAGAGCCGCTGAGGTGTGAGGGACCCTGGCCTCCAGCTAATCTACTGCCGTCTCCTTTCTGTTTAAATAAACCAAGTTGAAGTGCAGGAGATCTTTAAAACTCTCTCCCACCTTCCCTTGTCAGCGAACCATACGCTCGCACTCTCCGCGGGCACATTACTTGTCTGATTTAAGAGGAGGTGAGAGAAAGAGGGGTCAAGAGAGAGGCAGAGAGAAAGTCAGCCTGTGTTATGCTGATCAGGCAGACGCATGGCGGAGAGCCGTCTGTTACCGTGACAATAGGGCGGCCGACACAGGGCTGGCGCTCTGCCCTCTGCAGCGGGAAGCATTCAAAACTCACACAAGCAGACACATCCAGCTGTCAGACACAACCGACGCACGCCGATGAAGACAACAGCGGAACGTGAGTGACAGATTTTAATGAGGGATGCGGCCTCGACCCTTATGTGAGAATGACCCATGTCAGACTGTGACCTGTCGTAAAGTGATTCATAAAAAGCCTCATGACAGACCAATTTCTGTTGCTATAAACTATAAACTTTTAAAAACACATGAAGCTGGTCATGCATGTCTGTGCATCAAACCATGTAGGCGGCAAACATTATCAGTTCTATATAATCGATTCTCTCTCCTTTTCACAGTACAATAAGAGTGAATTATTTTCCATTCTTTTTTTCCCATGTCCTTCCTTCACTGACACGCTCACCGTAATACAGTCTCTTTGTTTTACTTTGAAGAGGAGAAGAATATGTATGGCAATTTCCATGAATAGGACATAAAATGGGGTCTGAAACTTTTTTTCAACAAGTGAAATTACTTTTTAATCTTATGAGATCCAACTAGATATGCAGTTTTATTTTTTGCATTAATTTTAATGAGATTTAACATTTCTTACAAGCCTGTTACCAAAAGTATGTTGTTAATAATAGTTTTAAAAAATCTGCCTTTTCTGATTTCTTTACTTTATAGCGTTACACTAGCGGTTTACAAAAAAATTTAAACATTTAAATTAACAATTAAACAAACAAAATTCAAAAAATGGAAAAAATGCTACAAGGCTGAAGGTGTAGTCTAAATGTAAATTTCTAGTTTGAATTTTTTGTAAATACTAATAATTATATATTTCCCAAAATATGTTGGATTTTTTTTTTTCTTTAACATAATTTGTGTAAAAAAAATGGACAAAATGGAATGAGATTATTTACTTGTCTTTTTGCTATGCTATTGAAAGGGTCCAAATGATGGTCACAATTTTAAGAAATAGTTTTGATAGATTTGATTGAAAAACAATACCGTATTTGTGGAAAGTGCCATAGCTGAAACCAGTAAAGGCCACATGATCACAGTTGTCAGAACCGATTTACATCAAAATACGAGACAATAGCCGTAGGCATGTGTGCTTGATCAAGAGAAGATGTTCACCCTCTTGCAATATGCATATATACAATCAGTAGATTTTATATGAATTAATTACTAGACTCAAAACAAAAAGGGAACATCACTGCAGAGCAAGATGCGGTGCAAAGCAAGATGATGAGAATAAAAAGACTAACAGCTCTACAGAGTATGTGTAGTGGAATGTTTTCTAGTCATTCGCATATCTCCTCTCACAGACTGATTAGATACACGGAGAGACAGAGTCAACTAAACAGAGCAAGAGAGGAAAAACAAGGAGACAGCAGTTATGACAGAAGGAGCAGAATCACAAAGGGCTTAAATAGGCCATACCTACTGAAAGAAAACAACAAAACAACAATTAAGCTTTAAACTATTTCCCACTGTCTTTTGTGACTCATAGAATTAATCAGGCTATATCGGTTTCCCTACTGTATCTTTAAGGCTATATGTAAATTATAGGTTAACACTTTTTTATGGGACACGATTTTTATGGGCCTCTTCTCTCTCCGGGGCCCAGGACAACATTCCTAGTAGTGCCTCCCGTGCAGTGGAATCTTGTTTTCCATGATATATCCCTTTTAGACATTCAAACACAGATAGCTTCAGGCAGACAGGTCCTAATCTGTCTAAAAGGTGTGAAGAGACCGCTGAGAAAGTTGCATGCCTCATAAACTCTCTCTCACAAAGCCACGTTCACTGTAGCGTTGTTTTGATTTTTCTCATTTCTGATTTTACGTTACTTTGTTAAACCTATATAATAAAATCATAAATATCATGAAAAAATATTGTTTTAAAAAAAATTAAAGTTAAAATAAAAAATTATAGTCAATAATTTTATCCCTTAAAACTCATCTTTGATCACCAAAATGATATATTTATTTAAACTTGTTTTTTCCTGTGAAAATGTCTTCATACCTGAATATGCAAATTATCCCCGCCTTCACTCACTCATACCAGCTCAGAGAGTTTACTAGGGAACCAGTATTGGAAATGCTGGTTTAATTCAGCCATATATGTTTGAACCAGAAACTCATTCAGAAGAAGTGGTAGAGCAATTTATAATGGCTAGTCTACAAATCAATGTATCAGAATGGTAATGCATTTTATGCATTGCTCTCTACGTCGGACATATGACAGTAGGCATGTGCCGGTATCAAATTTTCATGTTGCAATTAATTGCTGAAGCTTTTATCACGGTATACGGTATTATCACGGTATTGAAATACGTTGCAAAAAAAGTGTTGTCATACTATGACAGGTTTAATAACTTTCTTATAACAAAAATAACCGAACATTTAATTACAATAAAGCAATACACAAAATTATATAAAGTAAACAAATATTTAAAACAGATTAAAGTGCAAAAGAATTATAAAGAACAATGGGTAACACTTTACAATAAGGTCTCGCTAGTTAATGCGTTAACATCAACAAAGAGCGAATAGCTACATTTTTACAGAAGTTATTCTTCTTTGATAACATTATTTAAAAAAAATAGCTCAGGTCCATTAAATAATACACTTACAACTTTTGATTTTAATAATGTGATATTAAATGCTGAAATTTACATTTAACTAAGATTAATAAATGCTTTAGAAGTATTTTTCATTGTCAGTTTGTTAATGAATGAACCAATGTTAAATAATAGAGCCTTATTGTAAAGTGTGTGACTGAACAACAAAGAATCAGAACATATTCAATAAGGCTGGGTAAAACGAAAATATTGATTTCTCAATTTTAATCGATTCTCACTTTTACAAAACAATATAGATTCTTAAATCCCAAGAATCGGTTAGTCATCCTGTTTTCAGTTAATGAATGAAATAAACATTGTAGCGCGCCTCCCATCCAATAAATCGCAATAATCTTTGTGCTTTATTACTATTGATATGAAACAAAGTCTCAGATTTCAAATTACGTCTATTTTTTTTTTTACGAAATTCAAAAACATACCATTTTGGCGCTGTGGCGCGAGATCGCTTTGCCGCAGCTCAGCTCAAGAGAACCAGCAGCGCGGAGCAAACATGAATGAGCTTCTGAAAGTGTGTTAAAAGATACAGGACAACTTACCGAAATCCGTATCATGTCACATAGAATAGCTCAATCAGTGTTTCAACCGCGGAAAGGCGTCAGTAAAACGGCTTGTAAACAATGTCATGTAACGTCACATTTACCTCAGAAAAACCATATCCAGTGTCCATAAACTCGTTAGTCAGCAAGAAAATTAACTCTAGAGAGGAACATTTTCTCTCCTCTCTTCCGTCTCTGTCCTGTTTGTCTTGTTCAACGTTATTTTAAACTGACTGTTTGTGGACACGATCTATGCCTATACCCAGTCTGTTTTATGTAATTTGAAACTCTGCGTTACAGTCGGCTGCGGGCAGCATCTAAACCTCCTGCAGCTAAGTGCTCCAGGCTTCGGTGGTTGAAAACTTATTACAAACGCGCAGGAGGCCTACTTCAGTCCAAACAACAAGTACACATTTCCCCTTACCCATTCCATATTCCCCTTTCCTACCACAATTCCCATATTGTCGCGCTAGGCTTATGGACAAACACCCAATAGCCTAAGCTACACCGTCGTTTACAAGCGTTTGTGGACATACCTGCGAAACTGCCTGCTGAATTCTTCCTGGTCTCCCGTAGGCAAGCTACTCCCCATCATGGGAACTCTACAGGTAATCTGGTTGTTACTTTTTACTTTGGATCTGAATTTTTCAACCTGTGCGTATCACAAGGACTTTCCGACGTCTTTGCGAAACACTACATACATTTCGTCAAAGAACACACTACACACACGCACTCCAAAACAGGAGTATTGCGCCGAACTTTTCATCCATGAACCTGATATTCATCTTTCCCTTGTTTGTTTGAGTCTGATTAGAGACAATTTTATAATGTTTGGACAAAGATCATGTCTCATTCAGCATTGTGCAATCAAACGAGATGATATTTTAAAGCATGTCTGGAAACGTCGTTTTATTATACTGATGTTACTGCTGGCTGGAAATGTCAAGCCAAACCCAGGACCCGAGCCTGAATGTTTATACACACCAGGAGATTTCGCTAATAGATCTGGCTTGAAAATTTTACATTTAAATATCCGTAGTCTTGTGCCAAAGATAGATTTTGTTAGAATATGGGCAAATTCGACAAATGCAGACATTTTTGTCTTATCGGAAACATGGCTAAAAAAATCTGTTAGTGATAATGATATTGCGATTAGAGGATACAATGTATTTCGTGCGGATAGGAAGAGTAAGGGAGGAGGCGTGGTTATTTACGTGAAGTCTAAGTATCATACCACTCTATTGAAGGCTATGAGTATCACAAAATGTTTTGAATTGCTGGCTATTGATCTGAAATTAGGAACTACCAGTTTGACTGTTGCTTGTTGTTATAGGCCCCCGTCAGCTCTTAAAGAAACATTATCAACACTCTCAGCCGTGCTTACAGATATTGTAAATCACAAAGAAATAATTCTGCTTGGTGATTTAAATTGGGACTGGATGAAAGATGATTCAAAGGACTTAAAGGCTTACTGTGATTCTGTTAATTTAACACAAGTAGTAAATACTCCAACTCGCCCAAACACAAAAAATCTAAACAAATCCACATTAATTGATATTATTTTAGTAAACCGACCTGATAAATGTACACAGATTGGTATTTTCCCAAATGACATAAGTGATCACTGTGCTATTGGGATTATTAGGAATTGTAAACCTGTGAAAACACCTTCAAGAATAGTGGAGAAACGACACTTTAAGACCTTTGACCAACAAGCTTTCATTCATGATATTTATCATTGTGATTGGAATAGAATATCATTCATTCCTGATGTTGATTTGGCATGGACTTATTTTAAGGGTCTATTTATGGGAGTTTTAAATAAACATGCACCGCTAAGGAGGTTCAAGGTGAAAGGGAGGGATAACCCTTGGTTTTCTGATGCATTATCCTCTCTGCTACATGAGAGGGACCTGGCCTGGGCAAGGGCAAGGAAATCTGGCTTAGAAAATGATTGGTCCATCTTCCGATGCCTAAGAAACAAATGTATAGCACAGATACGTAAAGCTAAAGCACAGTTTTATCTAGATGAGACAACCAGAAATTTGCATAATCCAGCTAAATTTTGGAAAACTATTAAATCTTTAAAATCTAACTCCTCATCATCAAGTTTACCAAAGCAAATAAGTGTTGATTCTAGACAAATCACAGATAAAAATGAGATAGTGGACTCCTTTAATCAGCACTTTGCCTCTGCTGGGCATCTTTTCAAGTCAATGCCAAATCAACCCTTGGACACACAGGTCCCAAATGTTGGAAATGTTGGTAATGTTAACACTTTCTCTTTTCAGCCATTTACAAGGAAAATGGTCCTGTCAAAATTGAAATGTGTAAACTGTAGAAAGTCAGCTGGACCGGATGGGCTTGATCCATCGCTCCTGAAGCTTGCAGCTGATATTATTGCCAAACCACTCGCTCAGATTTTTAATTTGTCTTTGGAACAAAATGTTATTCCTGAATCCTGGAAAGCAGCACATGTGATACCTCTTTTTAAAAGTGGGGACCCCACATTATTGGACAATTATCGCCCTATATCTAAATTATCAGTACTGGCTAAGATATTTGAGGAATTAGTCAGTGAACAATTAAAAGAGTTTTTAACCTGCAATTGTATCCTCACCCCCTTTCAGTCCGGCTTCAGGAAGGGGCATAGCACCGTCACGGCAGCCACTAAAGTAATTGATGACATTGTGTCTGCCATTGATTGCAAAAACTCATGTGCAGGATTGTTTATTGACCTTTCTAAGGCTTTTGATACAGTGGATCACAGCATTCTTTTAAAATGTCTAGTTAAAATTGGGGTGTCATCAAATGCGGTAAATTGGTTTAAAAACTATCTTACTGGTAGGTTTCAATGTGTTACATGTGATAGTATTACATCAGGGAAGGCTGCAATTACAATTGGGGTTCCACAAGGCTCCATCTTAGGGCCACTTTTGTTTACCATATACATTAATTCTATTTCTGAACGTGTAAATGCTAATGTACACCTTTATGCGGATGACACCATCATCTATTGCACTGCACCCTCTCCATGTGAGGCGTTAGTGAAACTGCAGGAGGCTTTCACAGTCTTGCAAGAAAATTTAAGGAGATTAAAGTTAGTGCTTAATGCTAAAAAAACCAAACACATGTTGTTTACACACTCCAAGTCCAAAGTAAAATCTCTAACTCCAATTGTAACCGCACAGGGACAGGAAATAGAGAAGGTGTCATGCTACACATATCTAGGTTTTTTATTGGATGAAAATCTTTCTTTTAATCCTCATGTTATGCATGTGGTAAAGAAACTTAGAGTAAAGCTAGGTTTCTTTTTTAGAAATAAGGCTTGTTTTAATTTGAAAGCTAGAAAAGAACTTGTAGCAGCCACATTTTTATCTGTTCTGGATTATGGCGACATTATCTATATGCATGCCTCAAAGTCTGTATTGCGTTCACTGGATTCTGTCTACCATTCAGCACTACGATTTATAACAAAAGCCGACTATAACACACACCACTGCAATTTGTACAGCTTATCTGGTTGGTTACCACTGTCTATACGCAGACAACGCAATTGGTTGATTTTCATTTATAAAGCAATTACTGGATCATTACCATCATATTTATCAGTATTCTCATTGGCAACAAACAATAGATATAACCTCAGGTCTAACAATAGCATACTTTTCAATATGCCTACTGTTCACTCCGAATTTGGTAAAACAGCCTATCGTTACAATGCTCCGTCAACCTGGAACGCACTACAGAAAGAACTGAAACTAAATATGTTTATCTCCATTTCTGATTTCAAGTCATATCTGGCAGACACTTTACATCATACATGTGAGTGTGTCTAGACTTTTTGTTGTTTACAGCCTGCATATTCTTACTTGTTAATTGTATTTATGTTTTTTATGTTGTGTCCATCTCTGTTTTTATGTCTTTTTTAGCTATGTGCTGCCTTTTCTTGGCCAGGGCTCACTTGAAAAAGAGACTACTGTCTCAATGTGACTACCCTGGTAAAACAAAGGATAAATAAAAAATAAAAAAAAAATTTTGCTAATTATATGCGCCACATTACATAGGATATTCATTGTCAATGTTCTTCAATATTTAATGCATGTATGTATGAATAAATCTGGCAAGTTTTTATGACATCCTCCATTTAAATGTTATATTTCAAAAACCTAATTGGAGGAGTAGAATTATGATTATGTAATTGTAAAGTTAATATTATAACTTTATTATTATATATAAAAAAGAACATAATTTAGAGTCATTTAAGTGTTTGTATACAAATCTGTTAATTTGTACCTTCAATATTAGTAATGTAGTATCAACTGACTCCCATAGTTTAAAACATTAGTTCAGAAATTTGTTTTCCTTGAGAAAATGTATTATACCTGATACATATCCAAAATAATCAATATTGAATTGAATCGAAAATCGAATCGAAAGCTTGTGAATTGAAATCGAATCGAATTGTGAAATTTGTGTCAATACCCAGCCCTAATTTTCAAACAAAATCTAGGGCATGTAATTTAGTCCAGATTAAAATATAAAATGTTTAAGTTTGAAAATGAATAGCCTTAAGTCTTTAAGTATTAAGTATTTGGTTATGTGCAGAGCCATAGAGAGAGAGAGTTGCGACAACTCCATAGACTCCAATGGAACGGTTTTTTTTACAGCAATGGCGGCTCGCGGAGACTCTCAATAGTTCCCGGAAGTAGCAGCTGCGCCATAGAGAACAGCAGAAGAGACCGTTTGTGATGCACTTTTAAAAGGTAAGACGTTTAATCAGTAAGATTTTAAATGATCAGCACATTTTAATCAAAATAACTTGTACATTAAAGCCTGCTTGTGTAGATTATTCATCATTAAAAAAATATATGTTTTAAAAACAACATCGCTGTAACTACATACTCATGCTACATACACATGTCGATGTGTAATAAAATTATTGAAAATCAATGCATTTATTGACTATTAATTACCAAAAAGCGCAGTTCTGTCACTGTGACTATCAATTTGAATAGCCCGTCAAAGCACTTCCTGGAACTATTCGAGGTCTACATGAATCACGTGACTATCAAGCGTTTTGAACTTCCGTTGTCGCAACTCTCTCTCTCTATGGCTCTGGTTATGTGATGAGCACCGTAGCGAATACAGAAATCTGAATGGCTGTGTGTTTAGTAGCGCGAGTCTGTTTTATTTACGAGGGTTACCGGGGAAACGGCTGCATTTCTGCTGTTCCGTCAGCGCCCTCTGCTGTCAGAGAGTGTGAATGTGCACTTTCATTCAGCGCGTCTCCTTCACTCGTTCCGCCATGTGCTGCTCATGCAGGTTGGGTTTGTTTGGGTCTCTTTGACGTGTTGTTCATTTTAAACGGTTGATGGGTAAAGTATTCTTAAAATGCATTCAAAAAATCGGAATAATTCGTAAGAAATAATTATTCACGGTATTTTGAAGTGCCCACGATAACAATATTGTGCATGTTCATTATTGTGATATATCGTATTACCGTATACCGGCACATGTCTATATGACCATAATTGATATGATTAGCCTTTTTTAGCTGTTTGATAACGTAGTCAAGCCAATGTTTTGCTAATGTTACACACACCATGTTCCTGTTTGCCATCAGCATCAGACAATCAGCATCCTTAGAAACGCTTTAAACAACTTAGAACGTCAGTGGAGAAAGGCATCATAACATCGAAATATACATCATATACATAATCACCCGCTATATATATATATATCTATATATCTATATCTATATATCTATATCTATATATATCTATATCTATATATATCTATATCTATATATATCTATATCTATATATATCTATATCTATATATATATATATATATATATATATATATATATATATATATCTATATCTATATCTATATCTATATCTATATCTATATCTATATCTATATCTATATCTATATATATATCTATATATATATATATATATATATATATATATATATATATATATATATATATATATATATATATATATATATATTGATAAATGTACATGATTTTTTATGTTTTTCATAACAGAAAAAAATACTGGGATAGCCTGGCATTAAGACTCCCCTGCTTTGCAGCATAGTTAAAGATATGCTAAAGCCCACCAGAACGTTGATGTGATTAGTTACACTTACGGCATGCTTGTGACGTAGAGAACGGGGCGATTTCAAACCGCGTTTTTGAGACTGTCTTTGGTTCACTGCAGTTTTATACTTAGCAAAAGACTCAGCAATGGTGTTGACTGATGAATTTGAACTATGGTTTATCTTAAAGCATATTAAAAACACCACAGACATATAAACGTCATTAAAAACTTGATTTTAAGTGATATTATACACTACCATTCAAAAGTTTGGAGTCAGTAAGAATGAATACTTTCACTCAGCAAGGATGCATTAAATTGATCAAAAGTGACAGTAAAAAAACGTATAATGTCACAAAAGATTTATATTTCATATAAATGCTGTTCTTTTGAACTTTCTATTCATCAAAGATTCCTGGGAGAGAAAAAAAATGTCACACTTTCTCAAAAATATTATAAAAGCAGAACAACTGTTTTCAACGTTGATAACAAGAACCAAATCAGCATATTAGAATGTTTTCTGAAGATCATGTGACATTGAAGACTGGAGTAATGATGCTGAAAATTCAGCTGTGTCATAACAGGAAATTACATTTGGAAATACATTGATTTTTTTTTTTTTTTTTATGTAATAATTTAAAATTTCACAATAAATGACCTTTTTTTTTACTGTATTTTTGATTAAATAAATTTAGTTTTGTTGAGCATAAGAGACTTATTTCAAAAACATTAAAAACAATCTTACCAACCCCAAACATGTAAATGGTAGTGTACATAGATCATGCCATATGATATACATGCTACATGATATACATATGATTTCATTATGTAAGAACATTAGTATATTGGTGGTCTTACTGATAGGACGGGGGTATATAAAATGACAAAAGTTGCAGTCTCCTTTTCCAATCCTTCAATTCCCATTGGACAGTAAATAAAATAAGGAATGTGAAAGGTGGAGGAAAGCAGAGCGAGAGCGAAACTATGGACAGACTGAGATGGATAGTTTTCTCTCTCCTCAGGCAAGAACAAGGAGTAATAATGTGAACAGTAATATATGAAAGTTAATAACCCATGAGACGAAACACAGATAGAATGAAACAAAGCCTGAAGGTTTTCACACACATACATGCACACACAGGGGCACAAGCTTCACTTTCTCATAATGACCTCATACCTGGATCATTTAACACTCAACCACACATTTCCTCACAGGTGGGCTGCTCTAATAAATAGATTGGCTGATTCAACCCCAATAATAATGGCTAGACAATTGCAAACTCATTTAAAGTCTCACACACAAAGACATTCATCTCACACACAAATAACCATCAATGCAGTGCACCATGTTCCATCACCGGCAGTGTATTTCCCCACGACTGGCCCAACCCTGAGGACATTCTCCCATTCCATTTCTGGAACATTCCCATCCTTCTGCTCTGCCCCGCTCCCAGGTATAGCACCAGGGTGTAAATCATTCACTCATCATGCACAGTGTGACCCGTGAGGTCCAGAAATTAGAGCCATTTCCTGTATTGCACTTACACAGAGCTGTGGATCATGGATCATGTCACGTGACGTGATGCATGTTAGTAGAGCCAAACTTTCATTACATCACTGGCATCAGTCTCCATATCTCTCTCTGTGGTTGCTCTGACACACAAACTTCATCAGCATCAGTGAACACGGCCTGGCCATTAAAACTATTATGTTGTGTAGAAATGTAAAGTTAAAAAAGACAAATTAATGCCACTGGGAAAGGTGAAGGTGCGTATTTTTAATCCTAATTTATATACTGTACCAGTTTAAACAATAAATTGACCTTGGACTTCCACCTTTAAGACACCATGGAATAGATTGATGGGAACGGTTTTCGTTTTTTGTACTTCCATTGACTATGAAAAAAGTTTAGGCAGGACATACAGAAGGGCTTGTGCCTTTTTGGATATAGCCAATAGTCTTTAACAGTATGTCACAATCATGCACATGATGTTATCTTGTCATTGTTAATTAAAAGTAGGTTGTATTAGGGGGAACATCATTCTCATCCTAGAAAGTAGGGCTGTTCGATATTGAAGAAAAATGCGATATGCGATATCCTTGTTAAATAATGCGATATTCGATATGCGATATGATGTTGCTTTTGTGTGTAAAATCTATTAATTTCCCCAAATGATATCTTTCACTTAAAGCATAACCGACTGTGTTTACATGAATACTCATCAAGACAGCCATTTTGACATAACGGTGTGTGTATTTGACAGTTTGAGTGTTTCACAAGACACAAAAAAAAGAGCGGCTTGTGTGCATGTTTCGTTGTGCGTGTCAGACAGCAGACAGCAGACAGCACGAGACTGCAAGGAGTTGATTTTTCGCAAGTTATTGCGTTTAATAACTCTTTTTATCAAAATATTGCGATATGTACATTTGCGATATTTCGATAATTTCTATATATTGCGCAGCCCTACTAGAAAGTATTTGACTGGACAAAATGAGCAAGTACAACATAAGTCATCAATATTTTTTGTTCTTGTTCCAGGAAGACAAATACTGTACATTTTAAATATGTATATCTGATAAAAGTGAATTTTGTCAAGGTTTAGAATTACACTTAAAGATGGCCTCAAAGCTAACAAACATGGACTTATAGGGCCCTGTCATACAACCAGCACAATGCGACGCCAGGCACGATACAAGTGTTTTTTGCTAGTTTTAGACTGTCGCCATTACCATTTTCACGTCCAGCACCATGTTGTTTAAATAGCAAATGCACTCGCGCCCATATGTTCGCCCATGGGCGTGCTGGTCTGAAAAGTGTGTTCAGGCGCATTGTCGGTGCGTTGCTATGAGGAACTGAAAACGACTGAACCATTGACCAACAAAAACCTGGTCAAAAGTCAATGGCGTAGTATTTTTTTGTAGTATATTTAAAGGGCGTGTTAGTAATATGCGCGTATAGGCGGGAGCACGTGTGTAAACTCTGCTTATTACACAAACAGGGATGCGCAGCAGCACACAACTGTTTTTTCCGTCGTTTAACTAGCAAGTGGATTAAAATAGGGTCCATAGTCATAAAAGTCAACTTAAAAATAAGTCAAGTAATTTCATGGGGTCTTAAGAAAGGAAGGTTTTGTATTCTGTTCAGATGTACAATATAATGAATAAAGACTGTAAGACTTACCTGCAGCAGGGGAAATGCACACAGGAACAGCAGCATTGAGGGAGAGAAGAGAGAAAAAAAGAGACTCATTAGCCAAGTAAAACAAATGAAGAACAAAACCTGATTTATCAATTAATTCTACACATAAGTCTTCTTTGTGTTATATGAACGTACATATTGTTCTCTCAAGCTAATTAGTGAGCACCTTTTTAAAACCATTTCCAACTATTATGCTCTATTGTATAACTATTGTTCTCTCATAAAATGCCATATGTCTACATAGTAAGTACATAATATGCTATTAACATGTGAAAAAGTGAACCAATCGTAAATGGTCACCAGAGACAGATCACGGTTTACATCAGTAGGTATTACCATGAATCTCCTGTGTCCACTTATGATCTTGTCAGAGGAAGGGTCTCTTAATTTGTGACTATATACATGCCAAAAAAGTGTATTCTATTGATTTTTTCCTCCACAATTGTTTTTTCCTCCACAATATTTATCTTAATTTTAGGGCTTTACTGAGTAAATATATTCTGATAAATTATTCAGCATATCATATAATTTAGGTGGCAGCCTTACAAATGACAGCAAACATAAGCCAGAATCACTTTCTTAATGCAAACAAAATAATTACAATTTTAAAAAAGTTGTGTGTTAGTTAATATCAAATTTCTTCTTGTGGCAATTCTGTACCAATTAAAAAGGAATTACATTCAAGCAAATCTAACACTTTTTTGGAGACACAGCTGGACATGCAAACCTGATAATGAACACTGCCAAAACGCTCATGTGTGTGTGAAGAATACATAGGGAATGCAGTTGGAGGAGGGGTATCTATCCTGTGCGTTTGTGTTTTTAAGGATGAGTAAAACCTCTAGATGCAGTTGATTTACCACACAAAAGACATTTCATACCCCTCAGCTGCCCGGAAATTCTGCCTAACTGTTGGTAAAGGCCAACAGTATGGTTCAGGAATAAAAACTTCACTAATATATCTTTCCATCTGCCTCTCTAGCACACACAAAACAAATACAACACCTGATTATTGATTGTTAGTGATAGTCAAACCATTTTTATGTGATCTATATTGCATATTTGCATTAGATAATATTTCCTCCAAGGAGAACAGTAGCACCTAATCTGTATTTCACAGAACTGCACAATGACGAGTCAGCTGTCAATCAAGAGTCAGGGGAGGAGTCATGGACAAAGAAGAGAGTCAGTGAGATGCATAAATCCCCTTTAGAAGGAAAGCATATATTGTATAATATTATAAATAACAGATTGCAATATATTGTAATATATTACAATGGCTTCAAAGAGATAATAGTAATGATGAAAAAAATATATTGCCTAGCAAACAAGTTTTTGGCTGGGAGATCAAAAGCAATATATACAACAATATAAAAGTGCACAATATACAGAAATATTGAAATAATATGTAGACAGACAGACAGACACACTTCAATACAAATTAAAAGAATAACCACAATCTAGTTTTTCTTAATTTATCTTTAAAAAAAGTAAATCACTCTTAGAAATCACACATAGTCTAAGTACTTACTTAAGTTATGACCCAAAATAAACAAAACAAACTCCCTCACTGACAGTACCTGAGTAGGGGCTTCTCCTCTTCCTGTAACCCCAGATACTGATCCCTTTGACAGGCATGACCGTGTCCGTTTATCCTGCCTGAGCTCCACAAACACTCCCACTTCCCCACTCCACTCCACAGCTCCAAACACACATACATACACGCGCACACACACACACACATACCTCCTTTACACTTCCACACCACAGCACACGTGCTCTAAACGCACACACACCCCAATGTTAAGGGCCCGCCTCGCGCTGGGAGATGATTGGGGGGGTGCAGGGGTTCACAGAAGCCTGACCGCAATGACCCCTGCCAGGCAGGTTGCCAGGGAGATACCGCACCATCTGAAGAGGCTTGCAGTTGCTAGGCGAGCAACGCTTAAACATCCTACAACGGCTGAAGAGGGTGATGGAGCTCATAATGTAATTTGCCTCAAACAAACCAACAAAAGAAAATCTAGTGGTTTGGAGAGGCTCATTCAGGAAAGATGCACGGGGACACTTGGCTCTCAAAAAAACACTAGATCTTGCTATTTAGTAAAGATTTTTCAGCTAATTGCAGGGATAGAGGAATTAGTCGGGATATAAGAATGGTTCTGTGCCATCAATTAAGGTTTCTTGGTAACACCAGCTCAGACACTTCACCACACTTAAAAATACATTTTCCAAAAGTAGGTTTTGCAGCGATGCCATTGAAGAACTATTTTGGGTTCCCCAAAAAACTTGAGTGAACAGTTCTTAAAAATAAAAATAAAAATTCTTAGTATGAAGAGAATGTTAATAATCTGAAGAACCTTTTTCCATTATAAAGAAAATTTTGTTAAATGCAGAGATTATATGGATGTTAAAGGCTCTTTATGGAAGAATAGATGCCAATAAAGAATCTCATGGGCTTTCACCAACCTTTACTTTTAAGAAATATCTTTCTATAAACAGAAACTACGGTTAGTGAAGATAGTAGGTACATATTAAAATCCCTGACCTGTGCAAGAACAGTCACTTGAAGCCACAACCAGGCCCATATGAAATCTGTGTGCATAGGACTGCGTGGAAAGCTCTGGAGATTTTCACAGGATTGGAATGACGTCTTTTAAATAATCCTACACTTAGTCTGGATAATTTCATAATATTTTGCGCTACCCATACAAAAGCACAGTATTTTGGTCATGTTTAAATAATTTCACAGAATTCCAGATTTTCCTTAAAGGGTTAGTTCACCCAAAAATGAAAATTATGTCATTAATTACATACATTACCCTCATGTCGTTCGACACCCGTAAGTCCTCCGTTCATCTTCGGAACTCAAATGAAGATATTTTAGTTGAAATCCGATCGCTCAGAAAGGCCTCCATTGGCACAATGCACGTTACACTCTCAAGACCCATAAAAGGTACTAAAGACGTCGTTACAAAGTCTCATTACAGTGGTTCTATAATAACTTTATAAAGTGACGAGAATAGTTTTTGTGCGCAAAAAAACCCTAAATAACGTCTGATATCATGATGACCGATTTCAAAACAAGGCATCATGAAGCTTCAAAGCACTATGAATCAGCGAGTCGAATCATGATTCGGATCGCGTGTCAAACCGCCAAACTGCTGAAGTCACGTGACTTTGGCAATTCAAACCGCTGAATCGACTCACTGATTCATAACGCTTCGAAGCTTCATGATGCCTTGTTTTGAAATCGGTCATCATGATATCAGACGTTATTTAGGGTTTTTTTGCGCACAAAAACTATTCTCGTCACTTTATAAAGTTATTGTAGAACCACTGTATTGAGATGGACTTTGTAACGACGTCTTTAGTACCTTTTATGGGTCTTGAGAGTGTAACGTGCATTGTGCCAATGGAGGCCTTTCTGAGCGATCGGATTTCAACTAAAATATCTTCATTTGAGTTCCGAAGATGAACGGAGGTCTTACGGGTGTCGAATGACATGAGGGTAAGTAATTAATGACAGAATTTTCATTTTTGGGTGAACTAACCCTTTAATATTGAACATATTGCCCAGCCCCCTCCTCAGACTCAACGCTCACACGGGTTGCCAGCTTGAGGAGCATAAGTTGATGAGTTGATTTATCTGCATTTTAATATGCTCTCGTTCATAGAGATTTTTAGATTGATGCCAAGGCTTTTTAGGTCGGGTAGAATCTGCGTTCTCTGACCCAGTTTGTTTGCTGGCTTCCATGGTTGCTGCAATACCCTGTGTTTTCCGCAAACTGGCAACCTGGGGTGTTGAAATGCTATCGGGTAACCTAGTAGCGTGCGGTATCGCACAGACCAAAACAAAAACAGACATTCCGACGCGGAACGCAGATTTCAAAATAGAATAACTGGCTGTAGCACTGCTTTTCTGAGAAACAGGAAGGTGAATTTAGCATCCATGTTTCCTAAATATCTAAAAGCATATTATGGTATTTTTATGCTTTAGTAAAGTGAAATACATTTTTATTTACTACATGCAGAGCCCCTAATTTGAATACATTTTCCCCAAACAAGACCATGTGACTCTTGTGAGTCAATATTTTAATGACTTGCTCCAAAAAGACTCATTCCTATTTGTCATGCCCTTGAGAAATAACTACACATGAAAGATTAATATTGAGTGCAGAACAATGTTTAAAGCAGAGACACGATTTGGGGAATCTAAAAGTGTTGCCACATGCTGGATGGCACCAACTCTCACATACTCCTGAGTGCCTGTGGTCTCATTATGGCCAAAGACAGCATGGGAAGACTCCACATCTCATCCCATCACTGCCCGCAAAGCAGCAAGGGATTCCACTGTGAGATAATTTGTTTATGGGTTTACTACTGATGACTGATGGGAAACTGATGCACAATGAGAAAAAGGTTACACACATACTTAACAAATATGTGTCTTAACAAATAAAAGTCTCTCTATTAAGTTGATACAAATTAAATTCGTGAATAGGCTGTGCCGGTCAATTTGACAACCGCCCCAGGCTATGCAAACACACATTTTCTAGTATGTGAATGATGTTTTACGAGTGAAGCACAAAGCTTTGTTTACAAAATAAATAATAGGTTAGCAAAAAAAAAAATGTAACAGTCATGAAAATAATTATTGTTATCTGCCAACAATTTTAATGTCAATACGTGTACAATTTAATATTGGTGGATTCCTATATCAAATAATGGCGGATGTACAGAAATCTCCCGGAACGTGCATAAAAACAGGTAATCAGATTAGAGCTTTGAGCACAAAATGCACCAATCTGTGGACAAAACATCCACACAACAAAAAATTTTCAGACCGTTCGACTGGAAAGCTAAATCTAACTTTTATTAAACATTAAAAATAACGTGTTCATTTAATGACGCGTGTGCGAGATTATTATATGCCTAGAACAATACAATATCCCAAAAACCCTCAGGCACACCTGACAGATTCTCAAGAAGAACAGGCACCTGCTATCATTTCAGAAATATTAAACCGATGCCTCAAAACGATAAGAAGCAGGAAACGGGAACAATGATAGAATGAACTACAGTTTATAGGTCAAGTGTCATTTACATGTCATAGATGGGACGGGGGCCAAACAACTGTCCCTCGAACTACTGAGAACACAAACTACATATTTAGCCTTGGCACCAGTGGTGACATGAGACTCAGACGCTGATATGTGCGTGCGATCTCAAGTAGATCAGTAACATGTCTGACCCTACGACTGCTGCTCCTTGTCTTCACACAAAGGAATTCAGTGTAAGATTGGGGGGGAATAAAAGAGGCACAGAGAAGTGCAGACAGTGGGTGTACCTCACCCCAATTTAAACCAACCAGCACCAAATTCAAACTTCTTTCTCCACAATTCAAAGCGGAGTGTAATTTCAAGCGTTTGGAGAGTTTAGGGTGTGGGCTTGAATGATGTAAATATAGACCCACTCCAACTCCAGCGCTATGCTGCTTTGGCATGGCCAGCCCACATCAGTCCTGGGTCAACCCTGAGCGGAGAGAATATAGGGTGAAAGTGTCTCAAATTAGCATATTGCTCCCTGTATGCCCATCATACTTAATGCCACGGAATGAGGAGCTTTTTATAGAAGGAATACATAAAGGAAGTGCGTGTACAAAATGAGTCCAAAACCAGTTCTGGGACAGAGGTGAAAGATCAATAGCATCCATTAAATATGCTGGGAGCCAAGGGAGTAAGGGACTTAGGCTGTCCCTGTCCTTCAGGACCATGTGACAGTTTTAAAGACAGGTAATTGGCTGATTATCTCTACTGCTCTTTGAATATTTGAACGTCACTGAGTGCGATGACATACAACTAGCTATCCTCAAGAATCTAACAACATAGTTGTTAGTGGTATTTCCCTTTTCACACATCAAATGTCTCATTTTATTCAATGAATAAAAATATGACCAAAACTGTGAAAAATTTAATTATATAAATCATTTACACAAAATAAATATTAAAACTGCTAAATGATAATTAAAACATTGTTTAGGTTATCATAGTTTTAAACTGATAATACATTTTATGATGGATTTTCAGACAAATACATTCTGAGTTTATATATAAAAATCCCGGCTAATCCATAATTATAAATGGCAGTGAATGGCAGCCCTCAAAATTTGAAGCCCAAAAAAGTGCATCCATCCATTATAGAAATACTCCACACAGCTCCAGGGGTTAATAAAGGCCTTCTGAAGCGAATCGATGGGTTTGTTTAAGAAAAATAACCAAATTTAAAACTTTATAAAGTTAAATATCTAGCTTCCGGCGGACCGCCTTCAAAGTACGATGAAAGTGTGCCTCTTGCAGTTCAAAACGCTTGCTACGTCCAACGTCATAGATTGCGGCAGTTGCACTTTTCTTTTTCGTAAGTTGAATACGGAATGAATCAGTCACTTTGTAAAACATCTAACTACATTTCAAATAACAAAATTATATGCTGCATTTTGTTATGCCAAAAATGTAATACATGGCTACTTTTAACTCTTTCCCCGCCAAACACAGAATTTTCTGTTATTTCTGAGAAAACGCTTACCCGCCAAACATGGAATTTTCCGGTTTTCCACTGTTATACGCTAGGGGGCGCTATTACGCATCTTCTGAATGAGTACAGAATCTCCTGATCAAAACACAGGCGAAGAAGCCGCAAAAGAACAAGTGATCGTATGTAAGCAGATGCATATGTAAAATAACCTGATCATCAACATTAAACATCATATAAATCAAAACTGCCTAATGTTACTGAATGAAATGTGGACTCAGGACGAGCTATAGGACTGTGCAAGCATTGGGGGTGTTGATGGACTCGATCTGGTCCATCTGTGTTTGATCATTGCTCTGAATCTGATCTGGATGTAGTCTTTGACAAAAAAAACTTGATTCTCTCAGCTTTTTGTTCAAAATGTTGCTTTTTTTATGAAACTTACCCATATTTAAGTGTTGATAAAAAAAGGAATGTAGTCTTGAAGTCTAATTTTCAAACATATGATGTTTTTCATTTTTGTTTACTGGACATTTTAGAAAGATTATTTTCGCCACAACCCATTTAAATGGCTGTATTTCTATCCCTCATATCCTCGTTTTCATTCATTTCATTTACATATGAGACGGATTCATTTGTCTTAATTTCTTTAAATTTGCATTTTTAAATAAAGTCTTAAATGTAAAAGGGAAAGTTTACCCAAAAAAGGAAATTGTCATCATTTACTCACCCTCATTTCGTTCCAAACCTTCTGTGGAACACAAAATAAGGTTTTTAAAAATGTTTGTAATCAAACAATTTTGGTGACCCTTTCTCAAAATATCTTATTTTATATACCACAGGAGAGAGAAAGTCAGTCAAACAATGTTTAAAACAACATGAGGGTGAGTCAGTGATTTTTTTTTTTTTTTGGTGAACTATTTAACTATTAACTATTTAAACATGCAGAAATCCTGCTTTATAGACACCTTAACTTTAAAACATTTTTGTGGGAGTGTGTGTGTGTGTGGTTTGCTGGGGTGTGTATGTGACAAAGAGGGGGAGTTCATTGTAAGCACTTACTAACAACATAACAACATGTCTTAATTGGCCTGGGAGAGCGTGAGGAGGTGTGTGTGTTCTTTGTGCGAGTGTGTGTGGTGTTAACTAAAACAGCTGCTTTTCTCAGTACTGCAGATATGGGGCCCACCAAGGCCCATTTTCCCCTTTTAAAGTCACCATTAAATAATTTCTTGGTTTTTTTATGGAATATTTCAGTGTTTATTATAAATTATTTATTCATTATTATTATTATATATCTCTTTGTAATCTTCATACATTATATACATATTTTAGTATTGTAATGTCAATTTTGGAGTCTTAAGTGTAGCTCCCTGTAGATGAACCCAGAAGAACTTCCCAAAGCCGTGGTAAGTGGTACATTAGCACCTTCCTCTCTTTTCTTTCCTTCCCTTTTTCTTTCCCACCCTCCATCCGTCCCCCCTCTTTCTGAGAAGCATATGGTGGCACACCCAGTCTGTCTTTCATGTGGTGCCGGAGTGGGTCGCGAGTCCCGACCCACGACCCCTCCCACTGAAGACGCCTCCGTACAGAGACAGCGATTCAGGCATGCTGATGGTGGTGGGGACAGGTCTGAGTGGATCTGACCCAGAGTGATTCCACATGTGCCGCCAGAGTTCTGAAACAGGGAGGAGGATACGGTCTCACAGACCCACCTGGAAACCATCAGAACCGGCAGCTGCAGTGACACAATGACACAATGGCTCATTTATGTAGAAGGCGGGACTTATTCTTATACATTTTCTCCCGTTCATATTAAAGGGATAGTTCACCCAAAAATGAAAGTTAACCTATGATTTACTCACCCTCAAGCCATCCTAGGTGTACATGACATCCTTCTTTCAGACAAATGCAATCGGAGTTATATTAAAAAATGTCCTGGCTCTTCCTAACTTTATGATGGCAGTAAATGGTAGCCCAAAATTTGAAGCCCAAAAAAGTGCATCCATCATTTATAAAAGTAATTAACACGGCTCCAGTGGGTTAATAAAGGCCTTCTGAAGTGAATTGATGGGTTTGTGTACGAAAAATATCCATATTTAAAACTTTATAAAGTAAAATATCTAGCTTCCGGCGGACTGCATTCCGTATTCAAATTATGAAGAAAGTGTAACGCCTCTCGTAGTTCAGCACGCTTACGCTACATCCAACGTCAGTTAGGCTTTTTTCATAAGTTGAATACAGAAGGCGGTCTGGCGGAAATATGAGTAAACCATCATGGTATAGTATATACCCTTTGTCCCAGACCTAGACTTTTACACTTAGGATGGCTAGAGGGTGAGTAAATCATGGGGTAATTTTCATTTTTGGGTGAACTATCCTTTTAACGCTTTCCCCGCAACTTAAAGTTGCCAGCCATCGCCAGGGTTTTTGATCATTTTCACAAAAATGTAACGGCCCATAGAATATTTTGTTGTATGAATATCTGAGCATGCAATATATCAAAAGAAAGAGCTGACCCTCTGCTTTTAAACGGAAAAAAAAGTATTCTAGCTTCACGAATTCCTTTTTATCAAAATGTAAATATGGGTAAGTTTCATAAAAAAGCTAAATTTTGAACAAAAAGCTGAGGAAAATTATATTTTGTCAAAGACTACATCCAGATCAGATTCAGAGTGATGATCAAACACAGATGGAGTAGATTGAGTCCATCAACACCCCCAATGCTTGCACAGTCCTATAGCTCGTCCTGGGTCGACATTTCATTCAGTAACATTAGGCAGTTTTGATTTATATGCCGTTTAATGTTGATGATCAGGTTATTTTACATATGCAGCATCAGCTTACATACGATCGCTTGGTTTTTTGGCTTCTTCGCCTGTGTTTTGATCAGGAGATTCTGAACTCCTTCAGATGATGCATAATAGCGCCACCTAGCATACAACAGTGAAAACATGAAAACCAGGAAAATTCAGTGTTTGGCAGGGAAGCGTTTTCTGACAAATAACGGAAAATTCCAGAAAGAGTTAATGCCATAGCTTTGCATAAGATATTGAAGACATATAGTATAGATGTATAACATGTAAAATTTAATATTTTATAATAATTTACTTTTCACTATGTTAAAATATTATCTAAGACATGTTAATCATTTTTAATGTTCCACGGATCAGCCAAACAAACTTGATAAAACACAAAGTACAGAATATGAAGCACAAGTTGCAGAAAAAGGAAAAAAAGGCTTGAAATATACACAAAAAAGGCAAATATAATGTGTTGGAGAAGTAAGGAAAAGGGATAAAGAAAATGTAAGTAAATAAGGAGAAGGGGAACGGGCAAGAGAAAGATATACCGCTTTTTCCTCTCCAGACTGACATTTAAATCAGACACTATAAAGGCTATCAAATTACCTCCCTGTCAGAGGAGGACAAAGACTTCAGAAGCTACAGACCAGGAGTCCCAACAGACCAATGATCCCTCAGAAACCGCAGCCCTTCATGGGCTGATTAACCCCACTCATCCCCCTACTCTCCAGCTGCAGACACTACTGTGATTATAGACAAGAGAGTGAGAGAGGGGCTAAAGCAGGCTAACTGGGGCCAGGCTACAGGCGAGCCTCAGAACGGCTACGGTGAGGTTTATTTGATGTTTATCCACTCAATAGACGAGTGTGAATAAAAGATGAAGAGACAAGAGACACACAGAGGGAGGAAGAGGAGAGATGGGGGCTGGGTTTTCAGAAGAGAAAAAGATTAAAAGATATTTTATCGACTAGGGATGGGACGATTACCGGTTTCACTATAAACCACGATAAAATGTACTGACGGTTAGTATTATTGTTTAAATTTTAATTATATTAAAACCGTGTTTGATTATCGCGATTTTGAAAACTTGCAGAAAATCCCATCCAGCCAGCATCATTATGGCGCAGACACATCACACAAGAAATGGTGGAAGGTAGTGACAGCGCTCTGGAGATTTTTCAGCCTTCTAAAAGGACCAAATCTGGAGGTGTGGTCATATTTTGGCTTTTACAAAAAACTTAATCGAGGATGGTCACTCGGTCTGCAGAACATGCAAAAAGAAAGTTGCTGTAATAGGAGGAAACGCTTAAAATCACCCACTGTTGCATATCAAATATATGGGAAGTTAACTTTGACCTCAATACCAAAACTACGTCTGGGAAATAATTGGACACAAAATGTTGTTTTGAGTTGAAATATTTTCTCTCATTCACTTGAAATTAACGTGAAGCTTCCGCAAAGAAAAGTTTGCAGCAAGTGGCTTTGAGCCAACAAGTTCAGACTATTAAGGGTGACATTTAAGGGATAATAATGTTCATTGTACACGTATTACACAGATTTCTTTTTTTTCTTTTACCACATAAATAATTACGGGAACATTGAAGTGAGATTAAGGTTTTAAATCGTATTGGTTTATAAATCCATTTTGTACAGCGTACAAAACAATCGTCCAGACAAGATGATCCCAACAATATTATAGTAGTATTAATATTAAAGTCCTATGATTTCATTTTAAATGCAATTAAAAACGGAGGCGCAAATTGCATTTGAATGAAAGAGTGTGTGTCCGTTGTGACGCTGGACATGGATGTGCGCGGTTATAATGTGTTGCTATTGATGATGGTCATTATAAAGAAAGGAAACAGAATAGAAAAATTGCTTAAAAAAGAAGCTGCTTGTTTTACTTGTTATTTTCAAATATAAAACCTGTTGACATCTTTTCAGTGTGTGCATCAGTTCTTTTAACACTGTCATCTCATTTTAACAAAGCCGTGTTAATTTTGATAAGTGATAATTTTGGTCACTAAACGTGATATGAAATTCATACCCTATTATCGACTAATAAAGATTTGTATTGTGTTGGAGACTAGAATAATTATCTAAAAGTTGCAGATAATTATCTAAAAGTTGCAGATAAATCACATAAAATGTTTATGTCACCCTTATGTTATTTCCAAACCTGTATGACTTTCCTTCTACTGTGGAACACAAACAAAGACACTTTGAGAAATGTCAGTGTGTTTTTTACGTATTTTTTTAAAGTTCCAGGGGCCGAATTCCACACATAGATGCACATGTTCAGGAGGAATCCTAAAGCGATTAAAGCAGGTGAAAGACGAGACAAGTCCCAATTCAAAGCAAAACAAGAGCCCCACCCAGATAACCTGAACTCCTGCTCTGGGCAGCAACAGCAAACAGAGATCCAATCCTTCTCCCAACGTTTGAAACACTCCCTAGTGGTGTTTGCATGTGGATTAAATTTGTCATGAATCATTGGAAGGTGCATGATGAACCCTCAACTGCTGTTCTCAGGTCTGCTGGATTAGTGGAGGATACAAGAAAATCATATCTAATGTTTCCTGGGTGAAGTGTCCAGATTTCCTCAGTCTACTGTTTCTAAACAATACACTAGACATAACACTTTGTGTGGTGAGATTATGAACTATTCTCTAAACTGTGATTCATATACTAAGCTAAACCTTGACTGAATGTAATAGTGATACTGCTGATTGAACTTTCGGAAGTGGAATAACAATGACTTTCAACACACCCCCAATTTAAGGCATGCATACAATGCGATCAAATAGGGATGGGTGATTCAGCGAAAATATCTTGATATGTTTTGTTGATGTTCGAAATATATCTTTATATTTATAAAAAAACATAGTCATGTTGTAAATAAGACCATATCTGTATTGCAAACCCCTCCATATTGCTGCTGTTGTTGTTGTTGTCTTTGTATAAAAGACATAAAGATGTGTTATTTGGCATATTTATGCCAGTGCAACAAATGTAGATATTTCTTGAAAACGAAAGATCGCCAATGGACACACAAATCGGATCTGATACACAAATTGGACAATCAAAAATTTAGATCAGATTCCAATCGGATACACAAATAATCAGATTTGGACTGTCAGTGTGAACATAGCCTTTGAAACTTCGACTGCTGACTGCAAACTGCTACAGCAAACACTGACCAACCAATTAAATGTTGAGCAGCAAGTTTATTGGCTGCAGTGCAGATGCAACAGGAACCAATCGGCTTGTTTGGTATAGTTAATGATGTAAATGTCAGCAGGTTGCGTTAAGGACCCATCAGCCTGAGTGTTAAAAAATGGACCACTTTTATACAGTCAGTGCACTATACACAC
The DNA here is from genome assembly GCF_949357685.1 of Gobio gobio. Taxonomy (NCBI): domain Eukaryota; kingdom Metazoa; phylum Chordata; class Actinopteri; order Cypriniformes; family Gobionidae; genus Gobio; species Gobio gobio. The sequence goes on from NC_137105.1 coordinate 20,349,048, forward strand.
AAATTAATCATAAATATTGTAAATAGCCTATTTTGCCCAGCAATACTATCAGCTGCACCATGTGTATCACTAACTCAAGATGTATATGGTGCAGTACATAGATTATAACATAAGCCCCTTTCACGCAGAGATTCCGGAAAATACACGGATAATGTGTCCCAGGATTTGTCCTGGGGTCGTTTGATTTGAGTTAATTCACGCTGCCAGTGATTTTCTTGAATCTGTGCATGCGTTCACACACATCCCATAAAGATCTCATGGAGAACATCTTAAGTTTGCTTATGAACTGCGATTTCTCACTCTCCCTTGTGGATTTTTTCTTTCTGATTTGATCATAAACCAGCGCACCGCGCACCATTCTACTAAGCTGGCCAGCGATCTCAGCTTCAGCGTCATGCTGTCATCACAACGACACACCCCTTCCTCATCGGTCCTGCTGTTGTTGACACAGGCCACGTTCCGGGACTGATCCCGTCCAGGGATGGTTTGTGTTCACAGAATGCACTCTAGCAATTCTATGGCAATTTTCTGGGATCAACGCTCTGTGTGAAAGGGGCTATAGAAATTTTGAGCTAGAATTGTATCCTGATGCAGGTCACATGGCGTTCTGGGACAAATACACATACTCTAGGTCCTTCTATGTGAAAAAAGGCTCTTTGAACAGAAATCTTCAGTACATTTTATGGCCGATAATCATCATCATCAGTCCCATGACCTGGTGTGGTCATCGAGTTGCTGTGCTGTTGAACATCTGACCAGGTCCTTCCACTTGTCTTGGTCATGTGCTAGTGCCTGTGTCTCTGCAAAGCTTTTCATAGTCCCTTCTGCACTTCTTTCTGTCTGCCTCGTCTTCTGCCACCTGGGACGCTACCTTGGAGGATTGTTGTGGATGGGTTTTTGGCTCTGACAGCATGTCTGTACCATTCCAGCCTTTTCTTCTTTACATTTAATGGCCGGTAAATGCAAACATAATTCATCTTCACACACAAATCCACCACACAGATCTGGGGAGGACTCAAACAATCCTGCACACCCCAAAGAGAGAAAAGCTTTATTCACACATGTGAGACCACTGATGTGACCCATGCACCACAACACGCCTATATAGAGACTTCAAGCCCTCTGGGCCATTCAAAAGACCACAGAACGTCTATGAAACTTCTGCTCCTACCAATCATAAAGTCATATTTGGTTTCAAGGGTACAAAATAAAAAGTCAGCCAACTCATATAAAACATACTAACAGTTTTCTTTATAAAATAATATAATAATAATATAAAGTATGTACTATATGTAAGGAATAATCCACAGCTAGGCGTGCATTACACAATTTTAATGCACAATGTAGAGTCAAAGAACTACCCAACGCAAAGCTGAAGTGCATTAAAAGCATGAAATACCATGGTCACTTGCCAACACTGACAAGTTAAAGCTGATGTTTGCATGGCAAAATTTTACTGGAAGGGTTAAAATGATGGTTATTTTTGTCAGGTACGACGCGTGAGATCTAGCATTATACATGCTTTGAATCAGACATGATAAAGTCGAATTATCGATAGATAATGTCTGTGCAGCATCGCTCTAATAACAATGAAGCTGTGAGTTTTTTTGCGGGCCAGATGGTGATCAAACCTTGATATGATCAGCCAACTATCACCAACACATCACATTTCTCTGACCTGAGGACAGAGAAACTAACCACAAAGGAAAGCGACACGACGCTTTGTGTCCTGGTTATGTTTCACAAAGTATCAGTGCTCATCCGCAGAGGAAGCGAGTTTGCGAGGGATTTTCCATGATTGTGTGAGTGTCAGAGGTCTGTCTCTCTGCAGGATGAGATGTGCTACAGAAAAGGCAGTGTTTTACGAGGACGGACGAGGTCTGTTCTGTCTACTGAAGTACTGAGGAGTGGTATCAGTGCATTCCTCTACTGTCTGGTAATCCATTTCAAACAGCAGCAAACATCATCTTTTCAGTCAGTATGGGAAATGAACAAACCCCTCTATGTTTGGCGAGTCAGATGAAGATGGATCAGTTTGATATTTGCCCTGCAGCTGAACATATTTATGAATGCTGTTCACATCAAATGCAGAACTGAGCTATTGGTCAAATCACATCAGAAGACTAGTGTAAGTCCTTTACACTGCTATGGTAGTTACAAGTACCATCAATAAGGCATAATATGTCAACAGATGAGGTAATTAAAATTACATTGTTTTGACAGTTTGATTATAAAGTATATTCAAGACTATAGACCGGAGGGATTCAAATGGCGGACCCATCTGGACCGCAGGACATAATTGCGGCATTTTACCATTTCTACAGTTTTAAGTGAGCAGCGCATCACCTTAAAAAAAAAACTCACTCTGAGGGTTCAGCTAGAATATTTTAAACTTACACGTGACAGGATTCAAATGGGTTTTTTTAACAGGCGAGTTTGGGGGTGGGGATCACGATGTGACTCAACATCATGATTTGATTTCTGTCAGCCAGCCATCTGTGATTTATCAGACAAAAAAAAAATTCTTACCTTTTTATAATTCACATCCAGTTGGGAGAATTATATATATATAAAATAGTTAAGAATATTGTAATACACATTTTTGCTCATATAAGCCACCTCTACTGCTTAAGTCATTTTTGTTTGCTGTTGAAAATAAATTACATATTTGTCTCATCCCCAAATTCCTGCCTTCCCCTTCTTGACAATCCACACACAGCTGCTGCGCTGCAAACACACTGACCTACAGGCAAAACAGATTCAACACACACACACTGTCTTCACACAAAGACAAACAGGAGAGTGAGTATAACAGAGAAAACATACTTCTGTATTTTTAGCTCTTTCTCATCCCACAGGACTAAACCATGTCTGGAAGAAAAGTGCAAGCTCTCCAGCAATGGTCAGTGAAAATATGCTGAACAGGCATAAATCTAAAACACATTTGACCACACACGCACACTTTTCAACACAAAGCGTGTTTGTTCAGGCGGGAGGTCGAGGTGTGTCGCAGGGTTCCTGTAGCTGAGTGTGTGAAAAGGTGTTTTAATATCATTTTATTGCCTGCGTGGTGAAGCTTTTCCACACCGCCAGTTCTTCCTGAATAACATCCTCCTATTAGGTGGGAGTGTAACTAGTGTGTGTGTGTGTGTATTCAGTGTATAAAAGTAAACATAGAACGGAAACTACACAGCTTTTCCCTATTGTTTGGTGATGCTCATCTTCTGTTGTTTTAAATATGAAACTGATCTTCTCTTAAAGTGAGCATGTAGGCCGCTATGACTATTGTGTTGTTTCACAGTGGGACTCAAAGACAGAGGAAAAATTAATAACTTTTAACACACTGTAACAAACCCATACACACACACACACACTCAACAAAAAAGCCAACACACTCCATGAAGCTTGCTCCATTTGCTTCCAGACGGCATATAGCATATTGTCACTTTTTAAAGTGATAGTTCACCCAAAAACTATGGAACACAAAACGTGAATTTTGGTTACTCAGTTCAATAAAAATGTGAATGAACATTGACGCCTTCAAGCTTCGAAATGACAACAACAACAAAACACCATAAAAGTGGTCCATATGACCATATCACTAAGTCTTCCGAAGTCTTCAGTAAAAAAAAAAATGAAATTTAAGTTGTTACCTCTTTGGGGTGTACATGAGAGTTCCTGAGCAAAGAAGCTGTGAATCATTCTAAAGAATCAATTGATCATTCTTTATAAATGAATTGTTCTTTTGATCCAGATGCTTTCAACGACAATCTTTTCAATTTACTTCACAAAAATGGGCTGAAAGATTTGTCCATGAATAAAACTCATCCGGTTCTTGAGTTCAATTAACTGACTGGATCATCCAGTTAGCTAAAAAAAAAGTATCTTTTATGTTCTGCAGAGGAAAGAAAGTCATACAGGTTTGGAACGACATGAGTGCGAGCAAATGACATAATTTTCTAATCTTTTTAAATGCAACTGACAACTTCTCACATGGGAAAAATAATTTCTGATATGAATTTGAATTGTTCAACAGCTCCCTGGTAAACTGGTTTCGCAAAGCGTTACTGTTGTAAGAGCATTTCACGGTGAATAAAACGTCCTGGGGTCTGTGTGGCATTTCCTTTGTAGAGCTTGGTCACAGTGGGACGTGAGGCCCTGGCTCGGCTACATGCCACACACACACACACACACACAGACATATGAACACACACACCCTGGAACTATGTAATCCAAGTCATGTGAAGAGTGAAGGAGAAAATGAAGACTAATAAGAGAGTTCAGAGGGGATACGAGAGAAGGAGCGTGAGGGGGAGACGAGCTTTAAAAAGTGGCAAGGAATCAGAGGGCTGAGTGAGGAAAGGAGAGAGGGGCTGGAGGGAGAGATTGAGCGACAGATGGGGCTGGAAAATCCATGTTTATTTTTACTGAGCGGCGACAGCAGCCCACGAGCTATAACTCCAGCACACAGACGCTCAGACACAATGAGCTTTATGTTTTCGCCGAGACGAGCCCAGCTCACCTGCTGAAGAGCATCACCTGCCCACGCAAAATGAGACTGCGAGATCGGCTCGGTTTCAAACCCGTGTGCCGCTTCCACATTCCATCCAGCGCACCTTCCTTTCATTCCTCCCTAAAAGCCCAAACTTAACATCCAAATCAGCCAAATAAGTAAGTATAGTAAAATGCCGTCTACTGTTGCTAAACTGCGGGACATCTTTGATATTAAACAGTGTTATTAAAAGCCCCAAATTGACAGTAAAGACATTTATAATATTACAAAATAAAACATTTATTAAATCTTTTCATTTTAAATAAATGCTGTTCTTAAAGCTACAGTGTGTAACTTTTTTAGTCTATTCTTAGCTAAAAACACTTAGTTCTTTCAAAAATATATGTGCTCATTAATGTATATTTACTTCTTTCAAGTAATAAAGTATTCTCGTAAGTTTATAATATGCCATTGAAAATACATAAGGTAATGGGATCTAACGATGGTCGCCATGTTGCCCCTCCATCTTGAAAGTACATTAGCCAAAGAGGGACATACCCGTAAATTCAAGCTTCGCTTTTCGCGTTTTAACCGGTTTTAACTCGATGGCACTGTACAAAATTCTCTGCCTCGCGCATGTGCGCGTCAACTTGTTCAGACTTGTCTGGTGCATGTGCAGAGAGTTTTCATCTCAGCTGCGTCCAGTAACAGAGTTAAACAGTTTTCCTGGCTTGTTTATTCCTCAAAAGTCTGTTTTTCCTTGTGTGGTATTTCTGTGCGTTAATAACTCCGTAAGTAATAATAGTTATTGTCATTGTAGATGTGTTTCAGAGTATCATCGCGTAATTCAGTTGATGTCACCTCAGAAGTATTTTTGTGTCAACATACAATAGCGTAATGCTCACCTATTTGAATAATCATTCAGTTATTTTGTTATCAACAATGTTTATTCGTTTATAGAAAATATTTGCTTGTAATGTATGTTGATGGAAATATGTATCAGGTCTGATCGGCATATTAACAATTGTTATACAGAGCGCACTGCAGTGCTAACGTTAAAGCGGTGCACACACTTTTGTAACCGGACACCGCTTGTTAGCAGCGGCAGCTCCGCTCCTTTTAATGCAGCTGCCTTTAGCGCCTATATATGGCACAATACGCTCTGTTTACGGTTACATTATACAAATGTAACTTATAAGTATAGTTATACAGTTCTTAACTGTGTATGTATATTTACCATCCTTATTTGTTCTCTCACAGAAACCACATTTATATACATATCCACGCAAACCTGTTTATGCCTTGTAATTGGATGACTGAATAAACATTACTATCATCAAAGTTCACTCTGGATTAGCTGCAGTTCTTTCTAGCCGAATAATTAGGCCAGTTGAGTTCCAACCATCCCACTGCGCACAGAATATCCCATAGGCACCGTGTCGAATGTGGACGAGGTCGAACTGGAAGCCATGTTAATCTTGGACTAAATCGGCCACCGTAGGAGTTGAAACGAAATCGGAATTGAGAGGAACAGAAACTAAAATTCACTGGATGGTCATATACCTTTTCACCACTAGATGGGGGAAAATATCACACAGTGTAGCTTTAAATTCTGAAAAAAGTACCAGCTTCCACAAAATATAATATTAGAAGTATAACCATTTTAACTTTGATAATAAGAACTTTCTTGAGCACCAAATCAGCAGATTAGAATGATTTCTGAAGGACATTGTGACACTGAAGTCTGGAGTAATGATGCTGAAAATCCAGCTGTCATCATCACACGAATAAATTATAATTATACGTTCTTTCATTGTAATAATATTTCACAATATTATAGTTTTTACTGTATTTTTGTATTAAATATCGGCAGCCTTGGTGAGCATAAAAGAGAAAATTACCGACTTTGAACAGTAATGTATAACTAATTAATATGATACTTCAATTAGCAAGAAAATAAATAGCACCTCATGTTACCGAAACACCTGCTCTCCAGGAAATAAATGTACTGCATAATTCAAGTCTCCAGTACACTGTGTGCATATTCTGAGTAATGTTTGTGTTTATGTGGTGCCTGGGTGTACCGTGCCATGCCCAACATAATTTCTCATGTGGCCACTTTGAGGTTCGTGTCCAAACAACATTCACAGAGGTGGAAATACTACAGAGCATTGAACTAACACAAACACCACCCATACCAAACCAAAGCACTTCCACTCCTGAACTTATTCCTCCAGCTTACAGCCCATGGGAGAGGCTCTCCAATCTGGGAGGAACGCTAATGATCAGTCCTTTCAAACGGGCTGTACCTCTGAGAAGAGCACCTTTGACCTCAAACAAAAGGGAGGGTGTTTTTTTACCCTAATCCAAAAACAGCCCAACAGGCCTCATTCTGACATGATTAAGACTGATGTGGAAAGCTTCTGTCATTGCAGCAGCAGAACTGACTAATAAATGAGTCTCCAAGAGGATCATATGGAGTCATGAATACATGGACAAGATAAATGCCACCTTGACTACAATGTCTTTTACAATAAAACAATAGTTTTTTCAATAGTGTATTGCACTGATTCATGTTTATCACTGATTTTACTGCTTTCCTTATCTGATTTCTGGGAGCCGGTTGCCATATTTCTGGGTGAACTTCTTTGTCTTACACTTGACCTGTAATGAGTAACTTCAAGCAGATTAACATCCAGACATCTGAGAGGCTGATCATGACGGTAAACATGATTTCACCAAGTACAACATTTCAATCCATGAATCAGGTTTGAGGGACAAGTTTACAGTTTTTTAAAGTTTAAGCTTACAACCAGGGTTAGTAGCTTCTACAGCAGATGTATTGACATATTTTTTTTCTCTGATTTTAGGTATAAGGTATAGGTAGGTTTAGGGTTAGGACTAGGGATGCACTGAAATTTCGGCTACCAAGATCTTCAGCCAAAAAGGCTATTTTCATTTTTGGGCCGAAATGCTTGCAGAGGGCTGAAATCAGTGATGTTTAATTAGCACTTCTCAGATGACATGCTTTGACTGTGTTCAGTGTCCATTTTGCCCACACAAATTGGATAAGCAACAACAGTTAAACATGTCAGCTATGTGGACAATAGCTCTGAATTGACAATATTAATTTCTCGATTTGAATCTGTAATTGGATTGTGGCTGGATATGGCTTATTAAATCTAAAATGTTTTAGTCTGTGCTGTTTTGTTTTTGCGCAGCATGAATAAAACTTCACTGAACATTTGTAACCTGCCTGCATGCCAATAATCACAAAAAGCTTTGTGCTTTGAAGCAAGGTCTCGACTTTAAAATTCTCACAATATTACGAAATTCCAAACATAAATGTTGTTTTGGCACTCTTACCTACTTATAACAGTTTATTGTTGTTTAGCTTATTAAAAGGTTTATATATAAAAAATAAAAAAAAGTGTGTAAGGGTTTGTACAACTCCGTTTTAGCTATTTGACCATTGAGTGTGATTATAAATGTATCATTTATTTATGTTCCGTTTTTCAGTTTTCAGCCAAGTGCCTCCTGAATTTTTAGTTTCGGCCCATAATTTTCATTTCGGTGCATCCCTAGTTATGACAAAATTTTCAGACAAGAATGTTGTTCCAGGATCAACAAAATATGTTGATCCAGGAACATGTCTTGGCAAAATCGCGGTGACCCATCATGACAGTGTCTGATCAGCAGAAAGTCAGGGTTTCCACTTCCCACAGCTTTTTACCAGTAAATACCCATGACCTTTCTAGTCAGTTGTGATTAGACAAGAACTATAAAAAAGCATTTAAGAGAAATTAAAAAAAAGATTATTATGAGGAGCAGATACAAATAAAAAAATCCTAATTATTAGAATTGTTTGTATAATTTTATTGGAATTGAATATATTAAAGCGATATGGATATGTTTACTTATAATGTTAGTAAAATTTTTTGCACATATATTTCTATAATGTATCATTCACTCACAAAAAAATATATTTTCAACCCTCATTCGGACCCAAACGCTTGGTTTTAGTGAAATATCTCCTTTAGGACTTCTCAGTAAATGGCCACCATTATGATTGAGTAATATCATTGCATGAGAAAAAGATCATGAATAATTCTACAGACTATGATGAAATCATTTCATTGGGAAATATTCAGTTCTCACGGTTCATAAACCCCCCCCCCACAAAAATTAGAGGTATGGTTATGCAACTTAAATATTTCCCCCCAGGATGTTATAAAAACCTATTTGCCAAATAGTTAAGAAGTTGTTTACACAATAGTCAATTTTCATTTCCCACCATCTTCTTCTTAAAGTATGTCATAGGGTGACTCAGCATAATACCTAAAGCCAGCAACTCATAAAGCCATGTTAACACTCTCCAAATGCCTCATCATTGGAGTTACATCGTGAAATCACACTCTGTCCAACTGTCCATTCATTCTTTATCATATAATTTACCTATAATGAGAAAAACTTGTCCCACATCCAAAAGTGAGATTTTTCCATGTTTACTTTGCCTGGGCCCCCATATTATTGAATGTGTGGGCACACGCCGACATGTGTGCGTGCGCAAATACACGGGTTGTTTGATCCGTTGTATTATGCAGTGAGATAGCTCTGAAAACACAATGGCTATTGGATTAGGCCTGAGAACAAGGACAACACAGCTTTCATCGCTATCATCGTCATCATGAGCGTGTTACGAGACACAGCGGCCCCTCTGCCCTGCCCCAGGGCTTCTTTGATGGAAAAACAAACCTGAGCCTACAGACAGAGTTTGGGCACGTGGGCTGGTGAAAGCACAAAGTAAACACACGTAGTTCCAGATCCAATCTGGAGTGGCCACGGAGGAAAAATTGGACAACTAAAGCTGCTTGAACCATGAAGCAATAGTCCTATTCACAAAGTTACGATCAAATGTAGTCGAGATGAAAAGCACATGGCTTCTTCATGCATTTGGAATCCCATAGTGCTCATAAATCCCCGTAACCAAGGACTTAAACTACAAAACGGCATATTTTTCAAAGTCCACAAGAGCAGAAGGTCCTCATAGCACTGTAATGCCACCAGTAATCCAGCTGGCTTTAGGATGGGAAATAAACTCTATAAACATGGCATACAATACATTGCCGGTCTAATAAAGGCTTCATAAGAGAACATGAGGTCAGTCAAGGCCAGATGAGATGGATCAGGTCACACTCGGGTAGGAGAGGCTGGTGAGATCTGAGAGCGCAAGATCAAAAGGAACATCAAGGACTCAAAAACAAAACATTGAATGGACGCACACATATGGACCAGCCAATATATGAAAGGCAAGGACATCGAGAAAGCTCCCAACTGCAGAACGATTGTATGAATAAAGGGCGTTGAAAAGCAGAGACAGAAAGCAAACTGTCCAATGGATTCTGTGTTTCAATCGCACACAGGAATGAAGACCAAAGACATTTGTGAGACGTTGGATGACAGTACATTTGTTGCGTTGTTGGGACCAACTTAGTGTTTAAACAGGCAGCCCATTGACTAGCCTCTCTACTAGGGGTCATCATCCGCCTGTCAAATTCAAAGATTAAAGACTGGCAGCCGTCGGTTCATCAAAACTTGTTACATAACCACATCCTTCATCCGCCTTACTCAACTTCCAGTATTCCGTTCTTTGCGTAGCTCCGCTCCTCCATGTGCGTGTGATTTCAAATCTTCCTTCTGTCTTTAATCCACCTTACTTAACCTCCAGATGTCCAGAGTGGTGAACCTGACTGCATTTAACTAAGGGAAAACATAGTATTTCCAAAACGTAATAATTCAGAACAAAACAATTACAGGCAGAGTCATGCAACTTTGAATCAATAATATCCCTCAGATTGACCTCAACATTTTTGCATAAGGTTAACACAAAAAAGATTATTCACACATCCATATCACAATTTCCTCCTTATCTTCAAAGACTGACTGAACTTTCAAGTCATTTTGGACCATGAATGTGATGCTACCTCAGCATTGTCAGGCTTTCCTACATTTGGACAATATGTTTCCTACATTTTGGCACTAAATGTGTAAAAGGTAAAATGTAAAGTCATCTCAAATCCAAAACACCCATTTGGAATTCTGGGTAGTAATTTAAAATGAGTGCTCTGGTTGTACCTTACCTTGCCCTGTGGACATGCTTTACAAGCTGTGCCTGAACAGAGATACATTTTTTGGAGAGTTGGGTGGAGATGAACTAATAAAGCAATGTGGAAGGATCTGCTCTATGTCTGTTTGCTCACAGTGGTTTTGTGCTCTAAGATGCTGTGTCAGAGAGGCAGCAAACAAAAAACAAGATGTTTCAACAGTGCTGTAAATACGACAATAACACACAGTAATGCACTTTCCTAAGACCACTCAAACACATGTGAGAGGGTTTCATGCTGGGGGAAAAAATTCCCATTTACAAGCAGAAAAAGAAATTATACTTTCACATGTCCAGGCCTGACGTTATCTGCCTTTAATCCTCATGGCTTAAAATCCCAGCACTTATACGGGTAGATTTCCTGTTTCAAAGGGATGAGCAAGGGAAGAAATACAACTAAAACATTTTAAATGGACATGAGGCTTTGCAGGTTTGTCTACTGTGCTTTGCTTTCTAGACTGTTTCCTAAATCTCCAGCAAAAAAAAAAAAAAAAGATATAGATGCACTGATATTTACATTCTTTCTAATTTCGATATAATTATCTTCAGGTTATGACCATAATTAACTGGTATTAAAATTCAATGCAATTTAGTCTAAAGAACTGCTACAATGCTGCAAGTAAATGTAGACATCACAACATTAAAATATACAGTATGAATATGGATATGAATAGATATTCATTTTGAGATACAATTTAGCAGTTGTTAAATTATCAATGTTTAACGTCAAGTAAGCATTAGCTGACGGCAAAAGTAATTTAAAAGTAAAGATAGTGAAAAGGAGCAGCACAATTAAATATCCAATACTGACAGCTACCCTGTAATAATATGGCCAAATATTATTGCACCGATAGGATATTTTTTTTGGCCATTACGATAACGATTTTAACAAACAATTATTGGCAAATTCCAATACCAATACTGATATTTGTCACTTGCTCACTTATTTGAACCTTTGAAAAATAGATTACCGTTTTGATCCTGTTTTAAGTTAAAAACACATACATTGAGGTATACTAGCTAATTTATTGCTACATCATAAAATTATATTCATTGAATATAGACTGGATCTATTTTATATTCATCAGGCCAACATAAATACAATAGAACAATATATATTAATCCTTATTAAAGTTACAAAAGTTATTTAGACAAGAGCTGTGTTTTTTTTTCTCCTTTTGTTGTTTGATTAACAATAAGAACAGCAGCGCTGCAGGAATATTAGGCTGCTGTCACTTTAAGAACTTATTAGGGCTGTGCGATATTGAAGAAAAATGCGATATGCAATGCCTTGTTAAATAATGCGATATTCGATATGCGATACGATATTGCTTCAAGTGTGTAAAATCTATTTAAATTCTATTTAAAAAAAAAACTGAGAATGATACCATTTATGTATTTCACATTCTTTCTGGGAAAAGAAAGCATCGCTACAACTTCTGAAAGTGACCAGCAGTGTTTTAGCAAAAATGTACGTCACAAATCTGACAATATAATTTTAACATCAATGTAAACAAACAAAAAATGTAATGCCAATATTTAAATACCAAAAACTCTTTGCTTGACTTGGTAATATATAGTTATATCAACCTAAAACTTAACAACAAGAACATCCAGGTAAACAAAGACACCTGAACTAGGGGTGGACGATTATTTTTGTTATTAAAAATAAGAACTAAAAACAGCAATCATTGTTTGACAGACAGCGGCAGGTTTACTGTATTAGCAGGCTGTCACTTTAAGACCTAATGCTTAATAACAGAACTGAAGGGATCACATGCTCTCAGAGAGGCGGCTTGTGCGCACATTTCGGTGTGTCAGACGGCAAGGAGTTGTTTTTAGCAAGTTATTGCGTTTAATAACTCTTTTTAACGTCAAGCAAGTCACATAAGTAACAGTCGTGTGCCCAGTCTATTCTCTGCTATATGCGTCGACCTAAAATGTACACTTTTCACAATGTTGAAGTAGCCTATTAAAATCATTCAGATATTGCGTGCCGTTGAGATATGCATATCGCGATATGAACATTTGTAATATTCCGATAATTTCGATATATTGCAGAGCCCTAGAACTTATTGTCGAGGCCTGCTATACTTTGTACAGATTTCATTTTGTTTTGGCAAGTATTTAATTAATTTTACCCAGAGAAAAAGTACACAATAGACGTTTTACAACTCTACAACTCTACAAACTCTACAAACTAGAGCCCGACCGATATATCGGCGGGCCGATATTATCGGCCGATATTAGGCTTTTTCCAAACTATCGGTATCGGCATTTATGATGGCCGATAAATGAATATTTTTTTAAAAAAATTAAAAAACCGGACGAAACACCTCTCAAACACATTGAGTGTTGGCGTTTCATAGTTTGTCCACCAGAGGGCACTCTACAACATGCCGGCTGGCAACACCACCAGCTGATCCAGCAGAGTCATGCTGAGCTTCAGCGCTCTGAGCGCTGCATTCACAACACAGATCATCCGCGAAGTGCATGTAAGTTGGCAACGAGACAAACATTGCTTGAATTGAATAACAGTTAAAAGAACATCCCCATCAGTTCTCTTAACTCAAATAACATGACACAATTTGTAATTGCCAAGTCCAGTTTTGCTGTTAACGTTACATGTAAGCCAAGAGAACTGGTAATTACGCTAGGTTACAGTTGACTGACTTATTTTACCTCGGACAATGTTTGACATCATGAGACGTATCATCTCTCCCCTGCCCGTTATTTTGAAAAAGTAGGCCCTATACATATTTCTAAATTATAACTTATCATAGACGCTAACAACAAAGCTAGCTAATGCCATGGCTATCAGTGGGAGATCGCTAACATTAATGCGTCTTGAAAAACACAACAAACTTATTCTGCCTAAATAAAGTAATGATTACTGTATTTATAATTAGTATATTTGTAGTTCCAGTCTCTGCATTGTAAATCGTAAGTTAGGCTCGTGAAGAGTGAACGAAAGTGCGTGACTTCGTTCAGACGCCGCATTAACGAGTCAAATAATGGATTCACACGAGTCATCATCAGTAACGTTAGTAGATTTTAGAAGGCAGGCAGCAAATGATGATTGAAAATGGTTTGTGGTAGCTTGATGGATAGAATTAAAAGTGCATGTAAAGGGATAAGCAAGTTGACATTGTAATTATAAGGTGGCTCATATTTATACTGTATATAGTTTATGTTTTGCTGTTGTTGTTATTTATCAGAACTTCTAGAACTTAACTGAATATTTTTTTTCCAGTCTTGCTAAAAGTTATATTTATAAAGCTTACCACATCTATTAATACTGGTAACTTTGATTTTTTGTTTTTGTTATTGTGTTCGTATTGTTTTCGTCCAAACGACTTTAAGTTTCATATCTTAAGTTAGTATTTTTATACATTTTATTTATCAGAACTTTAATATATTTTTATGTTCCTCTGTTCTGTTGTGACAATAAAACAAACAAGTTTATTTTTAAACTGCATTATCATATTATTTTAGAGAGGCTGAGGGATCATGAATAACTACAAATAACTAATGTATAAGGGAAATCTGTTTAAGTGTTTTTTTTACGCGTTTCTGTTATTTTATTTTTTTATTTTTAATATATATCGGCTGATATATCGGAATATCGGATTTTTAAGTGACCAAATATTTGTATCGGTATCGGCCTTAAAAATCCTTTATCGGTCGGGCTCTACTACAAACTTTACAACTTTTCGGCTTGTTATATCAGACCTTTTACACGTTATAGTCTATATGCCGATGGTTTAGAATTGATCAAAAACCGGCCGCTAAATATCGACGACAATACATCAGTGCATTCTCTACCCAATATGATACTGATATATCATGCATCCCTAAAAAAAGATGGTGGGATTAAAATAGTCTGGACAAAGTCAAAACTTCACAAATATTTGGCTTAAAAACAAACAAATATTGTTGAAAAATAGAGCCAGTAAAACTTAGTTATTCCCACCATTAGTTAAGGGGAAATTCTAAAAGATCATGCAGATCAGAGAGACAAAAGTATCATGGGAACATGTATAATGCAGTATAATGGGAATCAGTACAATTGGTGGTCGGCTGAACAGGCTTCTGGGAATAGTTTGGCCCTACGGCTGATGTGCATTTGAGGCTGTATATGCGAGTTTCTATGAATGTAGGCTGTAGTAGATACACTGATTTTGTGTGTGCAGAATCAGCTATTATTGCATATATCAGGGGCTGAGGTCTGGTGGTGGTCAGGGAATGAAAGAGTTATTCTGCTCTTTTCCCATGCCGAGTGCTCCGGAGGTTAAAGGTGCTCATTTTCCCTGGGTCTGGCTTTGGATTTGGGTTGGACTTGGACCCAGAAATCCCATCTGAGTCCATGCATACAAAACACACCAAACAAAGAGAGCAAATTAAAGAAAGAGATGTAGAGAAAAAAAAAAAAAACAATTCCTGCCCTAACCATGAGAAAAACAATGATTTATTAGCCCTAAACCGTGATATCTTGACTAACAAAAATGCTCACAGAAAATTAACTTTAGCTGTTTGTATAAATGCACACACACTGACAACAGTGATAACAACTACGGGTAAGTGAGTACTAATTAGACCTCTGAGGTTTGTAGAGTAAACACACAATCAGAGAACACAGCAATCACTTGATCTGTACGCACACTGGTGTAATCATTTACTCACTGATATACTGTAAATAGTGAACTGAAGCTCTATTGTTTGCGTGATCAACTCCACCCTTTTAGACCATCATATGCAAAACAAAGTCAAGCAGGGGACCTGGAAAAACAAGTGGACCAGAAGAAACACACATACTAAAAATATTCAGGGAAGACTGACAGAGAAATTCCACAGCTCAGAAGGAGATGTGTGCTTGAAAACTATGCGTGTTTGAAAACAGTAACAAAACAATGTGTTAGTAATCTAACAGAAGCGCATCCTCCAAATGTTTTAAACCATATTGTGAGCCCGATTATTACGGAGTTGTCCTGGTGTTGTTAAGTGGTTAAGACAATTTGGGCTGGTAACCAAAAGGTGGGAAAACGGTGCAAGGGGTGATCCATGAGCTTTTATCAATGTGCCTTTGAGCTCAATGATCATGTGACTGTCTCTTTAAAGACTGCATGCTATTTACAATATTTAAAAGGGCACACACAGGGCTTGACAATAAGGTCTGCCTGATGGCCCAAGGTCGGCATAAATGATGCTTGGGACAGTTGCGTCAAGAAAGTTTATCATTTGCACTTTTTTTTTTTTTTTTATCCTTGGCTGCCCATTTAAATATTCAATTGCAAGAAGACACGAAAGAGAACTCTTTGGTACACAAAGACACGGTATGAATGCTGAATTGAGTCCTCTTTCACGTTTTCTTATGCTTGAACCAACATATACACACATAATTGACCTATCGGTAAGCCCCGGCCCCCTTAGTTACTGTTGCTAACTCGGACAAACAAACAGAGTTGCTATATCTTACAATGTACAGCTGTCAGTGTGAAAACCTTATCCCAAGATATTTTTGGACACAGAATGTAACGTATACCCCGTGCGAACGATGGCCAAACTTTACTGATGGTTTATGAAGTTTATTACATCGTTTTTCCACTCAAAAAATCATCGTAAGAGCTGAACAAACAAAGCATAAGTGCGCCTTAACATCTCATTCACAAACTCTCTCTCTCTAGCCCTCTCTCCGTGGCATTACCATTAACATACACAGCAAATTACACAAAAACACTCACAGTAAACAGACATATACACAGACCTTATGCCTTTTCGGGGGTGCCGTTAATAACTGGTGAACTTGTATCTGCTAAACAACTCCGATAAACTGCGTGCGAGCTCTCCCTGTCACTACCCGTCCCGTAGACTATAATACCCATCAAAATAGGAGTCCTCCTTATAAGACAGATAATGCAGACCTTTAAACATCTCTAAACTCACAGAAATAAAATAAATATGGTGAGAGATTAATTTGGAAGCGATGGTTTACAGATCTCAATGCAAACGGGAGACGCCTCTTGTTACGATCGCAGATGATAACATCCAGGATCAACACTGTTCATGTACCGCAGGGTAAGATTACATAAATTCACATTTAATCATCAGTTTAATATGGAGAGATGCACTGAAATGTAGACCTTCGTGTTTCTGACCTGCACCGTTGCATGAGAACAGTTAGTTAACTTAGTCGGTTTGTACGTTAGCAGGGAATTACTAACTTTAATAATAACTTAATGAGAGTATGACAAACAGAAAATCCTCTCAGGATCCCTGGAATCAGTGTTGCAGTACCTCAGGCACGACGTTTAGCATTTTTGTAGCATAAACACCATCAAACCGATGACAGCTTCGGATTTTCCAATGTTTCTCTATGGCGCTGACACCTAAAGATGTCCGAGTTCCGGTCCCAGCGCAACTGATACTCAACTACCATTGGCTCATCGGCGTTCAATGGGAGGGGCTTACCGATAGGTCAATTTACATCAAAATCTCCGTCTTGGAGGGTATCATAAGTAACCTAGTGGGTTTAAGTCTTAAGCTCTTAAAGTGACAGCAGCGTAGGGCTGGGTGATAAACAATATCACATCGAGATTGCGATACGTCGATAACGATGATAAGCTCTGGACAATTTTATGTGATATGGATTAATATGACAGCTTATCACACAGCTGAAATAAATGTGACCACAGCCAGTCAATGCATGTCGCTAATAAGTGATTTCTGCATGTCTCTGTGTGAATGAATGAATTTCATCTGATACACAAACTTGCACACGTGACGTTCAGAGTGACTTCAGCATTTGCGCTCTCAATATATGAGGACATGAACTCTTCACATGCCTTTCAACTTTCATTTGAGAAAGACTACCATCAAATAAACGGAAAGATGATTCATAAATGAAAATCATGAATATCGATATCATATAATATGGACTTTTTTTGGCCATATCGCCAAGCCCTACAGCAGCCTAATAAACCGGCTGCCGCCTGTGTTTTTAATGTTAATCAAACAACAAAGGACAAAGAAAAGAATCATTCACTACTCTTGACTGAATAACCTTTGGAACTTTAATAAGGATTCATATATATTTAATTTATACAGTAAAGAATATGCAGTGTCATTTTATATTTGATAACTTTATTCAATTTCTGTACATGAAAACTACTATAGACCTACCTGAAAAACCTGAAGTGTGCTGTTTATTAAATCTGTATGTTTGTTCTTTTGTATTTATTTGTGCCATTCCTCATACTTTGATTTTTTTTTTTTATTGTTTTACCAACTGTTTACTTGTCTTTAACAATATTTGAAATTTATTTTTGGTGTCATAACCTTATTTATTAAGGTTACATGGGTCAAAAAACAATAAATAAATACAATTATTTATTTAGTTATTTGTTACTTTTGAAGTAACATTTGAGGCAGGGCAAGAAAAATGTAACCACTGGTGGTGTGTTTGAACCACACAAATCCTTAGCATTCAGCCCTGATACTAAATGACTTATTTTTATGTAAAAAAAAATCATGTAGGTTTTGCAAAGTAACTTAAAATGCAGTCTGGAAAAATGAAGGAACTTAGGATGACCAGCCGGACTATTCATCAGGTGTTTTCCCTTTAAGACCAACAGTAGCTGACCTTGACCTAACATCTTTAAGCTATACACAAACACATAGTGTGACCTTTAACCACACAAAACACACACGCACACACACATACATAATGTCCTTCATTTAAAATATGAATTGCTCAAATAAGGATTTAGGTCTGTTCCAGGCCTTTATCATCCTAGAGTCTATGTAGCATTAGCACCCCAACTATTTTCCTCATACATGCTACATTTGGGATAAATATGAGTACATTTTAGGTGTGGTATCACTGCTATGCAGATGACATCCAACCAACTCTGCATACCTATAAAACACAAACATAATTCTGCATATAAGAGATTGGAAGCCTGTCTTCACAAACTCAAATTGAGGCTCACTAGGGCTGTCAAAATTGCTCAAAAATGACGTTCGAATATTCCCTCTAAAAAAAGCACGAATATTCGAACTATTCGAACATCTGGTTGCGCATTTTATCAATGACGCGCATTACGTCAATAACAGGACAAATGAATACAAAGAGACAACTACTTATATAGGTAGTCTATTTAAGTTTAAACATATTTGACAACGTATTACCTACACAAAAACAAGTAAATCAACTAATGGCTAAAGACCGCAGACCTCACTCTCTCGCCCTCACGCTCTCTGCTCATAACGGCTTAAATGAACACACACATTTTGAGGCTGATCAAGAGTTTTGTGCAAGCAATTTAAGGTCGCGACTCTTGTCCCAAATATAGCAGGCTTCATTCAGTGATTGAAACAAATATTAATATAAGTTTTACAGCATATTATTGAACGCTCCGAGCGAGCTGTGCTGTGCTAAACATGGAACTTTTCCTTGACATGAAACGGAAAATAATCAAACCAGTGGAAGCCGTGCATTTATCCTTCATTCATGCAATATCTATTCAGTCAGTACCTCGGCTCCATTGCTTGACAGAACTCCCTGAAGCCGCCCCATCCACGACACTGATCGCTCTCACGTCCTTACAAATGAACAAAATTAATTTCTCCGTTATGGCCTCGCGTGTTGCAGACAGAGAGCTTGTGGCGGGCGATGCAAAGTAAGGGTGGTCCAGTTTGCACATACAAATTAGTTGCTTATATTTACAAAACGAGCCTACAAAAGCATAAAAAAGCCCGTTTATTAAAGAAAAGTTCACGAAACTAAGTGAAAACTCACTAAAGTGTTTAGTGAAATTAGGAAACATTTAGATATCATAAATTGAGTTGTATAAGTTAACGTTACATTTCTACATACATTTTGTTCTCATGTCACAAGTAATATCAAGGTTTATTTTGATCTGTTTTACATGATTCTTTTGTGGTGTGGTTTTCGGTGAAGTGTGCTAAAATGAATATCGTCACCTGTGTACATTAGCCCACTTCTTCTCGACGCTTTTCCTGATAGTTTATAGATCAATTACTCCGAGTCGCCATCTGTCGTTTCAAAGAAAAGCACAACGGCGAGCGCGTCAAGTATAAACACCTCGTCCGTTTCGGGAGGAGCGCGCGCAGTCAGCGGAGGCTCGCGCTGCGGAGACAGGCCATAGTAAACAAGGCTTCAGGCGCTAGCGCCCACTCGCAAAGCAGACAGCCACGCCTCTACTACCGCGGGCGTTTTTCCCCCCACATTTTTTTATTTATTCGAATATTAATTTTCACCTTCGAAATTCGTTTTTTAAAAACTATTCGAATATATATTCGAATTTAGAATATTCGTTGACAGCCCTAAGGCTCACTAAATTATCCAATTTGAGCCAAAAGAGCACTCTGATGAAAACTCTATCGATCTTGGCACCCTCATGCCGTACCTTACCTCTGACGTTAAAGATTTAGGATTTTACCAAGATAGTAGTCTTAAATTAGACAAATTACCGCCGTTAGCTTTTACCATCTTCAAGGCCGGTTAGCCAGGTAAGTCAAAACCTTTTAAAGCAGGGATAGCTTTGGAAACTATTATTCACGTATCCATTTCAACATGATTGGATAACTGTAATTCATTGTATGTCAGGTTAACTCTTTCCTCCATCTCTAGCCTCCAAATGGTGCAAAACGCAGCTGCCCGTCTGCTCGCAGGAAGTCGCAAATGAGATCATATCACACCAATTTTACGCTCTGCACTGGCCGCCAGTGCGATACCGAATTGATTTTGAAATTCTATTATTTGTTTACAAAGCTCTCAACAATCTAGCCTCTAAATAAATACCTTTAATTGTTACTCACAACACAACCCATCCAGATCACTTAGAAATGATCATCTCCTGTCTGTCCCACAATCTCGCCTGCAACGATCTTGCCTCTCTTTTTTATGTAGAGCACTTCGGTCAGCCAAGGTTGATTTTAAATGCTTTACAAATAAATAAATTAAATTGAATAACAGTGTCCGGGTATGGTTAAGCATTGACAAACAGTAGTAAATGAGCCAAAGTCAAACTTCCTCCTGCCTTAAACCATTATCAGGATAAACAAGACATTAAAGCACAAGTAACAAAAAAAAGAATCAATTCTGGTTAACCATATATGGTATTATAAACAAACTGAGGTGCAGAAAACAAGACTTTCTAATGCAATCTTTCTCTTTCCTATACCTGGAGTGTATATGACGACCAGGTGTATGATCACGATTCCGTATTTTAAAAATAAAAACCCCTCATCTTTCCACAGAAAACATTCAACCCAACATGGGTGTGGTGACAGTCTGCAACTTCCAATTCTCACACACAACTTCTCAAACTCGCAAGAAGTATGACACTACAAAATTGTGATATCATATATATGTATGTGTTCTGATATTGACGACGCTCCTTCACTATCTTCCACTTAAGAAAAGTGAAGCCGGCAATGTCCGAATATGATGCTGAATCTTGCGCTGCTTTGGGACCGGAGTCTGCGCAGTAGAAAGCAGGAAGTAGAGCCACAATATCAAAACCCTCCCACAGAATCTGTTAGTACAGTTTACTGCAGAACGACTCATGATGTCAGTGTGAAATAGTTATGGAAAAGTAGAAATTAAAGCTGAAGCTATCTCCTGATAATCCCGAAAAAAGTTTGTTGGTGCCTCAGTGACAACTTCGCTCAAAGAAGCTGTCAATCACAGCTGTCAATCATGATGTCACACCCCCCGTTTTTATAGCATCAACTAACTAAAACCAAACACATTTAAAAAAAACACTTGAACTTACATTAGCATGATAGAAACTAGGGGTGGGAATCTCTAGGCACCTCACGATTCGATTCGATTACGATTCAGAGGGCTGCGATGCGATTATAAAACGATTATCGATGCATCTTTTTCTCTATACAGATTTTCTTTTTTCTCTATTGGTAATTTTAAAGCAAAGTATTTGTAATGACCCATAATGAATTTACTTCCAATATTTTGTATTAATAAAACAAATAGAAGTGTTACAGAAAGGTTACATTTGCCAGAATATGTCCCAACATTCGAAGAACCAACAGGAAACGTGTAGCAGCAAACTTGTAAATTAATACTAACATAAAGTAATGAGCAATACCCTCCTGTTATGTGCAATGAATAATATAATCCTTCAGACATAAAAATAAAATAAAAATGTTGCTGTACCAAAATCACAGCTTTTATACAAAAAAAATATAGAATTCTGTATACCAGCAGCTCTCATACAAAAGTAATGCTTGTGGACTTCAGCAAATGCTGAATAACTAGTAACATACAGCTGCTCTTATACACAAATAAAGTATCCCACAATAAAAAAATATTTTATGCAACGAACATCTGAACACTAAATTAATATCTGCAGAGAATACGGACGCAAATCCTTGACCATCAAATTAGCGATTGAGTTTGTGGTCCTCTGGTTGGCAGCGTCTAACGTTACCGGTTCAGCCAAACGTTGGAAATGTGTGATATGGTTTTGCGTGTTTCTAAAATATTTTAGTTTAGTTTGACACAAGTTGCATATAGTGTATAGGCTCTTGTCCAGGTTATTTTCCCCTTCGACTTATAGAAGCCAATGTGCTTCCGCTAGCTTTTAATGCAGAGGGTGCCGGTCTGATGTCGCTCAGTTATCACGCGCCTCTGTTATGTGCACGCTGACGCCACAGGGCGGTCCGAGCGCGCGCTTCAGAGTTGCGTCTTTTGCGTTCCGTCAACATTACTCTATCAACATTTAGAAAATCGATTTTTTGAAATTTGTGAATCGATTCAGAATCGTCCACGTCCGCATCGCCATGCATCTAAGAATCAAAATTTTCCCCCACCCCTAATAGAAACTACTTAAAATGACAGAAACCATCTTAAAAAAAAATTGTTTTAAAGGGGCTATATGCGTTTTTCTGAAATTTAAACTCGCGACTGACACCTGTGGCCAAAAAACAGAACTGCTCTTATTTTCTGCTCGCTCTCGCAGCGGTGGTGACGTCACATCCGCAGACAGCGCGGGAAAAAAACGACCCGCCAGAAAATAGGAAAAATAGGATACAGGCTAATAGGTGCACCCACTGTGAGCGGACAAGGTGTCAGTATGCTCATCAGGAGATGTTTGAGTCATAAATGGTAAAATAAAAAGGCTATTGTTACGTTTATTTTGGGGAAAAAGTTGCATATAGCCCCTTTAAGTAATTTGATTGTTTAGTTTGTCCCACGTCCCATTTCTCCATTACATTACACAGAGAGGGCGGGGTTTATGAGCTATACTGGGACCAATCACCTGGGGGCGATAGAGACGCTTTGCCTTCACTTTTCAGGACTCGTGCGGCACGCTTCGTTCTGACTTGTGTGAAAACACGATTTATAGGTAAAACATCCCCATTAAGGTCTAACTCTAACTCTAACCATAAGGGGTTGTGAGCTGATCTTACAAAAATGTAAGAATGAGATTGTATGCATTCATAAGAATCCACAAACAATTCGTAAAATACTTATGAATTGTCATGAGACCGTCTAGTCAATTCCAGTACTGAGCACCACAGTGAGTCATGCATCCTGCCTGTCTGACTGAAGTGACATGCTATTGTTGAATTGATCATTATTAGCAATCCTCTGAAGGCCAGGACATCCACATAAGAGCTCTCCCTGTGGAAACCTTTATTCACCTTCACAGATGACTCATGTCATTAGCAGTATCAGTTAACAACCCTCTTTTAGAAGGCAGTGGATGGTAACATACCAGTTTACAGTACACATTATCCGATCCAAAGACTGCTTAGTATAAGAGTATGTTTTACTGTTTGTATCAGTGTGTAAGCATTAAGCAGTGCAAAGTGTAAGCGGAGTGGGGAGGGTCATCACTTTCTCTCAATCCAAGGAGCGCTCTAAGTAGGGCTTCTCTTACCAGCGAGAAGGCTTTTTAGAAGGTCTGAGCATCAGCAGAGGGGAAATTGTGTTCACTCAGCTAACATGCTCTGATGGCTTTGTTTGAAGCCATTTTAATTAGCAGAGAAGAAATATGCAATCTATTCTAAGTTCTAAATTATATAAATCTATGGTCACCTTTTAAAAAAAGCTGTTATATAACTTAAGTTTTATACAAAAAATGGCCAGTTTGCTCATACTGCACATCTTCATGCATTTGCACTAGAGTTCGAAAGTTTGGATTCAGTAAGATTTATGTTTTTGAAAGAAGTCTCTTACGCTCGCCAAGGCTAAAATAAAATTAAAACAGTAATATTGTGAAATATTATTAACATTTAAAATAACTGTTCTCTACTTTAATATATTTTTAAAATGTCATTTATTCCTGCGTTGGCAAAGCTGAATTTTCAGCAGCCACTATTCCAGTCTTCTTCATAAGGGTGCGTATATATACACATGCACTCTTAAAGGAGTAGTTCACTTTAAAATTAGCCCATGATTTACTCACCCTCAAGCCATCCTAGGTGTATATGACATTCTTCTTTCAGACGAATACAATCAGAGTTATATTAAAGGATTAGTTCACTTCAAAATGAAAATTTCCCTGATAATTTACTCACCCCCATGCCATCCAAGATGTTCATGTGTTTCTTTCTTCAGTCGAAAATAAATAAAGTTTTTTAAGGAAAACATTTCCGGATTTTTCTCCACACAATGGACTTCAATGGCAACCAAAATGTTGAAGGTCCAATACATTTTCGAAGGGCTTCAAAGGTCTCTGCATGATCCCAGCTGAGGAATAGGGTCTTATCTAGTGAAAATGTAACACCTCACGCAGTTCAAAACACTTACGCTACGTTCTAGTGACACGTCGTGCCAGTTTTTACACTTTTTCTGTAAGTTGAATACGGAAGGCGGTCTGTCAGAAGCTAGATATTTTACTTTATAAAGTTTTAAATATGGATATTTTTCTTACAAAACCCCATCAATTCGCTTCAGAAGGCCTTTATTAACCCCCCAGAGCTGTGTGGAGTACGTTTATGATGGATGGAGGCCCTTTAGTGGGCTTCAAACTCACAAAAGTCCTATCACTGCCATTATAAAGCTTGAAAGCGTCCTGATATTATTAATATAACTCTGATTATGTTCATCAGAGAGAAGAAAGTCATATACACTTAGGATGGCTCGGGGGTGAGTTTTTTTTTTTCACGTTAACTACTCCTTTAAGAAGGTGGGGTGTCTTTAGGGGGTTTGCTGCTGTTGGGGTGTCGGTGGGCGCAGATGGTACGTTAAAGTAGATCTATCACGTTTGACAGGACTTCGGCCCTTAAGGGAAACTGCATTCTCTTCACCTCAAATCATTACACCAACAAAACGCCATGTGCTTGTCTCATAACATTCACACTCGCCTTTTGTCTTGCAGACCCAATCCATAGTTCATTTAGAGTAACTTACAGTCTTTCAAACTGACATTTGCCATTCAATGGGTGACACTATTAGATGCGTTTCCTTCAAAATCACGTAACAGCCTAAAACTTTCATAAATAAGTCATTAACAAGCATTCTTTGGGTCATTGCTTAAGAAATCATAAAATATGTACTGTAAGTTATATGAAATGGATCAAGTTTATGTTTATTAACTGATGTCCTATATGTTTGTTACTGACTTGTTCATAAAGGTCTTACCAACCATTAAAGTAGGAAACAAATACATGACTGAACCTCTAAACTTACGTATTTGAATCGTTTTGGGATCAAACTTGCGCGCGGTGAGCTGCAATCTCTCCAAACGCACTTGAATCCTCGATGTCCTTTGCGAAATCACCACAGCCTGAGTCTCAATTCCCAGGAAAATGTCACTGGCATGACGCGATAGATCGGACAGTTGAAGCAGGATGCTGGTGAGCGAATGACAACAAACTTCTTCCAAATCAGAAAACAAAACAGGTTTGCGAACTCTACGACCGTCCGGAGTCACGAAGCTTCTCTCGGAGACATCATTCCCTCTCAACCTGCTCACCAGCTGAGGCTCAACGGTTCTTTCGGGGAACGGCATTTTAAACCCTGTTTAAATTTGAGATGAACATCGGGTTGAGGCTGAGGCGACCTAAAATCCAAACACTGTGTCCCAGAAGTTGCCGCGAGAAGAAGGTTTGTTCACAAAAGGTCCCGCCATAATTTTTTGAAAGATGCAGAAGCAGTCCGGGACGTTGCCGATGGTGTTCGGGAGCAACGGGGAACATGCTTTTTGAAAGCAGTGAGTCGAGACGAAAAGTGAATAGAAAGTATATGGAAAACAAGGAAAAGGCTTCCTCACCACCTGTAGCAACTGGAACTGGATCGGCGAATCCACTGCGCTGTGAGGGAGTGGTTACTTTTACTGTCTATGGTGGTTACCTGCCTTTAGCGTCCGCTGCTTGGAAAACCCGGGATGGATACTCCGATTATCACGGACTTCGAGACTCTTTATTGCATTTTCTGACATTTTTCTTGAATGTGCCTTAACCGGTTACATTCCTAAAACACAGTAAATACTTAATCTAGGACATTTTAATTTATGCTGAGTAATGCTTGTTTTTATTAGTATTTATATTTTAAATACAATATTTATTTATTTTACCTCTCAATGGATGTCAAAACAAATTGTTGGGGGTCAAAATACTTTTTAATTTTACATAGCCTATTACATAAGAAACATTTCAATAGCCTTTTTATAAAAATCTGGGTTACACTTTATTTTAAAGTGTCCGTGTTGCAGTATAATTATACATTTTTTACATTTAATTAATACATTTAATGAGTAATTATAATTAACTATGTAGTTACTATGGGTTGGGGCAGGGTCAGGGTTTGGTTTAGGGTTAGTTGCATGTAATTATACATAATTTATAGTTATTTATTAATAAGTACATGTAACATGTGTAAATAAGGACACTGTAAAATAAATTGTTACCTGTAAAAACACTTTTAAAAGTCGAGATGAACATCAGATTTATAAATTCTCCTCATGTGAATTAAGTTATAATGCATAGTGTTCAAAGAAAATAATAATTTTGGTACGATTTAAAAGATGACTCTAAAATTAAATACAAAAATAAAATAAGTTATAATAAATACAATAAAATAAAAGCGTATAAATATCAAGATGTAAACAGACGACTTATTTCCTGTGGCAAGTCTGTTATTTATGTTATTTAGAGTAGTTCAGCAGTACAGTTCAATCGTACTTTTATTTACAGTTGTTCTGGAAACTTCTGAATGAATTACTTTAATAAATTTGTAGGCTACTTCTGGTTTCTGTTAATAAAAAAGTCAGAACAAGTATCTTTGTTAATCTTACAGTATAATTAACACAATATTTATTTTAGAAATGGTTTATAACTACTATTTCCCAATCTATAAAAAGTAAATAAAAAAATAATAAATAGCCTATGAATTACCTGTCTATTTTTCTTGTGAAAAGAGCAAAAGTTGGTGCTTTGAAATGACCATGTTTCATACTTACACTATAGTGCCATCTTGTGGTTGCAAGTGTAGTATGCTGTTT
Organism: Gobio gobio; assembly: GCF_949357685.1. NCBI lineage: Eukaryota > Metazoa > Chordata > Actinopteri > Cypriniformes > Gobionidae > Gobio > Gobio gobio. The sequence goes on from NC_137105.1 coordinate 20,376,199, forward strand.
AAAAGTCCACAAATCTTACTCCATATATTGAATTATTCCTCAGTCAGACAACAAAAAATAAATAGGACCCAAAAATTAATCGAAAAATTGTGTGATGGAGTTACAATGGACACGATACAATAAAAAAAGCATATTAAGTGCAGTATACATTTTATATATACACCGATCAGGCATAACATTATAACACTGATTATCTCTTCATCACAGCACCTGTTAGTGGGTGGGATATATTAGGCAGCAAGTGAACATTTTGTCCTCAACGTTGATGTGTTAGAACCAGGAAAAATGGCCAAGCGTAAGGATTTAAGGGAGTTTGACAAGGGCCAAATTGTGATGGCTAGACGACTGGGTCAGAGTATCTCCAAAACTGCAACTTGTGCTGAACAAACAACTTCCTATCCATGGAGGCCCCACCTCGCCACTTACAGGACTTAAAGGATGTGCTGCTAACATCTTGGTGCCAGATACCACAGCACACCTTCAGGGGTCTAGTGGAGTCTAAGCCTCGATGGGTCAGAGCTATTTTGGCAGCAAAAGGGAGATAAACATAATATTAGGAAGGTGGTCATAATGTTATGCCTGATTGGTGCAGAGGTGGACAGTAATGAAGTAAATTTACTTGAGTTATGTACTTAAGTAAACTTTTTGAGTATCTGTACTTTACTTTAGTATTATTTAACTTCACTACATTTGAAAGACAATTTTCGTACTTTTCACTCCACTACGTTTCTATCAAAGCCCACAAAGTCGAAAGTAATTTTCCTGACAGCCTATCAGTAATCACTCTAATAGAGTCACGTGTCATGAAGTTAAATGATTTTCCAGCATTTTTTGAACACTGAGGACCAGTTGATGGCAAAATGGAACACGGTTCCTTGGTGGCAAATTATGTCAAAATGTCAGTTGTGGCGAGTATTTAAGTTAACACAGTTGATTGTCTTAAGTGAGCGTAAACAGCTGGGAGAATATCAGCTGTGTATCAGTGTATTGGATTCGTGCATTCAGCCTTAAAGTGAGAGCAGCTTTGTAAAGCGCTTTTAAACAAGTGATGAGTTCAATGTGGTCGTATGCTAGCATGTCGGATGGAGCATCACTGACTGGCTTAAAAACCACCATGATGGCACAGCGTGCATTCATACATTGCAAAAGCAATAAAATAATGCATTGGTGTAACCCATCCTGTTCACTTGAACCCAGGTCCGCCGGCATGAGAGTCGGACGCTCTAACAAAGAGGCTAAAGGCTGCAACCTCTAGCATCAGTCGCTAGAGTGTCTCTTGAGATCAGAGGAGTGAGGTTTACTCGCACAGCGACTACTAGCTGGCCTCCGTTACATTGGTTTTTACAACTTTCACTTGTAACAGAGTAATATTTGACCAGTAGCCAAATACTTTTACTCAAGTAATGGAGTTGTGTCCTTTGCCCACCTCTGGATCAGTGTATATATAAAGCAAATGGTGTGTATGTTAGCTGCTTTTAGAAGTGAGGGGGATTTATTTTTCAAAATTAATTAAAATGGCACATTTGTGTTGCAACATTCTAGCAATACGTTTTACACCGGGTTTTGCACAAACTCTCAATATTCAGTGAATGGGCATTTTGCAACACATCGTCTGAGTATGCAAAACAAGCATATGAATAGACAGGCATCAGAAATGAATCAGGCGGTACTTACAGAGGAACACAAGTTTAATCAAAGATACACTTCAGGACACTCATCCTCGAATGCATACAGATCAGACACTAGTAGAACCAATACAAAAACACTTCTTCATGCCTTACCGGTCAGAAAATCCCTGGAGTTTCCACTTTAAATATGAAGAGAATTTTCAGATCAATTACCCTATTGCTCATTGTCTTTTTCCCCAAAAGCCGTACTTTGAATACCATACCCAAATGTTACATTTCACTATACAAAGGCCTGAAATCAGCATTACAAAAAAAGAAACAGAAAAATACATGGAAAGAATAAAACACAGGAACTTTTGTAACCAATCGACTGTACACGTGACATGAATTTAGTCTTTGGACAGGTTTAGCATGACGCTCTCTGAACACTGAATCATCTCAGCTCTTAACACTCGAACACACCTGCTTTATTCACCATGTGAACACAGTGTAACAGCATCTGTATCTGTATATATGGACGATGTTAGATCACAGTTGGATAGCAGTGACCTGCATTACACAGGCATCTTTGACATACAATCATGAACGCGACATTTCACTCAGTGACGAATCCAGAGTGGCTAGACCAGATATTTTTGAAGCAAAAAAAGAGAAACAGTCTGCAAATTCTCAGCAACTTCACTGTAATAATCTTCAATACACTGAACAGTCCAATAAATAACAGAAAATGTTATTCAGCAACTGAAATTCTGCTTTTGTTAGTTAGTCTCATCAGCTATACAAACACTTCATTATTAATATAAAGGACAATGAGAGATGCTTGTTATTTTCTGTCAAAGAGAACCAAGTGTGACAAGTAGAAGTTTAAATCAATATACATTAAGTTTTAAGCTCCGACATGGCTGTCTGTAACTACATGCATAAAACAACAAAGAAATGACCAAACTGAAAGGCAAGAATATCTCAAACTACCTGCTGTGCCACATTAAAAAGTCAATACTGATAAATATCGCATTGATGATAAAGGGGGAAAAAATACAACAACAAAAAAGAACACAGACAATAAATCTGGGGCTCTGTGGAAGCAGAGAAGCGAATGAAGATGAGATGAGATAAATGTTATATGACTTACAGACACATACATGACCCTACTCTACCACAGAGATTAATAAATATTAAATGTTTTAGATACAATCCATCCGGTTTAGAAAATGCTTCAAATTCTCTTTTCATAAAGGCCTCCAGATCCACCGTTGCATCATTAGAAAAGTCCCGTCCGCTCGTTTTACCTCACACTCGCAGATGTGTGTTCGGTCCTGTGTGCTGATAGGGGGAGAAACACGAGTATAGATGCACGCCACAGTGTTGACCTTATTAAGGAAGTTCTCCAAGAGAAAGGCATGTTAGCGTTTGCTCCGTTGTTTATTATCTAAACATGACGTTTGTAGGCCGTTTAATTAGGATACACACATTTATCCTGCACCTCTTTGGATGAAATTAGAAGATGGAGGCTGAAATTAGTCACACTGGTAGAGGACAGTGACATCAAGCACAAAATCCTAGAATATATCTTTTAGAGTGCAAAACAGAGGGGCCATGTACATGGCCCATTCCTCCTGGACTCAAACAGCATGACAGACACACTCAATGTTTGCATACACATCGAAACACGCACACACACTCAATTTTAAATCTCTTTGTCCCTCCCCCAGTAGTAGACATCCTGTAAATTTCCTTATTTTGATCCTTCTTTCTTTCCAACTATCTCTTTAACATACTCGCACACATTCCTGTCCCACAGTCTTGACTCCAGGCTTATCTGGTGTAATATACTCTGTAGTAGACGGTTTTAGACCTCCAGAGCGAGTAGGAGTTGTCGAACTTGAGCAAGTATATCCCACGGCCGGGATACTGGTGACTCCCAGCGTACACCTCCTCATGACAGTCCCGCCGGTACACCGGCACTATCTCATCCACCTGTGGTTTCCCAGCCTCCTTCTTGGCTTTCTCCTCCTCAGACTGCACTTCACCTGAGCGAAAGAGAGCAGGACTTTAATCTACAATTCATATTTACAGAAAATAAAACAACAGAATCACAAAACAAAGAATCTGGGCCTTTATTTCAAAAGTACTTCCACAGTTTAAAGAGTTTTGCCTAAATAAAAAAAATAGCCTCTGCCCCTGTAAATCGATCATACCGCAGTGCTCCCGGAACGCATTTCTAATATTCACCCGGAATACCACCCAAAGTCCTCTAAGTTTCTATGACAACAGCCAATTCTTCTTGTAACTAAATCTACATGAAATAAATGCGAAAGCGTGAACTGTTGTTATAAACTGGAAATTATGCAAATGTGAAAATGGAGTGTAACTGGAGCATGTTGCATAATGGTTATTCATTTTGAGATTTGCTAAAGATACATTTAAGTAGGGCTGGATGATATGACCTAAAATCAAATCGTGAATAATGTAACATTTTACCTCGATTACAATTTTACGTTTTTTGGGGGGTTTTGCCCTCATAGTTCACTGACAAGGTTTGTACTATAAATATGCTCAACTATTAAAGGTGGGGTAATTGTATTTCTTATCTTTGTGATTTTGGTTGAAGGAAACAGCTTTCAGCGGTCGTAAGAATTCTGCTCGTTGTAAATCAGAAACGGATAAATTAATCACAGTACAAGTAGGCCTATTTGAATGCATTAATGAGCGAGCGATTGCGTTTGTGAATTAGTCATACCGTCTCTCTATTAATTGTGAAGCTGTAGGTTGTAGTTACTTCAAAAGCAGAAAAATCAATGCTATAACTGTTAAAGCTACACTATGTAACTTTTCCGTCCACTAGAGGTCACCTGTTCAAAACAAAGTTTGATGATGCCACGGTTGAGCGCAGAATCTTGGGACATGTGGTCTTCAGCTCACAGCCGGTGGAAAAGAATCGGGATAGGTCTCGAGCAGAAATCATATTCATAGATGTGATTATTAACATTACTGTAATATGAAGCAGAGCAGGACAGAGTGTTGTGGAGCTGAGCAAGGCCGCAGGAGCGATTGAAGAGCGGGACTGTTATTATGGCATAGTCGCCAGCGGGACTTTTATTATGACACGGTCGCCGGCGCCACTTCCTCTTTTCCAGTCATGAGTATGAGGTAACGCAACTCTGTCGTATTACTTTATCGTATTAGGCAGGGCTCCAGAGTGCGACTAAATGGTCGCATTTTGCGACTAAAATTTGAGAGTGTGCGACTGAACTTTACATCCAGTCGCACATGTGCGACCAGTAAATTTGCCTGCTGTCGGTACTGGAGAAATTAAGAAAATACACTTACTAATTATAATTGATAGACGTTATGTCTGGCAAATTCTATCTTTGCCAGCCGTTTCTATATGAGATAATATTAAACCATTTGTCCGTGATGCATTTTTGCCGTTTGCAATCCAGAAGAGAGAGAAAGCGAGTGAGCTACAGCGAACACAACACCACAGTCAGCTTAATGAGTGACGATGGCCAAGAGAACTACACAGAAGTTTAGTCTGCTTAAACTTTAGGGATGTGCTGTGATATTAATCTAATTTTATTTTTGATTTTGGCTTCCAAGAATTATAAAAAGATGGTATGAAGTAAAACTATTCCTATAGGCGTGTTCGTCGAGCTCATCCTTCCCTTCACAGCCTTGCGCTGTCATTTCTCCCTAAACCTAAACTAACCGTCAGATTCAGTGATTGTTGTAAACTGCAGTCTCTACTGTTGCTAAACTGCGGGATGTGTTTGATAATAAAGAGCTATTAAATGCACAATAATCCGTGCAAGAGACGCTGTTTCCAACTTCAAGGCGGCGTGTGTGCTGCGAAATGGACCGACTTGCACTTTATATTTTAGGCTTCGTGTGTGCGTCTAAACCATCAAAATAAACAACACATAGCCGGTGTCAAAATGACTGGATTAGAGAGTAGTAATTTTAACAGTTTTTATCTTAAAGGGGCGTAAATAGTTTGGAGAAATAGGAGAATATGATATTATTAGTTATACATTCGATCGGTCTTAAAGGGGCAGCGTCTAATAAACCTGCTGACGATTGAGCCATTCATTCGAATCGAACAAAAGGCAAATAGAAAATATTCAAATCTCTTGAATTAATAACTTTAGCTTTTATAATCATTAATCTATCAATTTATACAGTGAAAACTATGCAGTGTTATTTTACATTTCATTACTTTATTAGATTTCTTTGTAGGTTTGTTCTTTACTGTAATATTAATGTTAGCAGACCTTCTGAATGCCTGCACACTGGTCCATTTACAAATAGATGTTTTATATTTTTGTTCAAACTTTGCGGTTTCTTTTGCTATAGATATTTTACTTTTCAGATTATAAAGCCATGTTAATTATGTTCTTAATTATGTTTTTTTTTTTAAATAAAAAAAAATAAAAAAAGTATAATAAAAAGAACCGGTAAGAATACTGTTAAAGTACCGGATCGATAAGCAGTATCGGTAAGAGTAGTAATACATAGTAGTATTACTACTATGAAGTAAACTATGAGTAGTAATTACAATAGTATAATACCATTAAAACCTTAACGATACTGATCCCTATTAGTAATACAGTGGAAATTAGTAGATTTGGTTAGCATGTTGATTTACGGTGTGCGCCCCTAAAATTTCTGGTTGTGCCCCTAAAATTTTCAGTTGGGGGCCACTGTGCTCCTAGTGAAAAAAGTTAGTCTGGAGCCCTGTTAGATATATCTGAGTGTGTTGAAAAGGAAGTTATGACGTTCGCTCGGCGGCTGCTATGACACTAGTTCACACTGCAGTGAGAGTAAAGCGTTTCTGCTAAATAAAACCGAGGGTAACGCAGATATGAGGCAATCGACAGGCGACTCCCTCAAACACATAGCTCACACGTCCCGGTTCCTTGGTTAAAATAGCAATTTCTCACAATTTACCAATAGTTGGAAACACTTGGGATATTGTAAGTACTCAACTGAACAAAATATATGACACTGGCCTAGAGGTTTTTGGATATTTTACTGCAAAAATCTTACATAGTTAAGTATCTAAGCTACTTTCGTGATAAATCACAGGGCAGCGTTGACATTGAGTTTTTTTGTGCTCCTGAATGTTTGTCTGTGCACGTGATCCTCGCGTGATGTGCGAGCTACTGTCTGTATGAGTGTTCATGTGCCACAATGTATCAGTCTAAAATCGCTTGAATTTTCAAGCTGGCAAGCCTTAAAACCAAGCGGCAACCTCCCCCAGTTTCTCTTGAAGCCAATACGGAAGTGACTTAAACTGCAATGTATCGACTGGCCATTAGAGACAGGCTCCAGAAGGGAACAGAATCTCATTGACCTCCATGTTAAAATGCCCAACTAAGGTTAAAGAAGAAAAAACATGTTTACAGCCTGGCGCAAATTGTGGTTTTGGTCTATACGGCTAATTTTGCCCTTCATGACAACTGTGAGGGGGGTGAATTTTTTTATAACTCATTCTTTACATTATATAAAGCCTTAAAGTTCTACATAATTAAGGGCGTGGCCACTTTGAGTGACAGGTGGATTGTCGTTTGTCTGCTGTCTGTTAGTCATCATGTCACCTCAGCTCCGCCCACATCCTGCCTCTTTGCCCATTTTCTGTTATCCGGGAGTGACGTGCGCTGCCAAGATGGCAACGGCCAGCTCGACCCTACTTTACGCTTCAAAACTGCTCTTCAGAATCCTATGGGTGACGTCACGGACACTACGTCCATATTTTTTACAGTCTATGCTTAAAACACATACAATTTAAAAAATGTTGTGAAGACGCAAGTGAAAGTAATCTGGCTTCAGGGCTCACGCGCTTACAGAGAAACGGTGTGGCTTGGCTCTCTGTGTCACAGAAAATAGCTTGCGAGCACTGAAGTGAGGTGAGTAAAAGTGAGTAAATTATGTAGCTTCCGGAGAATTGCCTTCCGTATTCAACTTACGGAAAAAGTGTAGCACCTCTCGCAGTTGCGTAACCCAACAGTCACTGCCATTATAAAGCTTGGAAGAGCCAGGACATTTTTAATATAACTCTCAAAGAAGAATGTCATATACACCTAGGATGACTTTAGGGTGAGTAAATCATGGGGTAATTTTCATTTTTGGGTGAACTATCCCTTGAAGGGGAAAGTATAAACAGAAAAAAAAAAAAAAAAAAAAAAACCCGAAATAACCGACAAGGGTAAAATTATATCGGTTAGAGGTTCTGAATTTTGTTTCGATTACTTTTTGATTAATCGTCCAGCCCTACATTTAAGACATTATTATTGGTGTTTTAAAAAAAATACTCCAAGTGAGCCTTAGATGGGTAATTTAGGTCATCTAAATGTAAAAATAAAAGAAAAAAGCACAATTAAATATCAGCCGATAATGGTATCGACATTTCATGCATATATTCCTCACCTTCCTCCTCTTCTTCTTCGTCACTAGACTCGCTGACGTGCACGCTGACCGATGCGTTAGTAGAGTCAGTCCATTCAAAGAAGACTCCAAAGCCAACGTCATAATAGTCGGTGGCAAACTCCCAGAAAAGATAGGAGCCCTCCTCATGGGTGGGGACCCGGACGGTCACCACTTCCCCCCGGCCCACAGTGATCACAGAGTCCACATCCTGACGGATCTTCTCTTTAAAGTCTTTTATCTGTGGCCGGGTCCACATGGAGGGGGCTGCTATTACAGGGGGAGAGTCTGAGAACCAGGAATATGGGATATGGGTAAATAATGGATGGATTTATTCATATTTTAAATTAGGGCTGGGTTTTGACACAGATACCGTGATTTGATTAAATTTCGATCTCGATTAAATTCGATATTGATTCATTTGGATATATTAGATAAACTAAAGATAAACAATTAAGGGAATTTATTGTTAATTTCATAATAAAATTGACAATTTGAAAGTGGAGTTTCAAATCAGAAGTAACGAAGCACAAAGCATATTGTGATTTCAGCGGGTGGGAGGTGGCTTACAAATAATGTTTTGTTCACGCATCAACTCAAAATAGCATGGACTAACAGATTGGTTCTTGGGATTTAAGAATCAAGAACGGTTCATAAAAATGAGAATCGAGAATTGTATATTTTCAACCCAGCCCTATTTTAAACTGAAATGCACTTAATATGAAACACTACACAATGAAAAAAGTGAATGTCAAACACAAGTTCACAAATTCCTCACAATTAACCATCATTTATAACAGCATTTGAAACCCATTTACACACAAGTAAAACTGGATATTCAGGACAACAAAAATGTTAGGCAAGAATTGATTTTATCTATAGGAAATCGATTGCATCGTAAAAAAGAAACCACATTGATTAATCGCAATACACATATTAAGAAAGTAAATCCAATTTGATATCAAGTTGGCTTTAGCAGCACTCAAACAAAGTTGTAGGAAAAAAAAGAAAAAGAAAAAAAAATTAAATCGAACATCTCACCAGTGGGTCCATTCTCAGTAACCTCGTCTGCAGGCTCCAGGTCCGGCTCTCGCTCTAAGCTGTCAGCAGTGGACTCTGCCTGTCCATTCAGTGTGGGAACCTCCTCTCCAGCAGAAGGCGCTGACACCTCACTGGCCTCTAATGTAGACAGCACTATAGCATCCTCCTGCTGCTTCTGCAAGGCAGCCTGAAGAAAACAGTGCAATAAAAACATTGGTATGAGACAACAGAAACCAAAATAAATTGCATCAGTCAAAGTCTATTACATGACAATAAAACCAGTTTAGCTTGCAGTGACGGGTGTGTAAAACACATTGAACAATCTACCTTGATAACTTTACACCTGCAAAACAAACGCTACCACTGCAATTTTTTCTTAACTGCTGGGTTGCAGGTCTGTTCTGAATGCAAAGTAAACAGGCTTATCAACTTTTAAAACTTTTCATATTGAATGAACATCAGCACATACACTACCACTCAAAAATGTGGGGATCAGTAAGAAGTCTCTTCATGCTCACCAAGACTGCATTAATTTGATAAAAAAAATACTGTAAAAACAGTAATACTGTGAAAAATGATTACAATTTAAAACAACTGTTTTCTATTTGAATATTCAGGCCTTGTTTACACTAATACATTTTCGTTTGAAAACGCATCTTTTTCTCTCCATTTTTGCTTTCGGTCCACACGGAAGATGGCATTTTTGTCTTGTGAAAACTGAACTTTTTGAAAACGCTTTCCCAAGTGGATTTGTTTGAAAACGCTGTTTTCGCATTGTATTGTGGACTGTGAAAACGAAGGTACTTGAAAACTATGACGCACGTTTAATCATGTGACACATATTGAACCGATAGATATGTTTATATCACTTTTGTGCCCGTTATGTGCTGTTCACTTTCACACTGTTGCTAAAGATATGTTACTTTGTACATTCTTCATATTGCAGTCCTGCAAAAATGACAGAAAATTTACTCGCAATTGCTGTCCTGCGGCAAAACATGAGCAGTTGCGTTTTTAGACCAAACATAAAACTTTATTATATACACTATGTTCCGTCTGTATAAATCACGCATGCGCAGTTAGCATTCTGACATTTCATTGTGGATGAGAAACTTTCAAAAAATGCTAAAAAAAACACTAGTGTGGACGGAGAGCATTTTGAAACCAAAACACAGTTTTCAAATGTACTTTATTACTGTGGCAAAACAGATTTTCAGCAGCCATTAATCCAGTCTTCAGTGTCACATGATCCTTCAGAAAACATTCTAATATGCTGATTTGGTGTTCAAGAACCATTTCTTCAACATTTGACATGTTGAAAACAGTTGTGCTACTTAAGATTTTCGTGGAAAACTTCTCTCCATTGTTTTGTGGATTTGTTGAATAGAAAGTTCAAAAGAACAGCATTTATTTGAAACCGAAATATTTTGTAAAATCGTTGATTTATGCCGAGTTCACACTGCACGATTTTCAAAGTAGTCAGATCGGTGTTCTTTTCACACTGCACAACTATCTGGGGTAGCATTCAGTTGCTGTTCTGTGCACATTGCATGATGGATCAGCAACAGGGGGTTTCACACTGCATGACTTTACGACAACTCTGTCCACAAACCACGTTTCACAACCAAACACACGCGGGATGTGACAAAGAAACAACGCAAGATCACACGTGCATCAGACCAGAGTTCTCGCACGAGACTGGAATTGTTATTAAAATGATAGCCCCCAAGAAGCTTTCAATCCAAACTGTCTGTGCGCTGATTTGCAGAAAGAAAAAAAAAGATGGAGGAGGAAATGGTTGGGGAGACGTGGAGAGCAAGGATTGTGTGTTCTGCACACAAGAGAGGTTGGAGGTAAATAAATAATTGTACAATGTGCAGCTGGTCAAGCAAATGTTTGCGCTTTGTTTCCGTTTTATATAATTGTAAATACATCTATTAAAATACTGATATTCTGGTCTATAACTCCTCCCCAAACTTCCCGTTTCCCTATATCTTGCCCTCTCTTTGGCTGTAGGTCATCTCCGAAATAATTTTCAGGCAGAACACATTTCACACAGCAGGATTTTGAATTACAGACAGGTCTAGATATTTAGCATGCCAAATATCTCATAGGCGTCTGTGACTCATCTGCGATTCTCTAAGATCACCTCTGATAATTCACACTGCATGAATGTCACTCGCGTGAATGAGCACCGTTTTGCCTGTGATTTCGCAAAACCTGTCGGCAAATGAAAATTGGGCCTAAAACCATGCAGTGTGAACTCTGCATTAAGGTCCTTGCACACGGAGTCTGAAATTCTCTTCCAAAATGTTTCGCACGTTAAAAAATAAATACGACCGCACATTATGTCAATCACGTTTACACACTGCCTCCGAAACCTTCGTCGGTCATAAAAAATTCAGATCAGGTTCGAATTTTTGCATTTTTCACATCCATAGCAATAATTTTGAGAAGTGTTATGACAATTCAGAGCCACCATACAAGCGAACACCAAAATTGACAAGTTTATCCACTTCGTCTCGCAACACAAAGCACTGTATGACAAATATATTAACATGTGGCTCCAGTTTTACTACCAAAGCATCCTGACATCCTGAAGTAAACTTTGAATCACTCGGGATAATCCCGCAGCTCCTTGATAAGGTGGTGGAACTCTCCTTCCTCTCCAAGCAATCTCTCTTTCTTTTTCTCTTTTTAAGAAGAGAGAGGACAACAAAATCCTCTTCAATGCTTGAAGAGTCCATTTGAATTGTTTTGTGAATTTTTTTGCCACGGACTCAGTGTGCAAGGTTTCTCTGTGTGACAAATTTTAAGGATGACGAATACAAAAAAACCGCATACGAAAACTCAGTGTGCAAAGACCGTTACTGTTGTAATTGCTTAATATTATGTAACATTATTTACTGTTATTATTTACTGTTATTTCAATATATCCTTGCTGAATAAAATAAATCATACGGACCGCAAACTTTTGAACAGTAGTGTAGATTTTCAAAATGTAATCATGGATCACAAAAGCAGTGTCAATGGGTGGGATCATAGGCCCTCACCTGCTGCTGAGCGAGCTGCACCTGATACAGCTGCTGCATGTACTGCTGATAGTGCTGCTCCTGCAGCTGCCGGATGAGGATGAGCTGCTGTTCCGAACTGTCGGGGTACTGCTGCGCTGCATACTGCTGGAACTGCACCGCTGTCTGCGCATTGAGCGCAGCCATGATCTGCTGCCTAACACACCAGAGAGAGTGAGAAAAAAAAAGTGCACAATAAAGCATGTGGTACCTCACTATGGTTTCATAGCATAGAATACTGGTACTAAAAAAGTACCACAAACATTTTTCGCCCCATGTAAAAAATTTTTTATTTTAAATCATGCAAATGTCAGTTGAAATCACGACCCATTACTTCAGATGGTTGAAAGATTGTTCTAAGTGGTGCTAAAGACTTTCTCGCCTTTTCATCTGTCAATTTTTAAAAGTGTTGACAGTTCTAGTTTAATTTTATCAGTCGTCCAAGTTCCATTTATTTGTTGCCCAAGGTTTCGTTTTAGTATCAAAGAGAACTGAGATAATCTGAACACATTTTAAAACACTAGGCATCATACACTTGCCGACTTTGTAAATGGTTACAGAAAAAAAACTGGACATCATACACTAAACGACTGAGGAACACACACTACCAGACTTTCAAGTCATTCCAAACACAACAAACTCATGCAGAAACACACGCCTCGCTGCTAGGAGATGCATCCAAAATCAGATCTAAATATCAAAACATGTTTGATATTTTCAGACTGAATGGAATCATAGTCAGGAGTCTCTGGCCATTGGCCAAGTTTCTGCGAAAGTTGGTCAAATCGTCTGACTGGCTCTGACTTTCAGCAACTCCTCCAGACAGGGAATCTGGGCAAAAGCTGTGTAGTGTATTCCAGCATTAAGTCTCTCAAAAGGAAGTTTTCAAATGATGGCGTTCTGGAATAATTTAACTGGTGTGACTCACTTCTGCTGCTCTACACGGAGTCGTTCCTCCTCAATTTGTCTTCTTTCCTCCTCTTCTCTCCTCAGCCTCTCCTCCTCCTCACGCCTGCGCCTCTCCTCCTCCTGCCGAAGTCTCTCACGTTCTTCTTCCTCTCTGAGCCGCTGCTCCTCTTCCTCGCGCCTTCTCAGAAAAAACAAAACATACACAACGTGAGACACATCCATCCATCCATGAGGTTACAGAGTGTTCAGGTTTTAAACATGTTGTTTAGGGTGATCAATTGTTTATTGGAGCCCAATTAATTTTTGTTGATGCTGTGGATCTCTCTGAGAGAATTCTATATCTCAAGAGACCCACCTGGTTAAAGGGTAAAACAAGTAAATCAATTAATTCAAATTAAAAAGTGTGAAGGCAAAAAGATGAAAGCCTGACCTCTTTCTCTCTTGCTCCTCCTTTTCAATCTTGTGTGATGCGATGAAAGGTGCGAATAAATTGCAACATTTATTCAACAGCTTAACAAACTCAAGCATGGCCTCGTCCTTCTCCATGTTGCCCAAAGATGCCCATTCTCTTCTGAAAAAAGTATATTAAAATAAAACGTTTACACAACTTTATAGCATCTACACTATCAGTAAAATATTATATATAAATATTATACATATAACAAACATACATATATGTATAAAAAAATATTACAACATTTAAAGCTGCAGTCTGTAGTTTTTCCTCTTTGTCGCCATCTCTGTTCAAAATCTGCAATTGCAGTTATTTGCGGAATTATCAACGTTACGTGAATTGTGCCTCGGCACGGCGTGGATGAATCTAGTGTTTTTAGGAGAGTGCGGCTGTAAGTCACCGCGCAACATGATACGGTGACTCGGAATCACAGATTCTACTTTTTGAAAGTTTTTTTTAGCTAACATCCACTTTTGTTCTGACCAACTAAGGGGAAAAAAGCACTGCAATAAATTGCGATGATTAAATAGCGATCGCTTATATCACGTCAAACCGTGCAAATTATACTTTGTTTTCAAATTGTTAATGTTAACAACATCAGCATTGCGTGACTACATTTAATGTGTATTAGGGCTACCTGTAGTTCAGTTTCCATTTCTGTGCAGTCTAATTTCTAATGGTCATACCAACAAATTAATGTGGAGTAGAGGGGAATTGCTCCCTCTCATAGCTAGCACAAAATAATTGATATTTACCATAATATACATAGCAAAACGAGAAAGGCACAACAAAGAAAATTATGTAACTGTATGAATTAAGCGAATAAGTGTGCTACTGTTACACAATTACCTGTCTAGCAGAAAAAAGGCATCTCTGTAAACGTTTTAAAAGGGTTCAAAACGGACGCGGACTCTTTTTTTCTGTAGCCACTCCGAAGTCTTTTGCATTTTACAACGGTTGAATCTCAACTTGTCACTGGTGATTGTCGTTTGAACCTTTCTGGATCCGCCATCAAATTGATAAGTTTAATTATATCAAGTGCTGTGAGAAAAGGCTATAAATCTCCACCTCCAACATCCTCAAACGCAATATAGCCTACTAGCCGGGACACCTTCTTTATGTGTACAGATGTGACGTAATGACGCAAAGATATGCTCGAATTTTCCGCGGAAATCCACCAGTACCACTAGAATTAAAAACATTATTACAAGCTTTCCATTGTAAAGCGAGCTAAGGTAAGCAGTAGGGCTGTAACGATTTGATCAAAAATAAAAACCTCCATTAATTGAACATTTTACCTCGATTAATGATTATTTTGCTTCTTTTTTTTTGTTGCTTTCCATTTTTTGCCCTCATAAGGTTGAGTAAGTTCCTGATAAGGTTTTTACTGTGATTATTTTCAACTATTAAAGGTGGAATTTTTTTTTTCTAATGAAAAAGTGCATTGTGATTTTAAAACACTTGAAGGAAACGGTTCACTTTCAGCAGTTATTGTCTATGGGGCAGATTTCTGCTTGTACATCAGATACAGATAAATTAACACAGTAGGCCTACATTACATTTAGTTGAATGCATTAATGAGAGCGTGATTGTGTGTGTGAATAACTCATATCGTCTCTATTCATTATGAAGCTGTGGTTTGTACTTACTTCAAAGGTATTAAAATATATGCCTATAACGGCTGAGATTCTAAGCTACTTTAGTGACTTTACTTTAGTCATAGGACAGCGTTGACACTGCGTTTCTGCGCTGCTCTCTGCGCACGAGCTTCACGTGATGTGCGAGCTACTGTCTGAGTGTTCGTTTGTCACAATATATCAGGCATTAGTCAAACATAATACACATCTGATGGGCTCAAATCGCTTTAATGTTCAAACTGGCAGGCCTTAAAACACATACAAATGACAAAGCTTTGTGAGGATGCAGGTGAAAGAGATCTGCCTTCACGCGACACGGCTTGGCTCTCTGTGTCACAGAAAAAATCTGAGCACTGAACAGATACGTTGTTTAATAGTGCACAATCGCTTTAAATGTTCAAACTGGCAAGCCTTTAAACACATTTACTAGACAAACTTTATGAGGACGAAAGTGAAAGCGATCTGGCTTTGGGGCTTGCGCGCGCCGTCTGTGTGTGTGTGTGTGTGTGTGTGAGTATGTGTGTGTGTGTGTGGCAGCGCGTAGGCTATAAGAACGACAATTAACTTACCTGTATAAACTGTGTAAAACATGCAGTTACTTAAGTGATTGTGGGCATCTATAAACAAAGATAACTGCTCCTGTATCTCTCTATGTGCCTGCAAACTGCACTTGATGTGACTGACGGGACGGAGTCACGTGACTAAAATCGAAATAACCAACATGGGAAAAATACGTCGGTTAGAGGTTTTGAATTTCGGTTTTGATTATTTTTTGATTAATCGTACAGCCCTAGTAAGCAGATAGTTTTGAACAATGGCTGGTTATGTACCTGCTCAAAAAATTATTTAGGATCATTTTTAACCCAAAAAAGTTACGGACCGCAGCTTTAATGCTATCGATGTACAAATAAAACAGTTCAAGGACAACACTTTACTAGCACTAAAAGATATTCATTAAATTAAAATCTCTCCTGCATTTAACATCCTACTAATGAATGAATTTCAAAGCATATTCATTAAAATGCTAATGTGACTCTAACAGCAGGGAGACACATTAAGGTCAAAGATCAAATTACTGCTCTTACCTGCGGTCATTTCCCAGCACATCGAAGAAGCCCACCTCAGGGGAAGCATCTGGGTTGTAAGGGCCCTGCAACACCTGCTTGTGGAGGGCTACCAGACGAAGTTTATCCTCATAGGTCGGGTGGAAGGCTTTCCCATCTTTCTCTGAGGAAAAAAAAACACACACAAATATGTGGCTTTAAAACTGCAACTGGTTCTCGTTACATTAGAACAGGGATTTCCAAAGTTTTTCCACAACTGAACACCTTAGATGAAAAATATTTACTTGAGGTACCCCATGAGATGTTAAGTTAATAGTTGAACAATTTAACAACACATTTGCATATTTACTGTTCTCTGATGGTTAATGGTCAGATGACTAGCAGGTAAACATAAAATACATGATCTTTTTTTAGTAAGTGTTCAATTTCTATTGCTTTTACTCTAAAATGATTTATTTCAGTTTTTAAATGTTATGATTTAATTCATAGCTTTACATAAACTCCCAGTGTAGAATCTGGCTAAATTAATGCCCATTTCCAAATCACTAATATAGATAAGATAATGTCAAAATCATGTAAAGATGATCATGATTTTTCTGTAAATTGTGTAAAAGATTTTTGTGTATGAAAGTCAAGAGCAAGATACATTAGTGGCATTAGTACTCGGCTGGAAACTGAAACATCTTGATTGGGACATCGGTTATGCATTAATGTGTATAATTAGAAGAGCTGCTGCAGCACTTAGACTATACAGCTGATGGACACATAAGCATACTTCATTCATCAAAAGCCCACAGACAAGAAATGGGTGTAGACCTGCGAAAAAAGACTAAATATCTTAATGGACAAAAACAAAAAGTGCTACACCAACACACCTCACTTTCAAAGAGACCAACCAAGCTCTGGAGTCGTGGTTCACTAGTCTATTTTGAATATTTATGCAATCTTTCATAGTGTATCTTTAAGACAGAAGTCAGGCACATGACACACAGTGGTGCTGTCACCGGTCAGGGCAGTTCCTCTACATAGAAGACCTCAACCCTTGAACACTGCGATAGAAGTCAACTACAAGACCGGTATAATCAGAACTTTTTTTGTTTAAACCAAACAAGAATGAAAAGGACCCTAAAAATAAAACCACGAGCTCACTACATCTAAACAACCGTGAGAAATGAGTCTGTAGCATAGAGATGACCATGCTAACAAATGTTTGCGTTTAATCAATGTCCATATTAGTGTATATAGTGAAATAAAATACCTTTAAAGAACCTGAGCGCCAGCCCGTAGAGCTCGACTAAATCAAAGCCCCATTTCTTCTCGATCGTACCGCTGTTGGCAGGTTCGCCCTCCTCCCCATCGACACTCAGAGGGTTGTCAGCGCTCTGCTCCTCCGGCCGGGCGGCGGGCGTCTCGGCCTGCTCCTGCTCGCCCTCGGAATCCGGGCTTAGAGTCAAACCGTCGATAGAAACTTCGAGCCGGCTTGAATTTGCACTGTTGAGGTCGCCGCTCTGAACCTCTGTCGCCATCGTGCAGAATGTCAGCTGAAGCAGCCACGTACCTACTTCCGCCCTGCTCCGCCGGAACTTCCGGCAGCATGACGTAGAAATGTTTGACTACAAGAGCTTTAAAACCTTAACCAATTATTCTGCATTTATTCATATTAAAAAGCTTTGCATCGAGAGCATTTTTATTTTATTTTATAAATTATTTTAACAATATTGTGTTTTGCATAAAAGTAAAGGAAAAAACATAATTCACAGATAAAAACCGTGACCTCGGAAAAGAGAGAAAAATGCGCAAACACACGTGTTTATCTGATTTGTGTGTCAGAAATCAAGACAAATGACTCGGGAAATAAATAGCGACCGGCACATATGAAAGTGTAACAAATATGAACCAAACATGTACGTGTAACCTACACTTGGGAAAGCAAGAAAAAAAGCAGAAAGCCTAAATGTCCCGAATGGCGCAATTCATGTGCACTTGCGGTCTTATGGACTTATTTCCTTATGCGCATGTCCACAAGTCCAACGCAAGATCGTAGTTTCATATCATTATGTCATATAGTTTAATTGTTGAATTCATTATATCTAGGCTATATGTTCCAATCACTAGCCACAGGTGTCACTAGAGATTTGTGAAAGAATGGGTCGCTCACAGGAGCTCAGTGAATTCGTGGTACCATGATAGGTTGCCACCTGTGCAATAAGTCTATTTTCGTGAAATTTCCTCACTACTAAATATTCCACGGTCAACTGAAGTGGAAGCAATTGGGAACAGCAACTCAGCCATGACGTGGTAGGCCACGTAAAATCACAGAGGGGGGTCAGCGCATGCTGAGGCACACGGTGCACAGAAGTAGACAGACCTCCAAACTTTGTGTGGCCTTCAAATTAGCTCAAGAACAGTGCGTAGAGAGCTTCATGGAATGGGTTTCATAAAGACATGGATGAGCGAGTTTGGTGTGGGGGAACTTGGGCTGCACGTCCATGACCTCAACCCGAAAGAACACTTTGGGTTGAATTAGAGGGGAGACTGTGAGCCAGGCCTTCTCATCCAACATCAGTGAATGACCTCACAAATGCACTTCTAGAAGAATGGTTAAAAATTTCCATAAACATACTCCTAAACCTTGTGGAAAGCATTCCCAGAAGAGTTGGAGCTGTTAGCTGCAAAGGGTGGGCCAACTCCATATTAAACCGGATTAAGAATGGGATGTCATTAAAATTCATGTAAAGGCAGGCGTCCCAAAACTTTTGGCAATATAGTGTTAGTGTATAATATATATATATGATTTCTTGAAATAAGCCTTGTGCTATGCAATGATATTTGTTTATTTAGGCTATATCAGAGTTGGTTTGGGCTGAAAAAAAAGGAAATTGCGATTTAATGGGTATCAAACCAAATGTCTATACTTTACCGCCGTGAAGTAGGCTAGACCAGTGGTTCTCAGTGTGGTACGAGTACCACTAGTGGTACTCTGGCTGCCTCTAGTGGTACGCAGAGGAATCACTAAATAAATTAATGTTAAAACACATACATTTTTATTTTATCTTTATTTGAGTAAAGTTTAAAAGTTAAATACAGTACAGTTTAATTTAAAGGAACACTACACTTTTTTTGAGTTGAGTTGTACTGTTTTCGAATCCATTCAGCCGATCTCCGGGACTGGCGGTATCACTTTTAGCATAGCTTAGCATAGATAATTGAATCTGATTAGACCGTTAGCATCTCGCTCAAAAATTACCAAAGAGTTTCGATATTTTTCCTATTTAAAACTTGACTCTTTTAGTTACATCGTGTACAAAGACCGACGGAAAACGAAAAGTTGTGATTTTCTAGGCCGATATGGCTAGGAACTATACTCTCATTTCTGCGTAATAATCAAGGAACTTTGCTGCCGTACCATGGGTGCAGCAGGCGCAATGATATTACGCAGCGCCTGAAAATAGTCTACAGCACGCTCCCAGTGCAAACAGGTTGTCACGGTGCTGCGTAGTTTGAGAACTACTGGGCTAGACTATGCTAAAGTCCAGTTAAAGTAGCTCCTACTGTCTCTGTCTGGACTAAAGAAGTAATTTAGCCTACGCTCCATTTGAAGAATCAACGCTTTAATATCACAGAGAGATGACAGCTACTCACGGTACGCATCGTCAGTCCATCTTTACGTCAAGCGATGTAATAAGCTAAACATTGTTTTGCCATTTATTAATGTTATATTTCACCCCCACTCTATTAATCTCTTCATGTAGGCTATTGTTTTGTAATTAGTTTTGCAAGCCAGCCCCTAATAATTTAACAACTAAAAGAAATTTGGCCTGAAAAATCTCACACTGACAAGACGTTGATTGATTGTCTTATCAGCTATCAGTCTGCCAAGATAGGATTTTTTATTTTATTTTAATAAAATAACAGCTACCTTGAAATGTTTGGCAATAGTTTCTGAGCGGCAATTATAAAAATGAACAATTGGTCATTCACTTGCAGTGCTCTTTTATTCACCATCAATAGGGGGCAACAGAGGATGCTTTTACTCGGGACTCGAATGAAGTTAGACCATAGACCGTAAAAAAAAATAGAGATAGACTAAACACACCACAGTCTTAAATTTTTAACACGCACAGTGTTACACTTACACAGAAACCATTTTGAGGATCACAGAATCCTTTTTAACTTTAAGTTTTTGGGATAGTTCACTAAAAAAAGAAACGAAAGAATTCAGTCACCATTTACTTACCCTCATGTAGTTCCAAACATGAGTTTTTTATTTTCCTGTGAAGGACAGTAAGAGAGTTCTGTCACGCAAACACAAATTCACGGACTGTGATGACGCATTTAATTAATCAGCATCGTAAATCCTACAAAGTTTTTTTTTATTTCTATATTTTCATAAATAAAACAATTATTTTTACTTATTACCTGCATCAAATGACAAAACTAAAAAAGTTACCGTTCCGAGTGTGTTTTTAATACAGCGGTAAAATTGACCAACTTTTTTCCTTTTTGAAAGTAGGCCTAGTGAAAACACTATTATGGATTTTTTTCTTTTGCTATTTGAGCAAATGCAAACAGACAAAAAAATACTTATTGTATAGTCTCTTATTCACCGCTATACAAGTTTACCCAACTATGACGACTTCCGCTTCTGAGAATGCCGGAAATGTGAAAAGGGTCTATATGGTGGAAATGTTTATTCATGCAATTCTAGAAACATATACTGTAGAAGTGAGCTATGGGACACTGAAGAAGCAAATAGAAACAAAACTAATATAGAAGTACATTGTCTATTATTTCATTAATGGAGAAGTTCACACTGAAACAAAGCAGTTCACCTGTAACCTTGATTTATGGGAAAAATAATACGTTAAACTGTAACCCTATGCTTGGATAAAATGAGAGACTTTGAGAGAAACGATACGCAAAGAAAACATCAACCTGTAAATTTGAGCTTGAGAGAAAAGAGAGACAAATCAACACAACCTGTAACTTTGAAATTGGGGGAAAGAGAGGGGAACAATAAATGACGAAAACATTAACCTGTAACCTTGAAGTTGGGTAAAAAGAGAAACAAGGAGGAAATAAGCAAAGAAAGCATTAACATGAAGCAAGCAGATCAATTGTGTGAAACTTAAATAAAAATAATTTTTTCCCCCCTATTTACTAATTTTTGTATATAGGAATGTAATGCAAAAGGGTAGGAGGAGCTGTATCCAGGTAAAAAAAAACAAGGTCCTGTCTCAAAGGCCATGCCATAATATACAAATCTTTTGTGCTTGATGTAAAATGTTAAATGTTTACCAGATCAGAAATTAAATAAATCATGCATTATTACAGCACAAACAAACTAAAAAGAAGAAAAAAAGTCAGTTGATCTATTTGTTGCAGAGATAGACTTGGTGAGTTATAAAAGAAGCTAGTTCTCATTTCAGAATTATAAAACTTTCCCTAATTTATTTAGATAAAACCGTATTAATATCTCAGGTACATTGGACATCGGTGCAGACAAATATGTACAACAGGCAAATAGTAAAAATAGAAAAATAAAAACATTCTGCATTAGTAGGGTACAACAGGGCTAAAGGCTCCATGAGGTAAAAGGCTCCTTTGATTTGATTTTCCTCTAAGCCACTATATGGCGCAAAATCTTGCCTCAGCACTTTCCAAAATGTCCCCTTTTAAAGATGCACGTGGAAATTTGGCTAATCTTTGCAGAGATTGCGGGCAGCAACGCAAAGTTGATTCTGCACTAATTTGATGTTTTGTTTTTAAATGTAGATTTAAGTAGCAAATAAGAATCTCTAAAATAATTGAATATATTTTGAAACAAAGGTCTTCTTAATAATTATGCAAAAGTATGGTATTTGGGGCTAAAGGCACAATATTTAACATGATAATAAATAGCCGGCTGACTTTTCCATTTGTTGACATGACATGGTTAGATTCAGATTGTAAATATCATACATTAAGTTGGGTGTCTACTGTCCACCTTAGAGATAATCACCATATTTATAATGAAACCATCATATTTAAAAAAAAAAAAAATTATATTAATCATATCGTTTAATAAAATATCACTTATTGTTACTTCTGTAAAACTATATTATTATGGGATCTCCAATGCTTTCAGAATCTTTACTTTTTAAAATAATTTTGTTTCTATATTTTTTTTAATATATTTCTATTTTAACATTTGAATGACAGCATATTTCTTGAACAAAAATGAATTATCAAAAACATAAAATGGTTCAAACTTTGCTAAAGTGATTGTATTGAACAAGTATTAACTTAGACATTATTAAAAACATATTTTAACTAAGTATTTGAATCTGTGTGCCTTTTACCCCATGCTGGTGAGCCCCCCTCGCCACCTCATACATTTATATGATTTTTAAGCAATAAATCACTTTTATGATTTATTTTCACACAAAATCAATACAAACATATATATTTTTTTCTGCAATCATACACTATGGGATTAATGAAAAGCACATTTTTCTTAAGGTGTGCCTTTAGCCCCATTCTTGTACCCTACTACATAGTGCAATTCAATTGCAAAATTAATTCATATACAGTGGACTTTTTACACTTCGCTATTTTTACCAATGGCAAACAAGGAACCACATTGATCTCATCTGTAAATGGTTTGTATGTGGTTCGCTCTTTTGTTTGTAATTGGTAGAATTTCTCAAAATCAAAAATATTAAAAGGAAAATTTAATTTAAAAATGCTGTCATCAATAACTCACCATCATTTTGTTCCGGTCAAAACATGTATGACTTTCTTTCTTCTTTGGAAGACAAAAGCCAAAGTCATACAGGTTTGGAACAACATGAAGATGATCATTTTTGATAGATGCTAATCAGTCTGTCAGTCACGATGCTGGGTACTTTGACCTCAATCAGCATCCAATCACATGGTAAACGAAGTGCCAGTGTCATTGGTCGAGCCATCCATAGAGCGCCGCGTGGAAAGGTACATTTCGGTGGTGGCGCGTGAGGAACGTCTCGCTGACATGTATTTCTTCCCCAAGCACCAGACGTCCTGTAGGATCTTACGGAAGTGGTTTCTGAAATTCACTCCAATGAAGGCGTACAGCAGGGGGTTGAGACAAGAGTGCAGGTACGCCAGGCTTCTTGTGAAGGTCATGGTCAATGAAACGGCCTCGTCATGGCTGCATTCCTGCTGTTCAAAAATGTTGATGGTATAATATAACAGCGCTATGTTGTAAGGCATATGGCAGACCACGAACACAAAGACCACGGTGAGGACCACACGCACTGCCTTGTGTCTCTGAAAGTTCTTGGCCCGAAGGAGAGTGACAATGACGCTGGAGTAACAGAATCCCATGATCAGCAGCGGCAAGAAAAAACCCATCACCACCTGAGAGCTGGGCACCGCGGTTTTCATTGCACGTGCCGTTTCGCTCGATTGAAACGAGAAGAAGCACACGTACGGGCTGTCGTCGTGGTCTGTGCTGTTCGTATTGTTGAATGGAGTTAAGCCAGGTTGGTAACGCTCATTAAATATGAAGGTGGGAAGAGACAGGAGCAAGGCCAGCACCCAGACACCTGCACAGACCAGGTGGCTGTAAAGCAGAGTGCTTGAACGCAGCCGGAAAGACCGACGGGCTTGCACGATGGCAAGGTAGCGATCTCCACTGATGCAAGCCAAGAGCAATATGCCGCTGTAAACGTTCACACTGTAGATGCCACGCAGCAGCTTACAAGACAAGTTCCCCATAGTCCACCCGCGCTGCTCGTTGTAGATAATCAAAGGCAGGGCCACCGCAAATAGGATGTCAGCGAAGGCCACGTTCAGCAGGTACACATCAGTCATGGACTTGGTTCGCTTGTAGCAGGCATACGTCACGATCACGAGGGCGTTGCCTATTAAACCAGCAAAACATATGATGGGGTGAATAAATAGCCGGAGGAAGTTCTCAATGATGAGCCTGCGCTCGGTCGAACATGGCTCCTCGGCACCTGCATAATCTACAGTGTAGTCTTCATAATCAAAACCACTCATTTTCTCCTTCTGTGACTGTTAGAAAAAAAAAAAAGAATAGGAACATCAGTCGAATTTGAACTTGCGTGTCAAGATAAAACCGCTTGACAAATCTAAAATAGAATCGAGTTAAAAATTTAAAAATGGCATATTCAACCAGATTTTTTTATATGATTTAATAAGATGATTAGTAGCTTAATAATATTGGCCGTCCAAGCTGATAGCAGCTCTGACATGTGGTGCAGTTCGGGCGAGTTGGAGTTCAGGCCCGGGTATCTTTCTTGATCCTGTCCACCTCTCTCTATCCTACTTCACTTCTCTATACTATCATATCTCAATACAATAAAGTAGAAAACAAAACAAAAAACACGTTTAGACTAATATTAGACTAGAATATGAGTGATAGGACATTAAAATATCAACAACAAATTAACAATAAAAAAAAGCTTTGTTCTTAATTTTTTTTTCTAAGAATGAAGTTTGTACCATCGCTGTTATTTAATATTCTTAATCTGTGAGCGTGAGTTATAGGACAGATTAGGTTAAATCCAACAATTGCCTCAACACCAGGCCTTTGTAGTTTTGTAATTTTACCTTTGCAGAAAGAGGAAATCTGCAGAAAATCAGGTCACATACATAGCAGGCGATTCATTGCACATAACCTATTTAGTGGTCATACGTCCCGGAGAGGATGTTCATCTAGAAAAAGTGTAGCATTTTTTTTTTGTAGAATTTTTCTCAATCAAATTTCTACTTTCCGTGCGTTCATAAGTTTTATAGCAAGCATTAAACATGGAAAACCAGACAAAACGCACGCAGGTTCTAGAAAACACATGTAAAGCTAAAAGAAAAAGAAAAACCCCTCTGTGCGTACCATAAATCCAAACAATAATTTGACAAAAATCTTTGCATTAAAAAAAAAAGCGTTTTTTTCTAGGTTTGCATGTCATAGTTGTTATATAGGGGCAATGTTAATTCAAGAACACATACAGAGAAACGTAAAAAATAGAGGAACTGAAATATTACACACACACACACATATACATTTATATATATATATATATATATATATATATATATATATATATATATATATATATATATATATATATATATATATATATATATATATATATATATATATATAGTTTTTACAGGGTATATTTACTGGTATACAGAAGAATGCTCGGAAAAAGGTATTTAAATTTTTTAAGACGCACTTTGTATTTCACTTAATGGGCCAATATAGTTAAGCGTCTCACTTAAATACACATCCTGCACACTAAAACCTTCCAGTTTAGATAGAAATTGATTCTAATTTGTTTCCCACAACTCCAAGGCTAAAACAAATGAATTATCTCCAGTCTGCGTGATTACACATGTAGGTAATAAAACAAAGGCACTGACTTGGATCACCGAAACAGGGAAAAAAAGAAGTGACTTACCAGTGTCAACCGAAACAAGTCTAAATGGAATGCTGTGTAAGGTTTCTGACTTGTTCCTTCTGGTTTCTGATAAGGAAAGAACTTGGGCAGGGCGTTGCTGCGTACTAAGAATATTGACAATTATCGGACCTGTAAGCAGGAGGCGGTGCTGTATAGGAACATGATGGTGTAGGTGTGAATGTCAGACCATCAAAGCTTCCTGACATGTGTACTACTAAATAGATTAAAGAGCCACCCAACAGACATTTGCTTTCAGCGCGGTTCAAAAAGTCTTGCAGACTAACTTCACTGTCAATTCTACGGCACTCTCACTGACATTAAAACTGTTGCACAACTTAATTTTTTTTTTAAACAGAACTACATTTTCTATCCTTTCATTTCTGTTCTTCCATATTTTGTTTTGTAATGGTATTAAAAAAACAGGAAGAGTCAACAGTCAGACGGTACTTATTTATTATGTCAACTAAATCCATAAATACATAAAGTAAAAAATAAGGAACTGACAGTTAGATGTCAAGCAACATCTTCCATGTAGTCTGCCCCCAAACTTATCTGCGAGACGCTTACATCCTGAGTGGTTTCATCGAGCTACAAGAAAAAGAGTAAAAAAATTATGAGAATAAGATGCTAAATCACAGTCATGGTTACACTGCTACTGTTATACTGTCAATGCTTAATTCACTTCCTCTGATTGCCTCATTGGGCCTCTAACCACCCATCTTTTCCATTTACAAAACATCCCACTCTCACTTCTTGCCTTTTACACAATGCACACTTATCCACTATGTTAACTTCACATAGGATTGTGAAGTGGGACCATAATTAACTGACATTCTTACGAGCTTATGGAATAGTTTACCTCAAAAACGATCAAGATCCTTAGTCAATCATTTTGAAACGAGGTTTTAAGACGCAATGTCAACACAAATATGAGAATGGAGACAACGATACCTTATCACTGATGTCAGGCCCCTCTATCGAGACCTCAATCTCCTCATCGATGCTCACTTCACTCTTAGTGTTTTCAGAACGATGACTGAAGAGAAACGAGAGAGATCAGAACACTTCATTAGATTCAGACGGAGCATGACATGGGACCAGTGAAACGCATAATGGGCACAGCCTTTACCTGTTGAAGTCATCGTCATAGTCAAGATCTTCATCTGCAACGCATTTTTATGAAAAAGAGAAATGAGACGTCACATTTAGAAGGGTTGTTTGATTTGATGTTCAAGTCATTGAAAAAAAAAAAAAAAAAACTAGCACTGGGCAATCGATTAAATCACGATTAATCACATCCAAAATAAAAGTTTGTGTTTACATAATATGTGTGTACTGAGTGTATAATTATTATGTATATATATATATATATTTAAGAAATATTTGCATGTATATACTGTGTATATATATTTATATAATTTATCTTATATATAAATTACATTTTTTTTAAATATATACATGCATGTGTGTGTATTTATATATACATAATAATTATACAGTACACACACACACACACACACACACACACATACATATTATGTAAACACAAACTTTTATTTTAGATGTGATTAATTGATTGTCCAGCATAAAAAAAAAAAAAAGAAAATGCCCGAGGAGTTCCTACCCAGCAAAGGGGATCCGGTTTTCTCATTTGGTGTGGGAAAATCTTTGACACCCTTATCTTTAGAACTAGACGTACCTAAGACAACAATCAAGGAGACAAGATATTACTATCAAAATAAGTTCAGTGCACTTTATGCACATTTTGGGAAAACTTAGGTGGGGTAAATTCTGTGTAAAGATTCTGCATAAATGGCATGCTAAAATACATCAGCTCCACCCACAAATAGAAAGAGTGGGTTTAAGCTTTCACTTTGTGTAATGGAAATGGTTCAGACTGAGCATTTCTGTGCAAATACTTTCATTAATTTGGTTAATGACTGGATGCTATTTATTTATTTTTCATCCTTTCATTTCATGTTGTTTTTTCAGCTCCTAAGACTCAGGAAAAAAGTTTTTTGAATTTAGTATGTTTTTTTAAATGTTATTTCAGTGTTTAGAGCATAAGAAAACATTTTGAAAAATTATATTTTATTCATATATTATGCCATGTCTTCGTAAGTGGACACCAGGACTAAAAAAATAAGACGACATGAAATGACATGTATAGGTAAAAATATGTATAGGATTTTTTTTTCATTCACCAAATCAATTTTTAGGTTTCAAGATTTTTTTAACCAAACTTTGTTTAAAGATAATTTTCAACTATGTTATGAAAGATATACATGTGTAGTCCCATTCAATGCAATGTATCTATACACCGTCTCTAATTTGCAGATTAATGAGTTCTTGGAGCAACATGAAATGAAAAAAGAAGTGTAATAATGGGAGTAATAGTTGGCAACATTTTCAGAATAATATCTAATAATTTATAGGAATATTGATATGTAATTTCTTTCCCTATTCTAAAATGCCTGATAAACATGTCACAAGGTGTCACCTGGTGTCCTCTATATTGTGGAATTGTATGAAGTCAATGCCCTGTTTTGTAACAGAAAGTCATATTTTGATTAGAAACCCCATACCATTTTCCTGAGATGTTGATTTATAACGAACAATTTGAAAATTTGTCATTTAAATAAATACAAAATATTATCATATTCCCATAAGACTGCTAAATGTGATCATTCAGTCATTTTTAAAGACCAAGGAGTAGTTGTTGTCTTAGTGAAGCCACACACAATTTATTTTATAAAAACAAATGGTACCTCTGAAAAGCCCTGAATGTGCTCTTTACAGGACATCCAGACTTAATGTATGAAGTCAGAGAAATCCACTAAAATATAATGTCCTGTTATGTGGACAGTGGCACCCAGGAGGTTAAGATATAATAAAGCACATTCAGACTTTTCCCCCTTCTCTGAAGCCATAGTTTTTATATGCATGGTGGTGCATGTAAAATTTCCCATCGATCCAGAATCATCTAAGAAAGAATAATTGTGATTGATTTCACAACCGGGTTGCTACCATTCTTGTCAGATGAATGATCTTTTTGGCTGCTCTCAGCAGAGATGGATCCTCCCGTGCTCTTTAGCTGCGCGTCTGTGGTGAATGCTTTTCCTAAACTGCTGCCCGAGCCTTCTCTCCTGGAAAACAGACGGGAGGAGACTCTCAGCGAGACTGCATGCACTTTGTAAAGCGAGCCGACAGCCATATAATGTGAAGTGGACTAAGAGGGACATTATATGGCAGGAGACTGAGAGGAATAAGCCCGGCTCACCTGGGTTCAGAGTCAGGTCTGGGCCTGTTATCACAGTCAGAGAGCATATCCTCTCCATCTCCCTCTTTATCACTGCCTATAGCAGACAGGCTGAGGCCAGACAGAGCAACATTGTATGTTCATACACACATACACATGACACACAGAAGAACATGGTCAGAGACATTGAGAGCGAGAGAGAGAGAAATACATAAATAACATGCAGAGCAAATGCAAAGGAAAGAAATGAAAAAGGATAAAAGGTAAAGGCTTGAAAACACACAATTATAACTATAGTCACTGCAGTACTCCTATTCTTTTGGTACCAGTTATTGGAGTTTCTTTTTGACAGTATGGCGTTATGGTATGAACTCAGTGACAATAGCTACGTTCACACATGCAGTGCTTGGGAATGACAACCATATTTACTGGTGAGGCGTGACTCTCAAATTGTCGTGTTCATACCAGGAGCGCCGCTAGATCTGGGCAGGGTAATTTATAGACAAGCACAATTCAAAATTATTTGGCACTCTCAACCTGGCATAAGTGTTGTAAACAACATTATGTACAAACAAGCAAAATGTCATTGATATTTGTATGATTCTTAATATAATCATAATTGTAAGATTTTTAAAATGATTCTTAGTTGATCTTTTATTAAAGGTTTTAGAAAACCTTAGCATTAATAGTCAAAAAAAATTACACTACTATGCAAAAGTCTTGGGCACATTAGTATTTTCACTGCAAAAAAATGTTTTTAAGCCAGCTATTTATATATTTTGCTGTAGTGTCAGTAGGAAATATAAGTTTACATTTCCAAACATGCATTTTGCCATTAATTGTAATACTCCAGCAAGGTTTTTGTATGCACAAGCCTGGAGGAGCCTGACAACAGCTGGTATGCTCCACACGGAGATCTGATCTAAGCACCATCGAGTCCATCTGGGATTGCATGAAGAAAAAGAGAAAAAAATCAAATAAAAAATAATCGAACTAAATCCTTAGACTAAATCCAGAAAAACTGTGGCAACATCTCCAAGATGCTTGATGAAAGCTACCTGGAAAACAGTACTGTGAAAAGTTTTAGGCACTTGTGTAAAAATGCTGTCAAGTGAGGATACTTTCAAAAATACTGTCATAAATAGATTTTATTTATCAATTAACTTTTAACTATTAACTAAATCAAATTAATATTTGGTGGGTGTGACCACCCTTTGCATTTAAAACAGCTTTTGTCTTGTGCATAGTTTTCTACAAGCATCGTACGTTTCTTCAAGCATCTTGGAAACGTTGCCACAGTTCTTCTGAATTTTTTTCTTCATGTAATCCCAGATGGACTCAATGATGGTGTGATCAGATCTCCATGTGGAGCATAGCGGCTGTTGTCAGACAAAAATCCCATTGGATTGATCACAAGCTAAGCTTATGTTTTGGTCTATTTTGTTCAATTCAGCCAAATTGAACCTGTCCGGGGGGAGGGGGAATAGCATCTGAATCATTATTTTTCTTTTTCATTCTTTATATAGTGTGTTTAAGTACCCAATGGGTTTCCACAAATTGTTATTTGTGTATAGGTTTAATGTATCATTATAATTTTGGTAACACTTTACAATAAGGTTCATTAGTTAACATGAACTAATAATTAACTGCACTTATAAAGCATTTATTTATCTATCTTTGTTAATGTTAATTTCAACATTTACTAATACCTTATTAAAATCTTGTTAACATTAGTTAATGCACGTGAACTAACATGAAAAAACCACGAACAGCTGTATTTTTATTAACTAACGTATGTTTATAAATCCATTTACATTCACGCAGAATCACACGGTGTACACATACAGGCGGAATCACATGGCGTACACATACACGCGGAATCACATGGCGTACACATACACGCGGAATCACATGGCGTACACATACACGCGGAATCACATGGCGTACACATACACGCGGAATCACATGGCGTACACATACACGTGGAATCACATGGCGTACAAATACACGCGGAATCACACGGAGTACACATACACGCGGAATCACATGGCGTACACATACACGCGGAATCACATGGCGTACACATACACGCGGAATCACATGGCGTACACATACACGCGGAATCACATGGCGTAGACATACACGCGGAGATGATGGTTCGTTTCGGTGTACACATACACACGGAATCACACGGCGTAGACATACACGCGGATAGCTCAAAATGCGTACAGATAGCACACCATTTGGCTTTATAAAGTCGCGTGTATGTTTATGCAAAGTCATGATGTCATGTTGTGTATTGTATGTTTGGTCCCTGCTTGTTCACTTGGTAAAGGCCCAAGGGAGAGCAAGCCCTTTGTACAGTTTTTGTTTGTATTCCAGTATTGGACCCATAGACCGTAAAAAAAATATGGTCGACAGGTCTTCCACTGAAGAAAAGTGAAGCCGCCGCCGCCAACGTCCGAATATGGCGCTAACATCTTTGCTGACAGATTTTGCTGAAAGCTGACAGATTTGGGACTGAGTCTGTGCAGTAGTGACCTTGGGACCGGAGTCTGCGAAGTGGAGATAAGGAAGTAGAGCCGCGATATCAAAAGCCCGCCCACACTCTCGCAGATGCAGAACAATGCATTATGTTGGTGTGAAATAAACATTTATGGAAATGTAGAAATTAAAGCTAAAGTCTCCAATCTCCTTAGTGCCTCAGTGACTATTCACTCAGAGAAGTTGTCAATCTCAGCTGTCAATCATGACGTTCTTCTGAGAAACCACCGTGATAAAAAAGGCCTAAAATGACAGAAGCTATCTTTGGGAAAAAATATTTGAAGTGTAATTTGATTGTTTAGTTAGTCTCGCGTCCATTAGAATACATGGATGGGCGGGGTTTATGAGCTATACTGAAACCTGGGGGCGATAGAGAGGTTTTGGCTTCAGTTTTCAACACGAGTATGGCAGGCTTGATTTGACTTTTCTCCTCATTTTCATGGTAATAACCCACCTTTTTGGGATGCACCAAAGTGTTTGTTTGAAATTTTTCCCTCAGACCACTGCGCCATCTTTTACAGGATTATTAGTACAATTAAATGGCAAAACAATGTTTTCAAATGTAAACTGAGATTTCCTACTGACACACTACAGCAAAAGATATAAATAACTGGCTTGAAACCCTTTTTTGGGGGTGAAAATACTAACGTGCCTAAGACTTTTGCACAGTACTGTATAGGGATGTATACCCCTGGATCAGATGACATTTTTTACAGAAGTGGATCGAATATCTGTATAAACTTGTGATAGCCGCAAACAGCCCTTGAACGTGATGAAGGTAAATATCAAAGATGGCAACGTTCATAACATTGGAAAGTCTTATCACAGTTATTATTTAATAAACAAGAATATTTAATCATTCAAGCTCTAAAATGAATTTGTCAGTATTTTGTTTCAGTTATTGAATGCGATTGTAACTTGTTTATAACCAAACTGTATTTCACTCTCTAAAACTGAACTAACTAGCTGCTTGATGAACATGAACATCCCCAAAGGGGGTAGACAGCCTGATTTTGCACCCATGGGTTAAGATGGATGCAGTGGGCTTGAATGGCAGTGTGATCACTCCATGCACACTCACTCATTGAGGCTAGTGCCCCTCCTGATTTGGGATAAGGATCGCCCTGACAGGCTTACTTCCCTCTGCCAGTGCTGACTTCTCACGAGGGGGAAAACACAGACAGAGCACAGACACGGTTACAGAAAGAGGGCTAGAGAAATAGAGCAGCAGGAACAAAAAGCAAAAGAGGGACAAGGTGCAACATACAACAAAGCTCCAAGATCTACCCGTTATGTGCCATAGTCAAAATCATAGTAAAAATGCAAATACTCTCAGAAAACAGGAAGTACTTACTCTTTTTGACTATAGCTTTTTTCAGAATGCCTCTGTCCTGAATAAGGCTTATCTGCCGAAGATAAACCACTGTTTTCACGTGCAGCATTAAGAGTAAAAAGGAGAAGATACAGGTCAGAAAAACAAAAGCGCTTCTCTGTATCTTATCTATGAGAAGTTCTGTGAGGTCTTTGTTTATAACTGTAACTCATGGGTGGGGGCCGATGATATTTAAATAGTAAAAAATGAACTACCGTTATGTGCTTCAAAAGCAAAAATAACCCAGATGAAGGTTTCTGAAATTACAATCAAAGGTGTCAGTGGTTTAGATCATTTCGTTTTTATTTGTTTTTTCAGTCTCAGTAAAACATGTGGGCACTGAAACAACCCTTGTTCAAAGCTCTGAATGGAAATCTGCTCCCACAACGAGACTCAAACCAGGACTATGATAAATGCGATCACACTGACAGCAATTAAAGGGCTGGAGGATGATGTACTGTTGGTTGCTAGTAGGCATTTCTACTTGCCAGCAGTATTATAATGCATTATACTGTGTAAAAACATCTACACTAGATGTGGCGCGACAGTAAACAGATGCCCCATTCTATTTCTGACGTACTTCAAGCGCGAATGCTACTTCTGAACAAATGTTTTTGCAACGGTCGCTTGGTCTCGTCCAGCTTAGACAGCCTCAAGCTGTTGTGGCCCGACGCAACAACTGTCGCATCCGGTGTAGACACCATGTTAGACAGCATACAGGCCTTGTGTTTCCAACATATGGGGGATTAGGAGTGCAATCAATTTTCAATTTATTAATTTGATGTAAATCATTTTTCAAATTCATAATTTTTTTAAAATATAGATTTAAAACAGTTTATTTAATTCATTTTATTTAAAAATATGAGTTATATGTAACAATGCAAAATAAATGGATAAATTATTTTAAATGCAACATTTTAAATTCATTTTTATATATAGTATTTACAAACTGCTCTTCTTTATCTTTTTTTCCAAATGCTTTTCTGTCTGCCATTTGAACAAAATAACATGTCATTGGACAATTTACACTTGGGATATATTTATTACTTTTAAATAATTTTAACCATGTCAACTGTCATCATATTTGTCAATTTATGATGCACCGAAATGAAAATTCTGGGCCGAAACCGAAAATTTAGGATGCACTTGGCCAAAAACGGCTTCTTTTAAAGGTCCCATGGCATGGCATTTTTCTATTATTTTATAATGTTTCCTGAGGTGTACTTATATTGTTAGTATGATTTTTACATCATAAAATATCATAATTTAGAAATAAAAGGCATTTTTTCAATACTGATGTTTCCCCTGTGGCTGAATGCCCTGTTTCAAGAGGCATGTCTGCTGTGAGACTTCAGTAAAAGCTCACTGTAGTGATTGGCTGACATCTTTGCATTTGAAATGAGCGGAGGGGGCGTGGTTTAACGAGGTCTACCAGGCACGAGCCTGCTGCCAGAGAGACGGATGGACCTGAGTTCACTTCTCATCAGTTCTCAGCACGTCTCAGTTCAGTGAACTGTTGTAGTTACAGCATATACTTCAGGTTATTAGTCTATTTCTAGACGGAGGGGCTGTCACTCATGTCAGAAAGTTAGTAACTTTAGTAAATTATGATTCAGCGCTGACTGGAGATGTGAACCGTTTAGAACGATTTAGTCCGATTTGGTGAACTGATTCGGTTCACTAAAAAGAACCAGTTCAAAAGAATGTTTCGTTCGCGAACCGGACATCACTAATGTACCAGAGACGGAGCAATTGCTAACAAAGTTATTTATAGTAACTAATGAGTTATGAGAGCGCTGTCAGCGCGAGTTTATTTTGTTTGTATCTGAGAGCTCTGAATAAACACGAGTCCCAGTCACACCGAGTCCGTCTTCATCCTTATTACCAACTTTGTAACACATGTAATGAACCATTACAGCAGTCGAGATGAACGAGTTACGAGTAAGTGTTGATTATAGCATTATTTTTAGATATGTTCCTATCATATGGTGAGGTCAGTGACGCGCATTGAGTACACAGCGCAAACAAAGACACAACAGCAGTAATCGAATGTAATCCAGTTTATTGTGGGGCTAGGCTGGCTAGCCCTGATATGCTCACGCTTACCCCCTTTCTGCTTAATCTCGCCCCGCGTTTGGTGCCTCCGCTGTGGGCCAGATGCAGTACTGGGCGTCGGTGATGTTGAAGGCCGACCGGCCAGTGCTGCCCGAGCTTCGGCGTGCGTGAGGTTTATCTCTAAAGATGTTACTCTGCTGATGTTGAGCAGAAACGACTGTATGCACATTTTAGAACTGATAGACGCGACGAGGACGTACAAAAACACTGACTCACAAGATAGAAAACACGAAAACACCGTTCTGTCGGGAGAGAGAGAAGCCGCAGCGTGTGCACGAATAATAAATAATTAGCTACACATAAGAAATCACTGATCACAGATCAGAAGGAACTGAAAAAAGACTTTGGTTTTCATTTGTACATCCAAACACTGAGAAACTGCAGGCATTCAATCGTTCACAAGCCATGATCTCTTGAGGACAAATATAGCGCTTGCATGGGCGTGCCAAATTCTCTGGGCGGAGGAAAGGGATGTAACCGTTCCTGTTATGACGTCATAACAGGAAAATTCAAGATCAGCTCGTCTGAGCTGTCATTTTCTCAAAGGCAGAGAAAGACAGCCAGAACTCGGTTTACACCCATCAAAATTTCTAGCCACTTGGGGACAATATTCAGGCAAGGGGAACTCATATTAATGTTGAAAAACCTCATAAAATGAAAATTTCATGCCATGGGACCTTTAAAAAAGTATTCTAAAATATTATAATATATATATTAGGGCTGTCAAAAGATTTATCGCGATTAATCACATCCAAAATAAAAGTTTGTGTTTACATAATATATTTGTGTGTACTCTGTATAATTATTATGTATATATAAATACAAACACATTCATGTATATATTTAAGAA
Source organism: Gobio gobio (assembly GCF_949357685.1). Taxonomy (NCBI): domain Eukaryota; kingdom Metazoa; phylum Chordata; class Actinopteri; order Cypriniformes; family Gobionidae; genus Gobio; species Gobio gobio. Next base: position 20,412,015 of record NC_137105.1, read on the forward strand.
ATATTTGCATGTATATACTGTATATACATTTATATAATATATAAATATAAATATTTTATATATAAATATAATACATTTTTCTTAAATATATATACATGCTTGTGTGTGTTTTTATATATAAATAATAATTATACACAGTACACACACATATATTATGTAAACACAAACTTTTATTTTGGATGAGATTAATCGCGATTAATCTTTTGACAGCCCTAATATATATATATGCAGTGTTGGGGAAAGTTACTTTGAAAAGTAATGCATTACAATATTGCGTTACTCCCTTAAAAAGTAACTAATTGAGTTACTTAGCTACTTTTTAAGAAAAGTAATGCATTACGTTACTTTTGCGTTACTTTTTCTCACCTGGGCAGGGCTTGTTTTTTTGTTTTGTTTTTTAATAGCAAAAAAAGTTATATTTTTGTGAAAATGTAAAGACCTCTTCATACCAAAATTGAAATAATAAGCCTCAGGCTGAGGTAAAGATGTGCTGCCATTCTGGATAATGGAAGAGTAGAACGCAGGAGCGAAAAAGTTTTACCAATAAAAACAAAAAATCTAGTAATATTTGCTCATGGTTTAACTGAATCATCGAAGGTAAGTAGCAAGACATTGGTCAATAAAGGTAGATTAAATGTATAAAAATATTTGTTATATTTAACATTTATATATTTGAGGTTTGCATAGTATTCTGATTTTGCATTTGACTGATTTTATTCATTTTAAGGAGTACTGAATCTTTATTGTGCAAGTGAGATGAATAAATGCTCACATTTAGTCTAGAACTACAATAACACATTTACACACAACGCTTCTACACTTACTCTCAATTTTTCTCAACATGGGGGCAGGAGAGCTGTCAGTCAAATAAATGTGAAAATTTAACTTGAGTTACTTTTTTCAAAAAGTAACTCAGATATTTTGTTGTAAATTTGAAAAGTAATGCATTACTTTACTAGTTACTTGAAAAAGTAATATTATTACGTAACTCAAGTTACTTGTAATGCGTTTCCCCCAACACTGTATAGATGTATATATATTGCTTGAATTTAATGGATCTGAAATGAAAAGAAGACAAATCACAAACCAATAAAATAATCAAACTTTTATTAAGTTAAAATAGTTTTTTAACAGTTGTGCAAAAAAAGATCCACAATTATCTGAATAACTGCACAGAAAATCACAGAATGGTTCTCATTAAGAACATGAGATGCTGCACTGAATAGTCTGTCTGTGCACTGTTTGTGCTGGTGCTTGGGGCAGATAAATAACCTGCGTTCAATCCGCGTAAGCAATGGAAAGCGGCCTTCGTTCGCGCGCCAGTAGTCAAGGGGATTGTCGCTTCTGTCAATGGGTAGTTCAGCTGGATACGTCTCTATTTGTTCTCATACCGCTGACATTCTTAATCTTTGATAGGCAGACGCGTCGGGTGATAACAGCTCGACCGTGAGTTAAAACTTGATAGCACAAAGGCGAGCGCGTCGAGTATAAACGTTTGGGGAGGAGCGCGCGCAGTCAGCGGAGGCTCGCGCTGTGGAGCCAGGCGAAAGTATAAACAAGCGCTTGCGCACGGATGGGAGGGGCAGGTGACATTCATTTTCGGTTTACGTTTTCGGCTGTTTTTTTTTATTTCGGCCCAAAACCGATAATGCCATTTTCGGCGGCCGAAATTTCGGTGCACCCCTTATTTATATATTCATTTACTTTTTCATTTCTAAATTAAAATTATGATTTATTCCTTCCTTTTCTTTTAAGTTGCACACCTAGTCCTAAATACCAACAGTCCGCCACCTCTAATTCACAAATTTCATTTAAAATGAGTGACTTCTTGATACTTTGCCAGTGTGAACAGATGATTTCTCCTAGTGAAGGGATCCTTACCAGCCATAGGTCTTCTGAGGTTTAGGAAGAGGATCATCAAAGAATGAGTCTCCTTCCTCATCATCATCCTCCAGTCCAAATTCCAGTCCTCTCCTCAGTGAGGTGGGAAGGTTTTTCCCATCACCTAATCCCTCCTCTGACCCTTCGTTCTTCTGAGAACCTAGTGTTTCACCAGGTCTTCTTTCTCCAGCCTACGGCAAAGTCACAATATAATCAGCAAACTTTAATAACAACAAAAGGATACAAACTACAGATTTCATCTGATCAACATGAACAATGAGCAGGTACTGGTAAGATTCAGTTTAAAGCCAACAGTATGTGTACGAGTGGTGTATTATGAGGGAAAAAAATAAAATAAAATAACAACAAGTCCCCATTCACCCACGTAGTTTTAAAACATGACATTCTCAAGTAAAATTGTCTGGAACTTCCTGTTAATAGAAGATTAAAAGATAAGAACATTTGACTTAAGTTACAAGAACAGTAGGTTGTCAAAATGCCCATTCTGAAACAAGCCCACATTAATGTCAACCTTCAACATATGCTGAGAAAAATGTTGCGTCATTCAACCCACCCACAAATTGATCTATTACCTTGTATAGGACAACTTTCAAAAGAAAGTTTTTACTTGAGATGAAATGTTTCAGAATTAGTGCACATATCCAAAAGTAAGTGGTTAGACGACATGCTGAGAATCTGGTAAACTGTTCTATAAAGCCATTGTTTAAAGGTGTTAGTACGTGGGTGCCTAGCGGAAGCCTGGTCAGTACCTTTGCCCTAAAAGCTTTTTTGCAAAAGATTGATCTCATTTTTATTGTTAATTAGCTCAAATCTGCTCTGCAATAGCCAGTCTACTATATCAAATGCTATGGTTGGTCAAGTGCTAAGATGGTTCCAATTCAACCATGGGCTATTTTTAGCACCATTACACATTAGAAGCACTTTTTGCATCTCCATCTTGACTACTAAGCAGTAATTGTGTCTTGGGACATGAACTTTCACTTGCACATCTGATAACAGTAATCGGAAGAAGCACAAATCTTAGTTTTGTCATGACAGTTACTTCTACCTAGTAAAAGCCAAATGTGTGCAGACACCACCCATTTATGAATCATTTATGTGACCTAAAGGAAGCCACATGGTTGAGCTGATCAAAAGCTCCTGTATCAGAGCTGACGCGCGTGTGCTTTACCTTTGGGTCAGCCTTTCCTTCCTGCGCTGAACTGTGTTTAACAAATCCTTTATACCTGGGTATCTGAGCACCAGAATACAGCCATCAGCTTCCCTTATACAACAATGACATGCTAGCCTCACTAAATCATACACTGATTTGGATGGAGACGAGTGAAAAAAAAAAAAAAAAAGGATGACATGTTGCAGGAATACAAATACACAGAAAAATGAACATGCACAGAAGACTGCATGCAACAAAAAAAATTAAGGCGAAAGTTGATACGACACATTAACTAATATCTATTCACAAGAACTTTCACACACACGAAATTTGGGAAGGTGTAATGAATTTATGAGATTTAATGGACTTCTGTGCATTTGTTTTCGTGTTGTTCGTTCATTTAGGGCCATAATAAAAAATCCAAACTATTTTTTATGTTTTTGAAACATAAAAATATCCTTTAAAGCCCTTCACTGTCCAATACTTCAGAGGTTATTTTATCGCTTAACGCTGAAAAGGCATTTGACTGGGTGAGTTGGAATGTTCTCTTCTTTACTCTTAAGAAGTTTGGTTTTGGATCAAATTTTATCTCTTGGACTACATTTTTATATTCAGCCCCTTTGGCTGTGGTATGTACTAATATTAACATATGCCTTTTTTTCTAATTAAGGTGCGGTACAAGGCAAGGCAGGTGTTCCTTTTTTGTTCTATTCCCTTTGATCCTTAAAGTTGATATTCAATGGATATTTTTATTCTTTAAATAAAAAATAAAAAAACCTTGACAAAAAAACCCTGCAAAAAAAAACTAATATTTTGAAATATTATTACAATTTAAATTGGTTTTCTATTTTAATATACTTAAAATATAATTTTTTTCTGTGATGCAAAGCTGAATTTTCATCAGTTATTACAGTCTTCAGTGTCACATGATCCTTCACAAATCATTCTAATATGCTGAGTTGGGCTGCTTAATATTTTTTTGGAACCCGTGCTTTTTTCAGGATTCATTGATGAACAAAAAGAACAGCATTTATTCAAAATAGATATATTTACTAAAAAAAAAAAAAAAATTTAACACTTCCTTTCTGAATAAAATTATTAATTTCTTTTTTTTTAAAAAGACAAAGAACTACTGAACAAAAACTTTTGAACGATAGTGTATATTGTTACAAAAGATTTCCATTTTAAATAAATGCTCTTTCTCAACTTTTTATTCATCAAATAATCCTGAAAAAACTATCACAGATTTAAAAAAAATATTAAGCAGCACAACGGTTTCCAACATTGATAATAAATCAGCATATTAGAATGATTTCTGAAGGATCATGTGACATTGAAGAATGGAGTAATGGCTGATGAAATTTAGCTCTGCATCACATAAATAAATTTATATTTTAAAGTATATTAAAATAGAAAATCACTACTTTAAATTGTAATAATATTTCACGATATTACAGTTTTTTCTGTATGCAGGCATGATGAGCATAAGAGACTTCTTTCAAGAACACTAAAAATAGTAATGTTTCCAAATTTTGATTATGGCCCAAAATGAATACAAAAATCTAGTTAGGACATATATGTGTATAGATCTTAAATTAAAACTATCATCTTGTTGTGTGACACTACATTCTGTGCAGGTCAAAGGCGCTTACCTATGTTGTGGTAAAACCCCTTTCCCCTTTGTGAGTCAAAATACAATGACTGCATAAAATTACTATTGTACATCAATATCACCCACCATCTAGATGAATGGCAAGATATGCTGATGAATCACACACAGGAAACACTGCTACCCATCAATACACATGCATTTATTCATAAAACAAATTATGTTCTAGGGTTAAACTTAATGGGATGGATGAATTGAAAATTATAATGAGATGAAAATTGTGTGTGCTATAAACAAAAATGTTTGATAACATATTGCAGGATTTGCAAGTAAACAGGTGGGTGAAAGACAGAATATTAGACGTGACAAAAAAAGCAACTCATATTTGATATACAACAAAAATCAGATTATAATCTAGTCGGAAGGTGAAAGGAAAGTGTGTGAGAAAAAGATAAGCAGAAACAGAAAAACAAAACACAAAGACAGGAAGTCATTTTACCTTGCTGGTGGAAGATGAAATGATTCTATCTTCAGCAGTTTTACTTGAGGAGTGAAGAGCATCACTATTGTCACTGGTAACCTATAAAAGGATATTACTGACCTCATTATATTGGTATTCAACAGACAATCACACACAAAAAAAATGCTAAAACAAAGCAGAATGCGTTTAAGGTTGCCTACCACACTTCGACACTGTATGAAGAAGCATTTGTACATTCCCAGGAAGTCCTGAAAGTCTATAGCTATGTAAAGTTATAGAAAACAGAAAGAGGAGGAAGACAAAATTCCATTAGCAACTATTACAATGAATGACAAGATTGACACAAGAAATGGACAACTAAACAAGATCACAAATACTTACTATTGCTTGTGTCCTTGCCTTTGGCTCGGAGTTCCTCAGTGACGTAACAGTCCAGCATGTTTCTTTTTATTTGCAGATACAAAAAGAATCAAATTAGTGAAATGTGGCAATTTACAGCAACAGAAATGCACTAGGTTAAAACTACAGCGCAATAAGTACTATCAATTGATCTTTTATAATGATCTTAAAGGGATAGTTCACCCAAAAATGAAAATTCTGTCATCTTTTACTCACCCTCAAGTGAGTCCCAAACCTGTATGAATCTCTTTCTTCTGCTGAACACAAAGGACGATATTTGGAAGAATGTTTGTAACCAAGCAGATCTCGGCAGTCATTGACTACCATAGTGTTTTCCCCCACTATGGTAGTCAATGGCTGCCGAGGTCTGCTTGGTTACAAACATTCTTCCAAATATCTTCCTTTGTGTTTTAGTCACTTGAACGTGACTAAATGATGACAGAATGTTCATTTTTGGGAGAACTATCCATTTAACATTAAGAGACCTTTATTCGGATTTGTACGCAGAAAAGTCATGAAAAAGGCCACGACCACAACGACACAAATCTTAACCAGACATCATTACAGATGAGCAAACCAACTATGTGGGAAGATGTCAATACTTTCAGACGTTACATAAATGAGGGTTTCAGTACCAGTAAGTTCAGATATTTCCTAGAGTTCATGGCATTCAGAGTCCACAATGCTGAAACAAACCTGCTGAACTGGGGGAAAAGATCCATGAAAATGCCAATAACGGCATCTCTGTTGATCTCCCCACTTCTGTTCTGTGAAATCGAATCAAAAGATTAAAAACCTCGCTAATGTTTTCAAATTTATTTAATATGTTGGTGATTATTTACCAAATTATCATTATATAATATAGTTATATGATTTATTATTCCCAAATTAATAATGAAATAACTAAAAAAGTAATGAATACTTATTTTAAAAATATTCATAATTTATTATATGGTACATTTAATTCATTATAAAGTAATAAATAAAAAAAGTTACCTTGTCATGACTGTCAAATTTCTTGCGGGCATCAGCAATTTGACGTGGCAACAATTCCTAAACACCATCCAAAAATATTAATACAATCATTGCAGATTACTCAAAACAAATCTATTAAACATTATTTAAAATGTAGATTTTAATATATAAAATCGATATACAATTGTATATTTTATTTTTATATACATTTTTCATATAAATCACATGTTTGGGGTAATCACATTGATAGAGCACCTAAAAACAAGACATGATAGCACAATGTATAACCATGAAACAATAGCATATGAAGTCTCATCTGACATGCCAGAAGTCATGCAGCGCTAGTGGCGTGATTAAACAAACGCACGTAAAGTGCCCGCAAAACAATACAAAAACTCTAGAAGTAGGACAAGCTTGTTTTGCAAAAGTATCTTAACAGGAAAACCTTTTTTTGCAGCACCACCTAAAGATGTTCATTTACATCATGCTTCCCTTGTGTGACCTGAATAAATTGCCTGGGGTTTGTGATGTGGGGGTAAACCGGTGATATGAATCAACCCAAGATGTGCTCTCCAACCACAAGTGAAATAAGTGGGTTAGCACTATTACTAGTCAGTGACTGGATCTGCTCTTGAGAGCGCATCAACCCTACCTGTGCTTACTGTACGTGTGGGTGCAAAAACAGGTTACAAAGAGATTAGACAGATAACAAATGGACTGGGACTGAGCCAGATAGCGGTGGTAAAGTACCTTGGGAAAAGTTCTCTCAGTCACCCGCTCTCCCTGCGAAAGTAAGACAGGAGAGAAAGAGAGAGAGTCACACAATCTGAAAGGCACGGATTGATCAGAAATGCAGAGCATCAAAGATCACCTCGGTGAAAATGGAGGTCTTGTCCTTATGCCGGCTCCTCTTCACCAGCTCTAGCAAGAGAGGGGTGTTTTTATTCACCTCTGATTCAGAGATGCCAAGCTCTTTAACCAGAGTTTCGCGACTGTCCAGCCCATTCAGCTGAACAACACATAATAGGGTGCGTTAGTTCAGATGAAAGATGTGAGGTCACAGAAGATACATTAAATCACATTCAAATCAATCAATCTAAAAAAACACATGAGGATGAATTTCAGAATGACAACTTCGAACCTTACTGCATATATATGACAGTGTTGCATATTATATGAAACTTACGTACCGTGCTAATTTCAGGTTGAAACACAGCGAGAGTGAAGTCTAAATTGAAGACTTGCAGGAAGTCAGTGATAAGACCTGCCACCAAGCGCCCTGCAAGTAAGAGTAACAAAATGCATAATTTGCCAAAGCAAACATTTGGAAAAAATATTATTAAATTAAAAAAAACTCTAAATCTTGTAATGCCTTGCCCACAGTTTAGACAAGCATTACATTATTTATAGATTTTTCTGCCATGTTTTCTCATCATTTTTATAAACACATAGTTCATCACGGGCCTTTAAATTGGCTGGCGATAAAATACCATGAGATAAATTTGAGTAGAAAAGATAAGATACATTTCAATTGTTGGACACTGACTTTACAGTATGTACTGTAAAGAAGTCTCATCCGCTCACCAAATATTTATAATATTTTTGTAATATTATAAATGTATTTACTGTCACTTTTGATCACTTTGATGCATCCTTTCTGAATAAAAGTATTAATTTCTTTTCCCAAAAAAATCTTACTGACCCCAAACTTTTGAACGAGTATAATGTTACAAAAGCTTTCTATTTCTGATAAATGCTGGGTTTTTTTTAAACTTTCTATTCATCAAAGTATCCTGAAAAATTAAGTTTTCAACATTGATAATAATAATAATAATAATAAATGTTTTTTGAGCAGCAAATCATCATATTAGAATGATTTCTGAAGGACAATGTGAAAAAAATCAGCTTTGCCATTACAGGAATAAATGGCATTTTAAAATGTATCCAAATAGAAAATAGTTATTTTAAATGTAAAAAAATATTTCACAATATATTACTGTTTTTGCTGCATTTTGGACCAATTCTTTTAAAAACATTAAACATATATATATATTCTGCCCCGATTTGCAGTCTGGAGGAGTTGGCACAATTTCTAAAACCCTGTGCCAGACTCATAGCTTCATACTGTGATTCCAACCAGTTGGAGGATATCAAACATGTTTCATATAGTTTTTTATTTTATTTGTCATGCATCTCCTAGCAATGAGGTCCATATTTCTGTGTGAGTTGAGAAAAACATGATAGTCTTGTAGAGTGTGATCCGTCGTTTAGATCATAATACCCAATTTTTCGCTCTAACAATTTACAAAGTCGGCAAGTGTATGATGTAGAGCGTTTCTAATCCTGCTCTGATTCTGAAAGTCATGTAATGTATGTATTCCAACTTTAAGTCATCATCTCATCAAAGCAAGACAGATACAAATAATAACGAAAAGCCTTTTGTGGAATCCAAACTTACCATCCTTCGTGTTGAGGGACTTTTTCAGATTTTCATTCACAAGAGGGGTTTTATTCTATTCAAAAGAGTTGACATCTGAATGACACATTGAATCTTGCAGAGCACACGTGCAGACACATACAATGAATATAACAGTGTTTAATCCGCAAAATAAACTACTTATAATTACCTCAACTTTGTCCTGCTCCTCCAAGGCAAGGAAAACAGCAGCACGCAGCTCTGCCTGTATACCAGAGAGACCTAGCATCAGTCCATATGACCTTTATTCACACATATTTATAAAGGTACAGCATCAAACAGACTCAGAGGATCAGTACAGCTCAAACTGCAGAGATGTTACAGTAGCTGTAATCATTAAGAAACACTATTATGTACAAATACGGTATAAATACACAATTTAAAATGGTGGTTATATCTATAGCGGAGTAAATTAATTATTATATTACAGGTTAAACTAGATTATTAGTGTCCTCCCTCACAAGGCCCACATAAAGATAAATCATAAGACTTTTGAAGACTTATGGTTAGGTTAACATTAATACAGCCGAGAAAAACAATGACACTGTAGGTCTCATCTTTAGTGGTATGAGGACAATAAGACAAGGGCGCACTGTCATACCTCAATGTTGTCAAACCAGTGGCTGTTATCCATTTGTTCCCATAACAACTTTAGCATCCCTATGCTATGCTACTAACAAACATTGAGCTTAGAAAACGAAATATGTCCCGTATGAGACAGGGATTATTCCAGTCTCATCGAGACTTTAAACGGGGTTCGAAAATAGGCAGAAAAATACCTTGATTTTATTCAAAACACCGCTGTTTTCCAAGTTTTGGATCAATAGATCTCTGAGTTCCGTGTCCTCCTCCGTCGCAGACATCTTTAGTTTGCGTCATGTGACTTACTCAGGCTGGAAACCTGCGCACCTTGGCGGCTGTCGACGGTATTACAAATGGGTTCATTGACTCGACCGACGTGCTTGTGCTGCTAGTGCTATGTACAGGTATGTTCCAACAGCAAGGTGCTCAAGTATTGTCTGGTAAGGTAAGAGTCGGCAGTTAGTAGATATACATCATCAGCCGCCATTCAGATGAAAGAGAATCATAGCTCTTCAGATATTAGACCTCATTGGCTAGAGCTGGCCTTAGCTCATGCATATTAACAAGGTCATTCATTGTCAAGATGCTTGATTGACGTCCATACGCGGTTGTAAATCACCTCCAGGTTTTATTGGGCCTACCGACTGTTAGTTTTACAGAATTACTCGTGCCAAACGTGTTCAGTGACTTCCATTTTTTTTTCCATGACATAAAAGTCAGCAATTTCAAAAACATAGTATATACACCGATCAGGCATAACATTATGACCTCCTACTGACAGGTGAAGTGAACAACACTGATTATCTCTTTATCACGGCACCTGTTCGTTGGTTGGATATATTAGGCAGCAAGTGAACATTTTGTTAGAAGCAGGAATAATGGGCAAGCATAAGGATTTGAGCGAGTTTGACAAGGGCCAAATTGTAATGGCTAGACGACTGGGTCAGGGCATCTCCACAACTGCAGCTCTTGTGGGGTGTTCCCGGTCTGTAGTGGTCAGTATCTATCAAAAGTGGTCCAAGGAAGGAACAGTGGTGAACCAGCGACAGGGTCATGGGTGGCCAAGGCTCATTGATGCCAGTGGGGAGCGAAGGCTGGCCCGTATGGTCCGATCAAAAAGACAAGCAACTGTAGCTCAAATTGCTCAAGAATTTAATGCTGGTTCTGATAGAAAGGTGTCAGAATACACAGTGCATCACAGTTTGTTACGTATGGGGCTGCATAGCCGCAGTTAGGGTGCCCATGCTGACCCCTGTCCACTGCCAAAAGCACCAACAGTGGGCATGTGAGTATCAGAACTGGATCACGGAGCAATGGAAGAAGATGGGCTGGTCTGATAAATCACGTTTTCTTTTACATCATGTGGATGGCCATGTGCGTGTGCACCAGGATGCACTATGGGATGAAGGCAAGCCAGCGGAGGCAGTGTGATCCTTTGGTCAATGTTCTGCTGGGAAACCTTGGGTCCTGCCATCCATGTGGATGTTACTTTGACACGTACCACCTAAGCATTGTTGCAGACCATGCACACCCTTTCATGGAAACTTTTCCCTGGTGCCTGTGGCCTCTTTCAGCAGGATAATGTAACACCTTGCCAAAAGTAAAATAAAAATGAACCATAGCAAAAATGGTTCAAGATGGATTGAGGAGCACAACAGCAAGTTTGAGGTGTTGACTTGGCCTCCAAATTTTCCAGATCTCAATCCAATCGAGCATCTGTGGGATGTGCTGAACAAACAAGTCCGATCCATGGAGGCCCCCGTTGCAAATTACAGGACTTAAATGATCTGCTACTAACATATTGGTGCCAGATACCCCACCACACCTTCAGGGGTCTAGTGGAGTCCATGCCTTGATGGGTCAGGGCTGTTTTGGCAGCAAAATGGGGACCAACACAATATTAGATATATTAGATACAATATTATAATGATATGCCTGATCAGTGTATGTCAGAAATAGCTCTAGCACAATGACTATTAATTAGAACTTATTTACACAAAACAATTAACGAGATACCTAACTGGTTAGTATTATTATGATGGCAAAAAGCCAGTACCAGGGTATGACACAATAAACACATGACCAAGTATTTCATTATATTATTGTAGATCTTTTGTAACAGAAACACATCATTTCTCCAGGGCTACTGTGTAATGTACTCTAATGGATCATTTTTCCATCTCTGCTGCCTTTGACGCATGATCAGATGGAAGTCATGTAGCCTACTGTACTTTTGGGGGATTTGAATGCTAACAGATTGTTTAGTATTATATACCTCCTTGATGAACACCAAGTTATGATTCAAGTAACATAATTCCAAAAAGTCATTACGAACTTCGAATAAAAGGGACGTGTAATGTGGCAACACAATTTTTATTGAGTAAGAGATGTCAACACCAGCATGATAAAAATTGTACAAAGTTCACAATTTCAAAATGAAATATCACTGCAACTTGTGATCTTAAACACTTAGAGCAAAAAAAGTATCATACCAACAGAAATCATGCCATGTGGTTGAAAAAATAAAATAAGAGAGAAAAAGATAGCTAAAGAGCTGGATAGAGGAAGAGAGCAAGAGACATTAAGAAAGCTATGCTTCTTTATTTTTTAATAGAAAAATCCTGGTTTAAAATGGTTAATTAAAATCCATTTGAAATGGAAACTTGTAACCTGATGATTTCACAATTATTAATAAGAAAAGTATTCTGCATTCAAGCATGTGACACCATAGATAGTTTCTATTTAAATAGTCACAGATAACCTTTTGAAGTAGATAGTACAATATGTGCCAACTGAAAATGAGCAGCGGAATTGTGCTTAAAATCCCCTTTCCTGTCAAATCAGTTATGATAGTGGATGAGAGGATATTGTATTTTGCTATCGGTGTGTTAAAAGCGTTACTATCTTGGAAATTAGCTGCATTCACAAAGCTTTCGGAGAGAGAAATGTGCTGTGGTTGGGAGGAGATGTCTGGATATTACAGAATGATAAATAAGACTGACTAGCACCATTTGCATGAGCTCTCTCGGAAAAAAAACACAATGCTAGTCTTAATAATACAAAAGAATAGATTTCCGAAACAAAGGCCCACGTCGAGCATCAGCATCAACCAGAGTCATTTCACACTAAAAATCACTGTGACAGCTTTGACTCATGCTCGATAAATACAAACAACTTTAAAATCCACCACTTAAACTCAGCCCTATTTCTGACTTTGCTTGATGCTTTTGATGGGCTTTGACTAAACGAAGGTGAATGTGGGGTTCCCAGACTATAACTGTACATGTCCTTAAGATATTCTGGAGTAATATGAACTGATTCTGTCAGTAAACAACCCTCTTAGCGACGGAAGCTGCCCACACGCTACCGTAACCTTGACCCATGCCACGTCATTTCACCATTTAATTATCAAAAAATGCATCCTGCTTCAATTTCCATGATTCTTAGAGCTTAAAGTGCCGCCGATTTCTCATAAACGTAAAAAAAAAAGAATCAATGAAAGTGAATCGCAGGTAACCACAGAAGGCAAGCTGACCTCTCTTAATACTGTGTATAACTGATTGGAGTTCATTAATTGCAATATGATGAGTTTGCATTGCTGATATAGTTGTATTTGTTGTGCACTCATGACCAGATGCATCTCTACATGATTGCTTGGACAAAATCTACAAGACAAGTGCTCCATTACTATGACACAATGACGTATGGGTGGTGACATTAACCCTGTATATCCAGCACACTGGTAAACTAACATTCACACACAGTTTTACTTTCTTCAAAGAAAAACAAAACCAAACTTCCCACAATTCAAACGTCTGGGCACCTCCTTGGTCTCCTGAAACAAATAAAAACACCAAAACATGGAAACAAAGGTGTCCCTGTGCAAAATCGAACATGAGAAATGTGAAATCATAATGCATTCATCCTTTTGGACTTGATCACCCATGTTTAAACCCTAAAACATGACTGTATTAAAAGATTTATATAAAACTTAATACTTTACATTTAGTAAAAAGATTCATCAGCTTTCTACTATGGTAAGAATAAGAAATTGCATATACCCAAACTTTTGCATCCCATATCTAAATAAATGATTGATTCGTTGTCATATATATTGCTGATATTCTATCATACTACCACTAACATTTTACGATCATTAAATTAACGATTAATGTTGGATTGTCTCCTTGAAATTTTCTGTTGTTATTGGCCTCAAGCAGCCGGGCGTTACATTTAGAGAACAGACTTTGTAAATATTTGAGATATTTTTTGGGATTTACACCAGTGAGTTTCCGTGTCATGATGTTTGCATTCACAAAATTTTTTTTGTTGCTATTTTTCCATCTATTTTGGGAATTCAAACGAGAGAAAAAAAACAATAAAACAAGCAGAAAATTAAACAATACACATACTGCATTAGAGTGCCCACACTGACCACTATAAATATTATGATTCCGGAACCGAAAGACAACGTTTCTCAATATTGTTACAAAATGTACCCAAAATCGAACCACAAAAAATGTACCACTGTACACCCATTGAACAGCCTTGCACAGCACATTAGTTCCCATTAGTTCCATAAAGAGAAGCTCAGATCTAAGCTGATTGCCCTTACATTCCCTCAGTGTATCCCCTCTGCACCTCTTTAGATTTAAAATAATGGATGGTTTTTGTTTACAATTAATAAATACATATACACTAAAATGTGCATACATTAGCAGCTATAAACAGTACATCACATTATGTCAGGTCATATGAAAAAATGTACAAAACATGAATGTTCCTCAAAACATTTGCCATTGGTAGTCGTCATCTTAAAGCAAGGCAACAAATAAGTTATGTATTTTTTTGTCAAAAGCATAACAGAATCATAAATAATGCCAAATAATACAATAAATTACAGCAGCAAAAAAATCATACTAGTTATCCATACTTTTTACATGATGGGTTTCTTTTGTTTCTCATCGATTCTTAACGCTCTGGTCACATGACCCCATGACTCGGCCAATAGCCAATCGCAAAGCTACACTTGGATGCCTTGAACCGCTTGCTTTATGTTCTCCAAGAGGGCCTTGTTCTCTGGGCTCTGGTACTGGTCCTGGTGAGTATACATATCTGTCAAAGTGCTCACATAAGTGTCAAAGTTTTGCTCGTTCATCGGCTCCTGCGGAACAGATCGGGATCATTGGAGGTTGAAAACAAATCGATCATAATATGCTAATATAATCAAACACACAAATAAGACAGAAAGGGAAGGGGAAAGAGGATATTTTAGGGAGGAATGAACCCACAATGCTGCCTTTAAAACTAAATATCAGCTAGATAAAGCTAGGGTTTTATAGAAAATACATCTCTGGAAATGCAGGGCTTGACCAGTCACATTAAAATGGTCACTGTTTGTTGGTCAAAATCAAAGTTTCTTAAAAAAAGATATATCTGATGGATAACAAAAAAAATCTATGCACATACATTATGTATGCATGCACTGGTGTGAGTTTCATGCTCATGAGTATGTAAGTAATACTGGCATTCACAAGTGATATCAAACAGATCGCCATGAGTAGCAGACAGATATCGATGAGCATCACTGTGCCTGATAAAATACATGATGAGTTTACTACCAAAAAATAAATATGGCTCATATTGCAACCCCAGCTTTCTTATCGCTATATACCCTGAAGTGGATTATGTCAATATGTGTGGCACTGATACACTCTGGTAATATGTATGGACCTTCATGATGCATACACATCGTACTGTGTGTTACAAAAGGGGGAGGACTAGGGGGAGGAAATGATAGTGAGGAGAAGGATAAAGTTAGACTATGGAAAATGAATCTCTTACTCTGTGGGGCATCTGTAAACAGCAGTAATTTTTAACAGGGGCCTCTTTCAGTGGCATCGGTTTCTATAGAAGGGAGAGGTGTAGAGAAAAGACTATTAGCCCGGCTAAAAGCCAGAGGTCAGTGGTCTCAATAAAACTGACATACTCGACTTTACATGTGGAAGTACAGAACACCACACCGCAAAAACAATTGCTCTTCCTCAGCATTTTTGTCTTGTTTTCCATAAATGAATATCTAAAAATATATTTACTTGTGAAGCAAAATGACTTGAGATATTTTTTAAACAACAAAAAAAAAAACTAAATTAAAGGGTTAGTTCACCCAAAAATGAAAATTCTGTCATTAATTACTCACCCTCACGTCGTTCGACACCCGTAAGACCTCCGTTCATATTCGGAACACAAATGAAGATATTTTTGTTGAAAGCTGATGGCTGAGAAAGGCCTCCATTGGCATTCAGTACACTTATACTCCCAAGACGGATAAAAGGCACTCAAAACATCGTTACAAAGTCCATCTCACCACAGTGACTCTACAATAATCTTACGATGCGACGACAATAGTTTTTGTGCGCAAAAAAAATCAAAATAACACCTTTTTCCAACTTGTTACTGCCTTCCGCGTGTGCCTCCACGACGAATGCGTGAGAATATGACGCAGATCCGGCGTTCGGACAGATGACCCAGAAGTGATTTGTTTACAATCAGAGGAAGACGCGCGTATCTCAGCTGTTGGATTCTACATTGATCGTGCTTTAGGTCTCGGCGTAGTGCTCAAAATGGGGTTAGAGTGTGCATTTCATGGAATCCCGAGCCCCGGCGCTACGTCATATTCTCGCGCATGCGTCGTGGAGGCACACGCGGAAGGCAATAACAAGCTGGATAAAGGTGTTATTTTGATTTTTTTTTGCGCACAAAAACTATTGTCGTCGCATCGTAAGATTATTGTAGAGTCACTGTGGTGAGATGGACTTTGTAATGACATTTTAAGTGCCTTTTATCGGTCTTGGGAGTATAAGTGTACTGAATGCCAATGGAGGCCTAACTGAAGCCTTTCTCAGCCATCAGCTTTCAACAAAAATATCTTCATTTGTGTTCCGAATATGAACGGAGGTCTTACGGGTGTCGAACGACATAAGGGTGAGTAATTAATGACATAATTTTCATTTTTGGGTTAACTAACCCTTTAAGTGAATTTAAGCATAAAATAAGACAAAGTATCCAAAAATGAAAATTCTGTCATCATTTACTCACCCTTATTTCATTCCAAACCCGTAATACTTTCATCTTTGAAACACAAATGAAGATATTCTAATCCTGAAATCTGAGAGATTTCTGTCCTTCCATTGACAGTCTACACAACTTTGACGCTTCAAAAAGTTCACAAAGAGATCGTAAAACTAATCCATATGAATTGAGCGTTTTAGTCCAAATTTTCTCACATATACACATTCATCAGTTATGGCAGCGGTCTCCAAACTCGGTCCTGGAGGGCTGCTGTCCTGCAGACTTTAGCTCCAACCCTACATTGATTAGCTGGTTCAGGTCTGTTTATTTGGGGTTGGAGCTAAACTCTGCAGGACAGTGTCCCTCCAGGACCGAGTTTGGAGACCCTTGAGTTATGGTAAACGAAAACTCAAGCATGCTCGCTTGACGTGGGAGAACCAATGAGGTTCATTCTCGCATGTTACGCAGCACGTTTGAGCTTCCACAAGAACAAATGAACAAATGTTCTCGCGTGTTAAGCAAGTACGGTTGAGCTTCTGCTTATGTTAACTGACCAATGTTTTTATGTGAATAAAAGCCCAAATTCAATCAAAGTGATTCAGTTTTTTCAGAAAATGTGGACTAAACGGTTTGATTCATATGGATTAGTTTTACGATCTCTTTATGAACTTTTTGAAGCAGTAAAGTACTAGTTGTGTAGACTGTCAATGGAGGGACAGAAATCTCTTAGGGTAGGGACAAACCAATCCAACGGTCGGCTGTCGGGCAAAGTCGGGACGTTTTTGAGCGTCGGCCGGCTTACTTTTTTCGATAGCTCTAGTCAGACTTCGTCTTTTTTTGTGGCCGATTTAACATGTAGAATCGTCGTCGGGTCGTCGGCGAGAGAGAGAACTTTGATTGGCTGTTCGGCTTATAATTTTAGGTCATCTTACCTGAGCAACACTGCATGAACATTTTCATAATAACATGAGCGGATTGGAATAAAGAATGTGATCAGTGTGATTGATATTCAAAAGGGTAAGCAAGCGCTGCATTGTTTATGGTTTGTATACCTAAAGTCTTAGTTTTTTAGCTTTCTCTTTTTGAATGACTATTATAGACTAATATATCTGCTTAAACAGTTATCTCCTTTACACACAGGCGCAGAACGCGCATGCTAGTTGACAGTCGCCTGTAGTCCTTTTTGTGTGTTCAGGCCTTTTTTTCCCTGACGCAACAACACAGTTGGCTTTCATCAGCGCTAGTTCTTTGGTGTCGGTTTGGTATGTCCCTACCTTTTAGATTTCATAAAAAAATATCTTAATTTGTGTTTTAAAGATGAACGAAAGTCTTAAGGGTTTTGAACGACATGAGGGTCAGTAACAGTATTCATTTTGATATATTTTTCAGAAAACAAGACTTAGGGCCAGATTTATTTTACGGGCAAATTAGCATGAGAGCACAATCCAATAAAAGTGCAGATGTGAGTGGAGAGTTCTGAACTTTTCAAATTAAAGAACACATATGCAGCCTGATTATAATGACCAACGCAATCTACCTAGAGCAGTGCAAATTAGCGCCTGGTTTAAGACGTACTGTTTTGAGAGGTAAATAACGGCGCAAATAACAGTAAATTGACTAGTGCAAACCTTAGTAAATCACCTTGCGTGATTCATTTAAATACTCTCCTCCCATAAATTTTGCATGGAAACTCCTAAAAATGCATATGCAATAAAGTCAGCCGCCTAAAAAAAAAAATGTCCACGCCTTTTTGCCGCTAATTTTTCACTGTGTCTTTTTTTTTTTACGCCAAAAGGTTTACGCTGGTGCAAGCTGTTAGTATCTGGCTCTTAATATCTTAAATCAATTTGCTTCTCAAGTAAATGTAGCTTGATTGAAGAATGTTTATATATTTGTACAAGAAAAGACAAAAATACTTAGGAAGAACATTATTTTTTGCAGTGCAAGTTTTGGTTGAGCGGCATGACACATGAATAGGCAACAGTCGTCTGATGGTAGTGCAGCTTGAGGACCCCTCGTGCGCACTCTAAATAGCATCCATCAACAGCGGGGGTGGAGAACTCAGGAGCCATATTCAAGAAGACATGTTTCAGTTGTTTACTAACATGGCTGCCACATTTGAACAAGGCTTTTCCAATCGCACCCTGTCTCAATGTGTATATGAATGCACTGTGATTCCAACATGTCGGACCATCTGATCCACAGCGGCCATGTTGGTACTCAACTGAAAAGCAGTCGTTGAAGTGGAGGTTGTTTTTTTACAATGGTCAGTAAAGGGGAGTGACCTCAGCACAGAAGCATATGGAACTGCGAGGAACTCAACAACAGACATAAAGAAGCAGATGGGAGAAACAATAGAAACCGGAGTTACATCCCTACTGGTAGCGTCTGATATACAGACTCAGGCCCTGGCTTTCAACAAGGCAGTCTATATTATCTACTCTATGCAGATAAACATTTATTATAGATCATATATTAACAGACTTTAATAACTCATTTGAATTTATTCAGATTCGCAGGACTTCCTTCCAGTAAATAATTATCAAACATTTGAATCCTGACTCTTGAGACCCTTGATCATTGATATTTTCTTACCCCTAGATGAAGCCACATGTCCGTTGGCACTTACCATGTGAGGGAGCTGGATGTTAGCAAGACTGTTGATGAGGGACTGGCTGAGGTTGGCGAGCTCATGCAACAGCGAGTCATTCTGCTGCTCTATGGCCTTGTTTTCTTCCTCGATGGACTTCAGGTTAGTCTCCATGGTGGTGATCTGGCAGGAGAGAGAAAGGGAGACAAAGGTATCTCTGTGACTGAACACCAGGCCAATGCCTGATTTGAGAGATGGCAAATGTTCTTACTTGAGTTCTTAATTTTATCATATCTGACTCTACTTGATTGTTTGATTCGTTCAGGTCTTTGATTTCCTCATCCAGTTGTTTTATCTCTTCATCATTTTCTATGCCTGGAAGGGAACATGGAGAAATTCACTGTTGAAAATGCCATTGATGGGGAGGAAAATTAATTTAATTCCATTATTAATCATATAATAAAAGAAAAATGATGTACCTTTACTTGCTCTCTGCTTGATTGTGAGCATTTCAACCCCCGTCATCCGAGCTTTCTTCATAGCAGATGTGGCACGGGGACAGCCAGACAGACTACAGACATACAAATGAAACATAAGATATAGATAATTATTTTGAATTCTCAGATTTAAACATTATGATGAAAAAAAAAAACATTAACTGATTCACAGTCATTTGCTACATTTCAACAAACTTCAAAATATAATTTTGTAGTCTGTATCTTTGTCTTGTCTTTATTTAAACATCATTAAAAAAGATACATTTACTTGTACAAATTATTGTATGATAATATGTTTTTAGTGAATATTTCTTAAACTAACTGTATTTTCTTAACCCACTGGCTATTTCTTGTTTTGAGCATAAACATAAACTTTTTTATTATTTATAAATAAAATAAGAAGAATGCCAATGTGCTAATACAATTATTTGTCTTAACATCCATTATTTTAGTACTATTTATATACTATTATAGTAATATTTTGAGCTTATATTATTATTAGCTTATATTTTTATATTTCCATTTTTCATTTTCATTTTAAAATTAAAAATGTTTTTTTTTTATAGTGTAAGTATTTTGTTGTGCTTTTGTCATTTGTTTTCAGGTAAAAAAAACCTTTTCTATTTCTATTCTAAATTTCTATTTAGATTTAATTTATTTTTATTTCATTTTTAATTTTAGTACTTCAACTTTATCTTATTTATTTTAGTTAGTTGCCAAAGCAATGTGTTTTAAGTTCATGTAATATTTATATATATTTTATTTCAACTTTATTTCAAATATCTAAAGCAGTTTTAATAGTTAACGATAAAAATATTGTAAATAAGTTTATTTCTCAATTAAATATATTTTGTTTTAAGGAAGTTTAGATCTTTTTATTGAAAAACGCTGCAAAAATACTGATTAAGGAAATGATTTCTTGCTATATGATGTTAGCCTTGTTGAGAAACAATCCCACGCTAGTGTACCTCCGGTGGGTGAGGAAGCTGCCACTGACATGGCCAGAGCCATCGCAGCCTGGGGTGGGGCAGGTCATGCCGTCTGTCTTGCCAGACTTCCAGGAGAAAGGCGCTCCGTTCACATAACCGTCTTTCTGACGCTTGGCGGCCAGCGGGCAGCCGGATGCACTGCGGTGGGATGCATACTTCCCTGTCACATGACCCTGGCCATCACAGCCTGGCACTGGACACCTAAAAACATTGGGCACAGCAGGGACAAAGTTCACACACACACACAAGCAAGAGCAAGGAGCCATGCACGCACACACACACACACACATTGTGAAGTTCCTACTGCAATTCTCCTCAGTAGAACTGGTCGATTTAGACTTTACACCTGTAAATTACTGCAAGCAACACTAAAATTCTTTGGATAGTTGAAGGAATTTAAAGAAAATGCACCTGATTGGCTCCTGGTCATCCTTGTCCTCCTTACTGTGCATTATTTTAATACCACTCTTCTTTGCCCGGGGACAACCTGAAAGACTTCAGAGCAAGACATTTTTTTTTTAATCCACTGGTGGGTCAAATCAAAATTTGATGTGCATATTTGTGAGTCTTCACCTTCTATGTGAGGCATAGTTGCCTGTGATATGCCCAGAGCCATCACAGCCAGGAGTAGGACACCTGCAAGCAATGAAAACATGAAAAAGATTAATGTAACCTCAGACAGACCTCATTTTGAGGGTCAACCGCGGTGCCGTGTAAACACGAGTGCGTGAGGGCTTACTTCAGATCCTGGGAGTTTGATGTCATCATACCACGCATGCCCTTGTCAGCCAGTTGGCAGCTTGATAGCCTTAAGAGAGGATTTGGGATGAGACATGGTATACTTGTACAGCTGCAACTAAATTGCCCTCAGGGTCATTTTATCATTAAAGAGTTTGACATGCAAATACATTAATTGTACTTTGGAAAAAATATGTTTTAAAATCTCTTAAACTTTCATTAGTAGCCTAATAAAAACTTTTATTTTACATGGATGCTGAGATCATATGACCAGCTGAAAAATACAAACTTGATCTTGAATAAATTAATCATAGCTGACTGCGAATAGTAGATTTTTACAAATGGCAGATTTTGCTTATACTTGATGCTGTGTCTACGACACTAGGTGTTAGTAAGTCAGATGATGATGAAGATAATTGCCAGCACAATATAAATAAAATACTGAGCATTTTTATAATAATTTTATGTTTATATTTTCAAATAACTTTAACAGACAGGATTTAATTTAGTCTGTTAAAATATAGAAGGCAAATGAGAGATGTACTAAATAAAACGGACATTTGGACATCATAATATCATTTTTAGAACAGAAAGTCATGATGGCACCAGTCGTTTTAGGTAGACACTATCATTCAAAAGTCTGGAGGTCTGTAAGATTTCTTTATAAGACTTCTATGCTCACCAAGGCTGCACTTATTTGATCAAAAATAAATATTATTACAATTTAAAACTATTTTTCTCTATTTGAATATATTTTAAAATGTAATTTATTCATGTGATGGAAAAGCTGAATTTTCAGCATCATTACTCTTCAGTGTCACCTTCAGAAATCATTCTAATATGCTGATTTAAGTTAAAAACAGTTGTGCTGCATTTTGTTCAGCATTTATTTGAAATAGAAATCTTTAGTAACATGTTTTTTATGCATTGAATGCATCCTAGATGATTAACAGTATTAATTCCTTATTGGTAGTGTTAGTGTACAATGGACACACTAAATAATATATTAAAAAAATCAAGCTACAGCATCATATGTAAACAACAGGGAATTCTATGCTTACGTGAGAAGCTCCTTCTTGCCCTCCTTGCAGGATGCATATTTGTGTTTGGGACTGGGGAGGGACACCTCTCCTGAATACTGCTGCTCTTCTAATAGATCCTGAAAGGGGTCCAGGTCATCCTGAAAATGAGGATGGAGAAAGAAAAAGAGAGATTTCAGTGCATGTTATGATGCAGAATAAGGAGGAAGAATAGTACAATGGCCTGAGTCATTTCATAATATACGGTGCAGTTTACATATCAAAAAATCCATGCCATTATAACACGGCGCAAAAAAGAACACAAAAACTCTCACACAGCCTAATTTGCATGAATTCAAATTCGCCAACAATTTAGCAAAAACATCAAATCCCTTTTGAAATAATACTAACAACAGTTTAAGTCTGGAGGTTCATTAACGACTAATTAACAGAGGAAAATTCCTATTTCAAGTCAGAATCACCGGTGAAGTGAAGGCATGCAGTACCAGCACTGTACACTAGATGTCCTTTCAGTCCTACTGTCCTTCAAATCACTACAATAGGAGAAAATACAGCTTCCTTAAAGGAATAATTCACCCAAAAATGAAAATTATCCCATAATTTACTCACCCTCAAGCCACTCTAGGTGTATATGATTTTCTTCTTTCAGCCAAACACAATCAGAGTTATATTAAATAATATCTAGGCTCTTCCCAGCTTTGTATAGTGTCCAAGTTTTTGAAGCTCCAAAAAGTACATCCATCCATCATAAAAGTAATCCATACGACTCTGTGGGTTAATAAATGCCTTCTGAAGCGAAGCAAAGGGGTTTTGTAAGAAAAAAATTTAAAACTTTATAAACTATAATCACTGGCTTCCGACAACAGAAGTCTGCACGTTCTAGAGAGAGAGGAGTTCCGGTGGAAGAGTGACCTCTGACCTTGTAGGATGTAGGCGTAGTGTAAGAGAAACAAACACAGAAGTGCAGAGGACAGAGCAAAACAAAACGCCGGTCAAGAATTATAAGTCTAAAACAAGATTTAAAGAAAAATGTGAGAGGATTTTGATTTAAGAGAAGACGAGCTACATCCTGCATCATACGTCGGGTCAGAGGTCACCCTTCGCCAGAACTCGGCCATTCCTGAAAGCCAGTGATTATTGTTTATAAAGTTTTAAATATGGATATTTTTTCGCTTCAGAAGGCATTTATTAACCCACGGGAGTCGTATGAATTACTTTTATGATAGATGGATGGCTTCAAAAACTCGTACACAATTCAATGCCATTACAAAGCTGGTAAGAGCCTGGGTAATATTTAATATAACTCCGATTGTGTTCGGCTGAAAGAAGAAAGTCATATACACCTAGGATGGCTTGAGGGTGAGTAAATTATGGAATAATTTTCATTTTTGGGTGAACTATTCCTTTAACAAGTTTACTGTTTAAGGTTTACAAGGGACAAAGCAGCTGTTTAGATATTACTAAATTGTGCCCTCGCCAACACTTTACAGATAAACAATTTTATATTATAAATAGGTTATTGTGCTCGAATGCAGTGGAAAGAAAGGGGGAAGAATAAGCCTCTGCCTACGGATTGCTTTGGAAGTGGGCTGAACAATCACATAAGCAGTAAACGGTAACCCTACTATGAATAGCACTACCCTACCAACCAAGTTAGTTGCTAACAAAAAGCAAAACGCCTGGTGAAAGAAGATGTGAACAACCAAAGAGAAGTTGCCTCTCAAGTATTTTAATAGTCATAGATTTATAGTAATTTTAAAATTAGTTGTTGCAACATTATTTGATTAAACTTTCATGCTAAAATGTGACTGACATTTGGAAAGTTTTGTTTTAAATGTGAAGTGTGTAATTTCCTACTTTTGCTACTACACCACTAACAGAATGGCAGAAATAATGATTGCTTTCAAACACGTTTCCTGAACACTCCTCCCGTCAGCTATTGGTTAGAGAAACAGATAGCTCCACCCTAATCTTACGCCACCGGTTAAGTCAATGGGCCCTATTTTAACGATCTGAGCACATGGTCTGAAGCGTATGGCGCAGGTGCATTTAGGGTGTGTCCGAATCCACTTTTGCAAGTTTAACAACGGAAAAAACGGTTAGCGCACCAGGCACATGGTCTGAAAGGGTTGTACCTAGTCTCTTAATGAGTCATGGGTGTGTTTTGGGCGTAACAAAAACCAATTAGAGTCTCATCTCCCATTCCCTTTAAAAGCCAGTTGCGCTTGCACCATGGCGGATTCACTATTTACATGGTATACATTATACACTTCTCCAGAGAGGAATCCTTTTATTTTTAATATTTCAAAATGTTTGTGTGCTTCTGTGCATCCCTGTGTGTAATAAGCAGAGTGTACACACGTTGTGCACCAACTATAGGTGCATATTACTAACGCGCCTTTTAAATAACACAAAAAATACTGCGCTATTGACTTTAGACCAGGTTTTTGTTGGTCAATGGTAACGCGCCAACAATTCACCTGAACACACCTCGTTTTCAGACCAGCCCTCCCATGGGCCAACAGATAGGCGCGAGTGCATTTGCCATTTAAACAACATGGCGCTGGATGTGAAAATGATAACTGTATCGGGCTGAAACTAGCAAAAAACACTTGTGTCACGCCTGCCGTTGCATTGCGTCTGGTATATGATAGGACCCGATGTTGCTGTGTCGGGATACTCAAACACAAAATGTTTTGTTAGCACCATAGTGTTTACACTTTTTGGCGGAAGTTGTGTTTACATAGAATAAGAGAAAGCATTTTAACAACAATTAGTCATTTATTCTCATTTAGATTATCCTCTATTTAATGCCAAACTCTCAGAAATCGATCTATTTAGACACTGATCACATTCTACATTGCTACAAAAACTGTGGGCATAAAAAAGGGTGACAATGATCTAAATTCTCTAAGTAAAGTGAGTGCTACGGTCCATCTCCAGCCAGACTCAAGGGGTGTTGGTTGAAGGGGGCAGTACCTCCTTGTGGTCCTCGTCCAGGCGTTTGATCTTGGTGTAGTCCACAGGCAGGTCCCAGCAGTCTGCCGTGCTCATCTGGTAGCAGTGGCTGTTGAGCAGGGCCTGCCGCTGGGGTGACATGGGCTGCAGGGGGGTCAGCACTGTACCCCCACTGCCCTCCCCCATCCCTCCAACTCGGCTTAGATCCAGGGTTCCGTTCTCATCTCCATCTCTGTCATCAGGGCTCTGCCATGAAAAAAAGAGGGAGGAGGAGGATTGTTAAGAGAATTAAGAATAAAGGGAATAATTAAGAGGTAAAAGGATGAGAAAGAAGCAGAGTGAGATACGGAAGGGAAGGATGACAGACGAGGATGTTTTCAGTTTAATTATGAAATCAAAATGGACAATTCTTATATTTTATATTGCTGTGTCTATTATAAATGATTTATTAGTGCACATCTTTCTTTTAGGGAAGAAAAGACGGATTTCTTTGCCGTTTTTGCACCTTTAAACAACTTACAGGAACACAGGCAAAACATCTCGAAGGAGATTTTCTGTTATAATTTACTTAGTTGAACCTACAAACGCATTTTCTTTCTTTCTCCTTCCCTGCGTTGGGCATGAATAATTAATATGGTTGCATTGTTTGACCATTTGCCAGTTTTATTTACACTGTTGTTGCTGATTTTGTTGGGATGTCAAGCTGTATTTGTACCTCTCCTTAAAATGATTAGTTAGTTGTTTGCTACCCTAGTCATGTTTCATGCACTGTACAAAGTCTTAAGGTCTGTATTTGGCCTATTATGAGACAACAAACACTTTGTTTTGCATGTACAAAAATTTGGGGTCAATACGATTTTTTTATCGCTTTTTATCAAGGATCATGTGACACTGAAGACTGGAGAAATTATGCTGAAAATTCAGCTTTGCTATTACAGGGAAAAAAATCTGAGTTGTCAAATCGATTAATCGTGATTAATCGTATCTGACATAAAAGTTTTCGTTTACATAATATACCATATACTGTGTGTATATAATTTCTTATATATAAATGTAAATATTTTATATATAAATATAACATATTTTTCTTAAATATATGCATGCATATGTGTTTATTTATATATACACATAATAATTATACACAGTACACACACATATATTATGTAAACAAAAACTTGTATCTTAGATGCGATTAATCGCGATTCATTGACTTGACGGCACTAAAAGATAGAAAACTGTTATTTTAAATTTAATAATATTTTTACAATATTACAGTTTTTACTGTATTTTTGATTATTTAAACGCATGTCAGCATAAGAGACTTCTTTCAAAAACATTGACAAGCCTTACCGACCTTAAACTTACATTTCTCATATAAAACAAGATGAAATGCAGTGCATAACATTGAACAATTGCACAGAATGCTTAAACTTAGAAAAAAAAACATTTCTAGATGTACAATGATTGCAAATTCTGACAACATTTTAAGTTCAAATAATAGAGTAGATAAATTAAACTGGGGAAAAAACATCTAAACAGTAGCCTTCAGTTGTTTTTTTTAAATCCTGAAATCACCTCATTTTTTTACTGTGTGGGAAAGGATTGGAGGAAAAAAGATACAAAAGAAGAGAGTGTGAGCATCTTTGCGCTGCCCTAAATCTCCATGTACAGCTGCTTATTAGTGAATATATAGAGCCCTGCATCTCCTCACTACCTCTGTCCCTCTTTCTCTCTCTCTCTTTCATTTTCATCCCCACTCCCTCCAGCCTGCTGCCTCACTGTCCTTAAAGAGAGGTCATTGTCTTTCCTATGTACCCAGAGGGATGCTGGGAGTGCTGGCTTGGCCGAGACCACAGCTGAAATCGACATTAATTCTACTTGCCTCGGTGAGAGAGGGTAGGGGCACCACTACTCCAGCATTCCTGCAGCTGCCAGCTTCCTCTGGTCCTCTCCAGCCCCTCGCTCTCATTATCACCATACAGATTATGTCTGAAATCGATGTGCCACTAAAGCAATCATGGCTCGCTCAGACCATTAGGCTCATATGATGACTCTGACTCTAGAAGAGAGGTCCTGCAGGAGCTCACAGAGGTGCTGCTGTCATTCATTGTATTAAATCACACCCTGTGCAAATGAGCTCGGTAGCTGGGACGAGAGGACCAGGGGTTTGCCCGAATGACTCTAAACTGGCATGCCCTCATTTCAGCGCCCTACCTGGCTTTGCCGGCACAAAGCGCAGTCATAATGGAAGGCAGTGCAGAGAAACTAAGAAATACCCAGTGAGAGAAAGACAAATATATTAACAGTACAAGTGGGTGAGCGTAAGAGAGGAACTGGCAGGAAAAAGTTGTCGACCCTCACCTGTGCCAGGAGCTCTGGGCCTTTCCCGGTGAGGCTCTGGGGCATCTCTCTGCAGCGCGTGGACAGGTTGAGGATGGCGGTGGCAGCCATGTGGGCGGCTTCCATGTCGTGCGTGTAGTCGAAGCTGCTCTTGCTGCAGGTGCTGCTGGCGCTGCTTCCTCCTCCCCCTCCTCCTCCTCCCCCTCCGCCTCCTCCACAGCTGAGACTGCTGCTGCTGCTGGGAGCGTAGCTGCTCGTGGTGCTGCTGGCCGGGCTTGAGGTCTTACAGTAGCGCTTGGCTGCACAAATAAACATATACCGGGTCAGACGGGCTACATGCAGTTGGATGGATGGATGGATGGATATTAGCAATACTAATAATAATAGAGAGAGAGAATACTAGAATGCTAGAATGAATGAAAGGTAGATATACAGACAGACAGATAGATACACACCAACGCACACACACATACACAATGGCTTATTAGATGAGCTGATGTTTCATGATGAATGCTGTGAGAAATTGAGTGTGAGTGAGGGAGGGAGGGAGAGAGAGAGAGAGAGAGAGAGAGAGAGAGAGATGGTTTGACAGTGTATCTAGGTTTCGTGCAGAGGGCTACACATTGTTAACATGAAATCTAAGACCTGCGTGGAAAGCATTAATGCAGCATTTCTTTATAAATCCACATTCATAGACAAACTCTGGTCTGCATCCAGACAGAATATCTGAGAAAAAAATCAGTTACTCACTAAGTATCCTCAAATGCTGGAAACTGACAAATCAGCAGCTAAAATGCCGTTATAATCACTTATTCAAGATTTATACTACTCTCCCATTTGATCTTATTTTTCATCTCATTTTGCAGTGAGACAAATGGCAATGCTGCCATTACAACTAAACTGGGTGTAACTAATTGATGTTGCCAACCGAGTCTAAATGAAGTGCAGTTAATTTCTAACATTAATTAAATGTTATTCTCATTAATTTTTTTTTCCAAGGCTTAATTTTCTTCATTTGTCTCATTTATCAAAAACTGAATTTCTTTGATAAAGCATGCAGGCAAGCAACATCACTTGCAAGAATGCTCTTTAATTTCAGGGATGTGGTATGTGTTCTGATTTCAATAACATTGTCTATATTATCACTGCAGGGCATGCTGTAATGCTCCTTATGGGCAATCAAGACTGTCCTGATGTAATAACCATGAGTTATAATGAAAATGAGTTATTTTAAGCACAGCTAATGAAACCGTACCAAAATATCCAGCCGAATTCTGTTGACAGGAAATCTCTACAATTTCTGGCTTGGGCGTGAAATCAACTGCTACCATTTTGAACAAAATCGTTCCAGTTAATTTGATTCCTTCACAAATGTAAGTGCACTCATTTATCAAGACCAGGGCTGCAGTTGAGAGCTACAGTGCATTACCAAACAAAACAAAACAAAACCTAAAAAAAATTAAGCTTGAAACAAAGACAGAAAAACACAATGTTTGAGGAAACTGAAAAACACACATCTAGACATTAGGTTTTTAAATCTGGCATCATGCAAAAATACATAACTGCCTTCAATAGCAATATGCATGTATGCATATATATATATATATATATATATATATATATATATATATATATATATATATATATATATATATATATATATATATATATATATATATATATATATATATATATATTTATCCATTTTTCACAGACATGCATTTGGTGGACAAAAATAACCATCCAGCAATAATTCTATTAAAGGAGCTGGTTTGTGTACCTAGGTTATTAATAATTTCAGAAGCCAATAAGTAAAGTAGAATTTCCAATAAAGGGGCACTGAACTCGACGGATGCTTGTGAAAATCCAAACTAAAGCTTTTATTAAGAATATGCCTTAACTTCAAAATAGAAAACAGAAAAGAAAAGTACCACAAGGACGTCTGTCTGTACAAAACTAACTCTCTTTCAAATCTTATTTCAATCTGATCTCAAGAGAGAGGCCAGTGTATCAATTCTGACTCTTGCTACCTTGCCAGCTTCAATGACAGAGGAAAGAATAACAAAGACAAGCTTGCCATCATATCCTTTGGGTGAGGTGTCCCGCCCATGGTTCTTTGGGGTGAGGGACCTTTTGCCGTAGGCATGAGACTGGTTGTCATAACTGCTGCTGTAGTCGAAGCTGGCCTTGGAGTACTTCTCCAGCTCCTTGGCCAGGTTGGATCGTGGAGTGCTGGTTGGGACGTTATTTTTGTACCCATACTGTGGGATCTCCAGCTGTTTCACGAAGCACATGGGCCTGGAACAAGTGACAAAGACAGGGAATCAAGGTTGAATATCAGAGGCCTGGACATATTATACTTAAAATCAACATGAATCACTGCTTGCAACCTCATTTCCAACCATATTCACAATTAGGGCTTGACATGAACTTTCTTGCTCATCAGCCATTGTGGCTATTGGTTTTCCAAAGTTACTAGCCACTTTGACATCGATATCATGGGGAAAATTTTTTATATTATCTCATAATTCAGCTGCCACTTTAAGACCTGACGCACAGATCCTTTATACTATTACATGTGCTTTCTTTCTCAACTGTTTACGTTCCCTTAAAACTGAACTGACTGTGTTTACGCGAATACTCGCCAAGACTAGCTTTTTGACATTATTTTGTGAGTATTTGAATGTTTAGCACAATAAGCAATGAAAAAGAACTAAATTTAGTACTGAGAGGCGGCTTTATGTGCGTGCACTTTGGGTGTGAGCACAAAAACTGCACGAATGAGTAAAATTATGCGCAATACATGCAATCCCACACTGAAATTTAAGCCCTGTAACGCCAACAATATTCCTCCGGAGCAAATTAAACAAGTGAGTGAGAGGAGGCGGGTTTGTGTCAACTCGCTGTTGGAGAGATGAGAGCGAGAAAGCGCAGAAGGTATCGTGCATCTATTCTGCGGAAAATTAGTAATGGAAGCGTTTCAGATATTTCAGTATCGTTATGTATCGAAAAATCTACATTTTTGACAACACGACAATGTACTAGTTTATTATTTCAGATGCCTTTTTAAAGACTACAATTGAAAAAAGTATACAAGCCACTGCTGAAATGCACCCGTATTTGCCAGGTTGGCGGGTCTAATTCATAATGTAACTTATTTCAAAGCAAAACAGGATATTCAAAAGAAAAAAAAAGTGGGGATGTTGTAATCATCTGGATTAATTTTAAATTAATTAATTTATTTATTACATTTTTAAATTCCTCAAATTGTTTTTAGGATTTAAAAATTACATGCGGGTAAGTAAATTATATATTATATTATAATAAATAGTATATTAGACATTATTACTTGTATATGTATACATACACACACACTTATAGTGTATATATAGCTATTTATCTATTAGTTAACAATAGCCTAAGACATCAGTGAAAAAGGGAAAGTCTTTTTCAAAGGAAGAGAATCAAAATAATTACAAATAATATTCTTTTTAAAGCTGCACTGGAACCTGCACCCTGGAACAAAAAGCACTATACATTATACATTTAAATGTGAATTGAATTAATGTACCATTTCAACAACAATTCAAAGTCAGGCTTATTGCATTATATCTTTATTAAACATATGGCATGGAGGGTCACATATACCTCAAGACGCGGTCTGACGCTTGGTTGGACTTGACACTGTCGCAGGGGTGATGTTTCTCCTGAACCTTTGCCATCTTCTCGGCGGCAGCTATGGGACATCCCGAGAGACTGCAACAGTAGCAGAGCAATTTATGTGGTGTTAACATTACGTTACGAGCAGCATGTAAGGGCACACACACAAACACACACACACACGCACACGCACACGCACACACACACACACACACACACACACACACACACACACACACACACACACACACACACACACACACACACACACACACACACACACACACACACACACACACACTCAAACGCACACACATGCCCTAGCCTGATAGCAGAAGTTGAAGAACAAAGTGAGATATGAGGGAATGTATAATACCAGCATATGGAGACAAGTCTGTCAGAGAGAATAGTCCGCTTTTTATGACATTCTCTGAATACAGACTTCCAACGTGTTTGCAAAATCCTGGTATGCGTGTGTGTGTGGTACATGGGGATATTTATGTATGAATTATGCATTTCATGTGGCCTAGTTCTATAGTATGAAGGCAAAGCTTTGCAGATATCTGCTGGGCATTTCTGGCTGGCTGGCTTCAGAAAGCTCCTCACAGCGAGATACCGCAGTCATTTCAGAGACACACTACAGCAAACTGAGCTTCAGAACATCCAGCTACGCTCCCTTGCTCTCCTTTTTTTTCCTCCTTTCTCACTTGCTCTCTTTCTCCCTTGTTTCTTCCTCTCATTACTCTCTCGATCTCCCTCTCCGTTTGTTTTTTCTCCCACTTTTCTGTCATCTTCTCTCTCTCTCTCTCTCTCTCTCTGTAATCCTTTGTATGGTTGGGAACTGCCTTCTTATCGTCTGCAATTTTCTTATTGTCTTCTGGTAATACGGAAACCCTTCAGTCACTCTCAAAATATAAAAATTAAACAAATGAGACAAAAATACAAACAGAAAAAACCCCACACGCGCTGCAATTTCAAAAACACAAAAGCGTATAAGCACAGGGTACTTGTGCATTTACAGGAATGGAATTTGAAAGAAAAAAAAGTGAGTGAGTGGTGACTGACAGACGGAAGGATGGCTGTCACTATGCTGAGTTGCCATGACAACCATGCGATGAGGAATGTGTAGACAAACCATATATACTGTACAAGGTTGTTATATTCTCATATTATACATTTTGTTTTCTTCAGCTCAACCCTTCTAATAATGTGTGAGTGTGTGTGTGTGTGTGAGCATGTCCCACAGGAGCTGTTCCATATAACATGGCCTGCAGCGACTTCGGGTGGAGACTGCATCTGTCTGAATGTACACCATGTGCACATGGAGGCACATCTTAACTGCATAAGTGTTGTACTGTATGTGTGGAGCTCTCATTCTTAAGAAAATTAAGATAAAAAACAATCAAATAAATTATATATACAGTTATATATTATATTTTTTCTCTATTAGATTTTTAAACAGTCTCAATTAAATAGAATTAAATAAATATTAAACTGAAATGTAATCATAATTATAGCTTATTTATTTTATTAATTTTCATTCAAATCTTGTAAATGTAAAAACAGCTTCTTAAATAATAATAAAATAATATATAATTCTAAATAATAATTCTATTTAATATTTATTAAAGTATTAAAATTAATAATATATATAAAAAAAAAAAAAATAAATAAAAAAAAAAATAAAAAAAAAAAAAAAATATATATATATATATATATATATATATATATATATATATATATATATATATATATATATATAATTGTATATTACAATTATATACAGTATTAGTTCAATATAATAAAAAAAAATATTAATTCAAATTGTTATTTAGAATTATATATTATTATTAGTATTTTTTTTTTGTTGAGGTTTTAAAAGTTCACCATGCCCCCTCCTTCCCGGTGGGAATTGAATCCTAAATCTCCAGTCTGCAATGTCAAAAGTGCCAATGTGCAAATAAAATATTTGAGCCTGGAGCCATGTGTTTCTATCATCCAGCCGAGCTCAGCACAACACAAACAAATCAGTCCCTCTTCTCCTTCCTGAAAGCAAGGCTCCATCTAAATCCATGTACTCTTCAAATTCCCTGTATAAAGTGTGTAAAAAGACTTGAACATCAGTCCCCACAGTGCCGCCAGTTTCTTCTCTCCACGTCCCTTCCAGCCACTCACCTGCGGTGGGAGTTCCTGTTGCTATTTACATGGCCGCGTCCCGAGCAGCCAGGCGTGGGGCACTTTAGAACATTCTCATACATTGCAAGAACTTGGACAAACAGAGAGGAGAGGGCGAGAGAAGGTTAGGAGGATCCAGAGTGAGTATGAAAGCCTTGTGTTTCATTAAGCTGAACGGGCTCAGTGACAACAGCATGCACATGCTCCTAAGAAACGTTCCAGCTGAAATCAGTTAAACATAAAGTTAGTCACCATATGGTGAAAGAAGAATCTAGGCATGCAATGTGTTAATGGCATGCGCGTTGTGTGAAAGCATTGGCGTAAGAGGAAAAGAAATCTCTCTTCAATAAGAACCGATTTATTTTTGGTGAACTGAATGAGTCTAGCCATTAGGTTGTCTATGACACATCCTGCAGCGCTACGTCTCTGGGCCTGCAGTAAACTGACTCATCAGAACCCGCCTGTGACACGATCCTCATCCAATTAGAGGTGTGACAAGAGGTAGGGATGAAAAAGCTGCTTTGCGTCTAAGAGATCACTGCAGCCATATTGAGAAACGGGCTAAAATTACACAAAAGCGCCAATCAGCACATCCAGAAAAGCAAAGAGCGCCACCGCTTTGGGTGGAGGAGGAAATACACTCATATGCATTACAGACATGCTAGAAAAGAGAGGTAAAACATGCCCACAGCACTTGACAAACACACATGGGAACATTTATCAAGTGCAAACGACCATCCAAATTTGGCTTACTTTCTGGTGGCACGCGGTCTTTGTGGGGGCAGCCGGACAAGCTTCGATGGTGAGGATACAGCCCCGTGACATGGCCCGTGCCATCACAACCCGGGGTCGGACACTTGCTTTCTTTTTTCTCTCCCCTTGAGTCTGCAAGCAAAGACAGTTATTGGCATATCCTGTTACAAGCACAGTAAGAAAATCCCATTAACCTGCTGGATTCTTTGTGATAACATTTATGCCCCTGTTACAGCTATGTTCAAACACTGTCTGTTTGCTGTTTGCTTTGAAATTGGACACTGGAAGAATATAGTCTGAGTGAGACTTGTGGCTGAGAGGAGGGGCGGTGATGCACGAGATCCGCGTTCTGCAAAATTCTAAATTTATGAATTGGCTGCCCTGATCTGAATCAGAATGACAGAATTTACTCGACTGTAATTCAAAGAAATCCAACCGTCAGAGCACAGAGGAATTTCATTACACAATAAAACAAAGATCTACATCATTCATTTCAATTTATTGTGTGTATTAATTCCCTGCAGAATATATAGAATATGTCGAATTTAGCTTCGCTAAACTAAGTTCAATACTGTCAAAATTCATAACTAACATTTTAATTTTGCTGTACAGCAGGACAAAATATCCACCACAATATTACAGATAACTGTACAAAACGAAATATTCTCATTAAAATTTGAATGTATTAAATATAAAACATATTGGGCTATACAGTAAGTGCACTAAAATAAGCATGAGTGGCCTATCGGAAAATTTTATAAATCGTTAATTTTGTGATTTTGTTTTATGTATTGTTAAGCAAGATGAAAATTCTAAATATAATGGGAGCTAATGATTATAATATAATTATAATATAATAATTAATATCCCACGATAACAACCGCTAAAAACTGATAACCCAGGCTCATCCGGGTAACTGTCACTGAATTAGCTAAGAACATGGAATTTTTACGTTTGGTGAGCTAATAAAATATTAAAACTCAAATCAATATTTGACAGTTACAGTTATTTAATTAAGTCATCCGGTATCACGCACTCTCTCTTGTTTAATACAAATGCAGCTGCTGCCATTTTATGATGATTGTTTTGTACACTGTAATGGGTTATAAGATAAACAGGTACGATTTGAAAACAGTTTAATTTCAAATCAATATCTCTTATCCCCATAATTATTTATGTGGTGAAATACCGCTTAATAAGTGGTATAACTGGACCATATCCCTTAAAGGTCCGTCTAGTTTGAACTTGCCGCTTGCTAGCAACTGCCCTCTCCGCGGAAGCTTTGCGTTTAAAGAGCTAATAAAATATTTTGACTCAGATCAATATTTCATGTCTATTTATTTACTTATGTGGCAAGTAGCCGTGTAATAAGCGGGATAATGTACATCCAGCCGGTTGTTATCGCAGAATAAACCCCTTTAGGGTGATGCAAGACCCCTTTGCTTCACGCCAGAGTCCTGATCATAACAATAGCAATAACAACTAGCTGGATGTACATTAGTCTATCCCTCGCATAATATAATATAAGTGAATATAATATACAATTGTGCGCATTGAGAAAAAAGCTCATTTATTTATAATCACCTTACCTAAAACATATAAAACAATCTTTCTGAGGAACGAGGTATCAGAGGATAAGGAAATATACATTATACGCATAAACCTATCAATGTTTTCATCTCACAGCATTTTATTCTACATAGACCATCCAAGATGTTCATGTGTGCTATTGATATTAAAATACAAGCGACTGATTCAAATTCATGCTGGTAAATAAGTTAACGTTTCCACTATAACAGTTCCCCGTTATTAGCTTGCAAGTGAAACCGGCAAGATAATATGTTCAGCTTTCACTGGTTCTGGTTTGCGCTGTGCATAGTTTCTACCATGAGACTAAACAGGGAAAACCAGCATAATGATAATACAGAACCATAATAGCACCCATTGGCTGATCAATAAAGTTGTGGGTACGTTTATCAGTACATGCATTCTCTGATATTCAAATCGGTTTCGCTACGAGAACATATTTGTTATATCCT
This sequence comes from Gobio gobio, assembly GCF_949357685.1. Classification (NCBI taxonomy): domain Eukaryota; kingdom Metazoa; phylum Chordata; class Actinopteri; order Cypriniformes; family Gobionidae; genus Gobio; species Gobio gobio. The sequence goes on from NC_137105.1 coordinate 20,448,442, forward strand.
TCCCTGTTTTATTAGCCAAAAATAACTGCTGTAAAACTCCACAAGCACGCAATAATAATGCACCCTGTCAGTCAGAACAGTGAGATGTTTAATAACGACGCTCCAATAATTAGAGCCAAGAATAGTTTCTGGAGACGAGGTGTGAAATCGTGGTGTAATTCTATAATTACACGACCCTCTGACTTGCTGTGGTCGTGCACTGAAAACAACAGCAAACTGCGATAGGAAGCACAGAGACACTATCTTTAATGGAAACCGTAGTGCAAATGGAAGGTAATGAAACATACGAAGCAGTGCCTTCAGAGCAGAGACAATTGATGAACCTTTTAAAATGCTAGATAGGAAGAGCAGTTAGGTTGGGTAACTACAGGTGATCTGAGGATCCTTAACACCATAACCACTGTTAAATGTGATGTTGATACGCTCCTGTAGTTCCCGATTGCTAATATCTGCATATATCAGAGAACATGGCTCACTCCCAAAGGGAGTGGGTGTGGATTGGGAAGGATTTGAGGTAATAAACCATGTATGGGATCCAAGAGATGAGATTTGCTTTCCTAACGGGCCATGCAGATTGCCATTACTCATGCCTGACAAGGTAAGTCTCTGATGTTACCATGTCAACCTATTTTAGCAACATAAGCTGTTGTCATTATGGAAGTTGCTAGCCGGGAGACCTGAGTGTTTAAAACAAGCCCCAAAAATGTTTCTGTCTCACCAAAGTGACCCCATAGTCATCAATGTCATCGGCGCAGTGTGTGACGGAATGTTAAGTGACCCAAGACAATGGAGAACAAATGCTGCAACAGCTTTCAGGATGAGAAAATTATTTTCATATTCAAAAGATTTCTGTTTGTGAAAAACACTCATTTATGGAAACAAATACACTCTTTCGATTCCACATCAGAATAAAAAAATAAATCTGTTAAGTGTGCAAAAATGCTTAAAATAAATACAAATTCACAATGGAACATATATGTGACCCTGGACCAGTAATAGATGAGATGTATACATCATTTGGAAGCTGAATAAATAAGCTTTCCATTGGTGTATGGACAATATTTGGCCGAGATACAGCTATTTGAAAATCTGGAATCTGAGGGTTCAAAAAAATATTGAGAAAATCGCCTTTAAAGTTGTCCAAATTAAGTCCTTCGCAATGCATATTACTACTAATAATACATTTTTATATATTTATGTCAGGAAAATTTACAAAACATCTTCATTGAACATGATCTTTACATAATATCCTAATGATTTTTGGCATAAAATAAAAATCTATCATTTTGACCCATACAATGTATTGTTGGCTGTTGCCACAAATATACCTGTGCGACTTATGACTGGTTTTGTGGTCCAGGGTCACATATTTATGAGAAATAAAGTCGCATTGTGAGATATAATATCACAAATAGGAAAAATAAATCCGCAATTTTGAGATATGAACCTGGTTTCACAGACTGGGTTTAGATTAAGCCAGGATTAGGCCTTTTAGTAGCATTTTAGTAGCTTTTATAAAAGTGCCTTAGAGAAGAAAAAAAACATCACTGGTGTGCATCTTGAGACAAAACAATGGCACTGACATATTTTAAGATATGTCAGTGCAAGTTGCTTTCAGTTAAACCAGCTCAAGCATGCATTTTAGTCTGGGACTAGGCTGAAGGCTTGTCTGTGAAACCGGGGAATGAAGTCGCATTGTGAGATATATCACAATTAGGAGAAATACAGTCACAAATATGAGATACAATGTCACATTGTGAGATTTAAAGTCACAATTACCAGGAATAAAGAAATAAAAAAGGAAATACTGAATTTATATCTCACAATTGTGACAGTAAACAAATAAAACTGGTAATTGTGAGAAAATGTTTAAAATAAGAAATAAAACGTCACACTGGAATATAGTCACATCACGTCACATCATGAACTATAATATCACAATTAGGTGAAATAAAGCCACAATTAGGAAAAATAAAGCCGCAATTGTGAGAAATTAATCCCTATTGTGAGATATAATGTCATGTTGTGAGATTTAAAGGTACGATAACCAGGAGAAAAAATAAAATAAGGAACATTTTTACTTTATTTCTCACAATAACCAGAATAACCATTTTTATTCGCTTCCTCAGTGACAGAATATGGCTTCTATATTCTATAAACGTGATAATGAAGGGGAACTATAGCTACTGAAATCTCTGCTGAAATGCAAAATCTCATTAGAAGTTTTATTTTTACCTTTAGGGTAATATGCTCTTTTTGCGCCATCATGATGGAGTCGGGCCTTGCGTTCTTCTGCACTGCTGCTCTGCCTTGGGCTGTGCTCTCCATGAAGGCGCTGATTGTCCCTCCGAGCCACCATCTGTTCTGATGCCATTCTGTCTCGCATAACCTTGGCACGCTCGGATTCGAGAGCAATGGCCTTTTCCAGCAGGGACAGGTTGCCTTTAGTCATGTCGAAAGCTTCATCTGAACGCTCGGACGCCACTGATGTAGTGTCCTCATCCCCTTCCTGAGCGCAGCTAGATGGGTAGCCTCTTGAAGCGGGGCTGAGCTGCTCCTCCAGTTTCATCAGATTGACCATGTCTGAGTAGTTCCTCTCAAGGGGTCTATGCTGGTCCATCTGGCAGCTGTCATACCTGGGCATGTGATGCATTGGAGGCTGATGCGGATGCGAATGCTGATGGTGATGCTGATGCTGATGCTGATGCTGATGTGGATGTGGATGCGGATGCGGATGCGAATGCGGATGAGGATGCAGATGCTGCTGCTCGGCCTGGTGCTGCAAGGCCTGGTGGCCTTGGTGATCCATCATGGGCCGCTCGGACGGTTGGGTCTCGCTAAGTTTGCGGGCCAAGTCAAAGCACTGGTTGCGTAGACACTCCAGGCTACTGAGACACACCTCCTCCTCGCTCTCCTCTGTCTGGCCCCGTCCGTTAGCGTGGCTAGCTGGGCCGGTATCCCCAGACCCGCCATCCGCGTATCCCTCGTCAGGCAGCACGGCCCCATGTCCCTGGGCCAGAAGCTTCAATGAGTCCACCGTCTCACGTACCACATCGCTATCCAAGTCAACGCTCAGCTCTCCCTTATGGCCTCCGTGTTCACTCCCATCATCCTCGTCCTCGTCGTCATCCTCGCCTGCACTGTTGGAGGAATTGCTATTCATCTCTGACTCAGTCATGGCCTGGTAGGCGGCATCCTCTGCAATTTTACCCAGGTTGAGGAGGGACTTGGCGACCAGCTCGTCATAATTCTCATACTCCTCATTGTTCATGTTGTTGTTATTGTTATTGTCCTTCTCAACTATTTGAATGGATTTTGATTGTCCACCACTGGAATAATTGTCGTCTATGGAGAAAGGAGAACAAAACAAGGAATTTGCATGAAGATTTGTAGGCAAAATGCTACTCCAAAAATACATCCTTGAATACGTTGCGCACTAAGGCCTTTCACCTTATTTTAAAAGCAAGCGGCTTGTGCGGCATGATAAATTCACAAACGAAATGTCAGTCCTCTCTATAATCTGAAGCTGCCTGAACACTATCATTATGAAAATGTAACGTCTCATGAGCGATAGCATTGATGCAGCAAATCTAAGACAAATGTCACGCCAGGGTTTCACGTACAGCTCGATGACACAGGTACAAATTGATTTAAATAATCAAATACAGTTTAGTAAGATGGTAACTGCCACTATGCCGCTGAAATATATTTGAGTATTCGGCAAAAGAATCATCAGGCAGCCTTTTAAATGTTTCACGAGACATATTTATGTTCCATAACATGTAAGCAGCACAGGCTGCTCTGAAAGCCTCTCAATTGTACTGAAAAGATTTTAGTGTTGCTAGTATTTGGGACAGAGGCGGATGAGACTGCAGGGATAAGCAGAGGATGAGGTGCTCTGTTTCTAGAGCCAGAAATATCCTCAGGAGGAGCCCATTTTCACCCGGGAAGGGTGGGGGGGTTGAGTGTATTTGACACCTCCGGGACGGCGCGTGCATGTGTGGAGGGGGGCCAAAGTTAATAACTCAGAGAGCCTCTTCTCTCTATTACTCTGGAAGCACTGTCACAAGCGATTGAGGACACCAGAGAATGAGGGTGAGACGCATACTAAGGAAGCAGTCACATCTGCTTTCCCTCAATTTCGAAAGGAGAGTTGGATTGTTCCTTGCTGTAAAATCCACATTAATTAGGATGGCGAGGACCGGCCATTCTCTGCAGGGTGTATGTAGATTTCATTGTGATTCAGCAAATTACATATACTGTATGACTTGAAACGAAAACAGGCAATTTAGGAAATAAAACATTGACTTTAATGACCGCATATTCTGTCAATTATACTTTGAAATGTCGGTTGACCTACAATAAGCTGCCCTTGATTCATATTTCATGTAGCATTCTGTGTGTCGGAGCAGCTACATGTCTTTCTGTAGTTTCTAAACATTCAATTTCCTGCTCTGCTAACATTTTCCAGAATGTTCATATAACCAAGAAACAACATTGAAACATAAAAAACCTGGACATTTTGAACATTTATGGATTTTTAAAATGGGAACACAAACATAGAGTGTGTAAATTTGTTAGAACATAAATTTGTTACCTGGGCCTAGCTGACAGAGATCATTCTCAGAACTTTGGCTAACATTGTGTAAAGATTCTCTTTTGTTTCACTTTAAGTTCTTGCAATAACCTGAATAGAATGCCCCCCCCCCCCCCCCCCCCAATGTTACCAGATCATGTCATAAGATCATAAAAGTCACATTTTACATACATACACATACACACTAGAGGGCCTGAAACTAACTTTTTGACACACCTGCCAATGACCGGTGACTTAATAAAATGTACCGCCATAAATATTTTGTACCGTCCATGAAACTGTTTTTGCAAAAACAGGCACTAATGACACCAACATTTTTGATACCAGTGAAAATGTATAATTTTCTATTCCAATTTCGACACAGCTAAAACTAGCCTAACTAATATAACATGTAAAACATTATTAAAGACAAGTAAACAGTCAGTAATAAAATAAAAACAAATGATCAAATCAGAGGCAAAAGCATAAATAAATACAATATACAAATATAGATCAAACAGTAGTTTTCAGGTACAGAAATTTTATAAAGTAAGCAAATGTAAAATAACTTTGCATAGTCTTCAATGAATAAATTAAACATCCTTATTAAGTTAAAAAAGGTATTATGTCAAGAGCAGTGAGTATCTTTCTTTGACCTTTGTTTTTTGATTAACATTAAAAACACAGACAGCAGCAGGGTTATTAGGCTGCTGTCACTTTAAAAGTGAATGCACGGATCTAATATACTGATACTGTACACGTGTTTACTTTCTCATTGACTTAAGACATAACTGACTGTTTACTAGGATACTCGCTATTTTTGACATAATTTTCTGTGAATTTGTCCACTCAAGTGCAAGGCATGAAAGAGAGCTCAGTTTTGTACTCACACACTACCTGAGTCTGACGCAGCTTTATGTGTGCGCGCTTTGGATGTGTGCGTTTGACACTTGGCGGGTGTTAATTTTAGGCCCTGTATATGTATATACACACACACATAATTAAAATGAACTGTATAAATAAATGTGTGTGTGCATATGCAAGTCTCTCCAGCTGTGTTCTGCGAATGTTCAATTCATGTTTTAAGGATATGCAATAAATCAGATAACATTGCTTACCTTGCTGATGACTATGACTATGATTTTCATAGTATTCCTCTTCCTCGTGCTCATCTTCATCATCCTCCTCTTCATCGTCTTCCTGCTCTTCATCATCCCCATCTTCCTCCAACGCTTCCTCATCCTCTTCTACCTCTTCCTCCATTTGCTCTATCCCCTCTACCTCCTCTCTCTCCACTTCCTCTTCCTCCTCCTCTTCGTCCTCTCCTGGTTCCTCGTTGTCATCCGAGCACTCTTCTTCTTCATCGTCCCCTTCCTCTTCCTCTTCTTCCACTTCTTCTACTTCCTGTTCCGTCTCTTCTCCCTCCTCCATGGCCTCTGGCTCGTAGTTTTCGTACATGGTGGGCTCTCCATCAGCCATAGTTAGAAAAGGGCGGCGTTTGGAAGCTGGCTCCTGTGGAGGTTTCTCTTGGGTTTTCCTTTTCTTAGCCAAGGGGCATCCATACACACTGCACAACAAAAAGAAAACAAAAACCCAGAGAATTATGCTCAACAGTTCTGAAAAATTACCTTGAATGTGTGAAGACTGCCTGTGCCAAAGCTCAGCCCTCAGAGATAAGAAGTATTAGAATTGTTTAAGACATAACAAAGCATTAATAACCACTGGCACATTTATTCATGTAAATGCGTGTGCTGCTTGAACTCTGGTCCCACAAGACAGTGCTATTCCTAAACCGCCAAGACTCGTTTATGAGACTTATCCTCCAAAATATAAACAAGGCAAATCTCATTCTAGCCTTAGCCCTCAATTATACAAATCCCATAATAATCAGTAGGTTTTGAGAAATTCCACTTTGATTGCAGCATGTGCAACTATATGTGGTTTGAATGTGGCATCCGATGAATCAATTATTCAGTCTTCATACAATAAAAGTTTATTTGTGGCTTTATGATTATTTTTTTCATTATTTCATTATTTAATACCAATATTGTGAGCTTTTGACTTATTCAATGATGTGATAATGATAATGATATTGATAATTATCTCTGATAAGTGCTGTAAACACTGTTTCTTAAAAGATAATCTGGCTTCTGGGGACAATTATTATTGAACTGCTGAAGCAAAAAACCAAAAAAGTATGGGGATTTTTTGAACAGAACATAGAGAGACTATTTTCAAATAATATTTCTTGCTAATACTTTTATTCATTTAACCTTACCCTCAAGCTTCCTTTAAGTCATAACCTCAAACCTTCAGCTCAGTTAACAACGGGAAGTTGAGAGTCACATCAGAGTGAGGCTTTGTAGATATAAACTGGGTTGCCTAGAATGAGAAAAGCACGCCACACACACACATTTTGAATGACGAGAGGACAATAAAAAACGTGAGCTGTGTTTTTATAACCTGTTCTCATGGCTCTTGCGCTTGGTCAGGGCTCAACGGACTGTGAAACATTCTAGATTCAAATCCCTTTTGCTGGCAGTTATCTCCTCCTCATACTCAGATACTGCCTTAACGTGCACAGATCAGCACCAGCGGACCAAGGACTTCAGGCAATATGGATCTGTGCTCGACTATATAATATAATTGACAAGGGTTGTGCCTTAAAAATGGTATGGAAAACAATAACATAGCACACTTGTTACGATTATTCACACTATAAAAAAAACCTGTGGTTGGTATTAGTAACAACTATGGTGGTTAATTTGGATGATTTGTAAAAAAAAAAAACGGAATTGAATAATAAAAAAATAAACTATGTAACAAATAAAATTTTACAGATTAAGTCAAAACCAAAATTTTAACAACTTAATAGCAATACAATCATTATGTAAAAAAAATTATATCATTTTAAAAATAAAAATAATGGTAACTTTACAATAAGGTCTCATTTATTAGCGTCAGTTAACATGAAATAACAATGAGCTATACATTTATTACAGTATTTATTAATCTTTGTTCATTTTAGTTAATGCACTGTGAACTAACATGAACAAATACAACTTTTGATTTTAATAATGTATTAGTAAATGATGAAATTAACATGAACCTTATTAAATCAAGCACCTAGGCATGCAGACTGCTTCTACAAACATTTGTGAAAGAATGGGTCGCTCTCAGGAGCTCAGTGAATTCAAGCGTGGTACCGTGATAGGTTGCCACCTGTGCAATAAGTTCATTCATGAAATTTCCTCACTACTAAATATTCCACGGTCAACTGTCAGAAGTATTATAACAAAGTGGAAGCAATTGGAACAACAGCAGCTCAGCCACAAAGTGGTAGACCAAGTAAAATCACAGAGGGGGTCAGCGCATGCTGAGGTAGAAGTTGCCAACTTTCTGCAGAGTCAATAGCTACAGACCTCCAAACTTTGTGTGGCCTTCAGATTAGCTCAAGAACGGTGCGTAGAGAGCTTCATGAAATGGGTTTCCATGGCCGAGCAGCTGCAGCCAAGCCTTACATCACCAAGTGCAATGCAAAGCGTCGGATGCAGTGGTGTAAAGCACGCGCCGCCACTGGAGAGCAGTGGAGACGTGTTCTCTGGAGTGACGAATCACGCTTCTCTACCTGAAAATCTGGGTTTGGCGTTTGCCAGGAGAACGGTACTTGTCTGACTGCATTGTGCCAAGTGTACATTTTTGTAAAGGGGATTATGGTGTGGGGTTGTTTTCAGGTTTTGGGCTTGGCCCCTTAGTTCCAGTGAAATTAAAGGGATAGTTCACCCAAAAATTAAAATTAGCCCATAATTTACTCACCCTCAAGTCATCCTAGGTGTATATGACAGTCTTCTTTCAGACGAATAAAATCGTTATAGTTATATTACAAAAGTCCAGGCTAATCCAAGCATTAGAACTGGATTAATAGTTGCTCTGTTTTTGAAGTCCATAAAAAGTGCATCTGTCCATCAAATAACATGCTCCAAGCGGCTCCGGGGTGTTAATAAAGGCCTTCTGAAGCGAATCGAGGCGTTTGTGTAACAAAAATATCCATATTTAAAACTTTATCAAGTAAACTTCCAGCCGACCGCCTTCCGTGGAAAAGTGTTGAATGTTGAAAGTGAAACTCAAGATGCGTACGTGATGTCATTACGAGCGTACCTGGTCGTGTTAGTCTTTCGATCGACAGGGGAACTTTAAACAACATTTCCATAAATTGAACAGGGAAGGCGGTCGGCTGAAAGTTTACTTTATAAAGTTTTAAATATGGATATTTTTCTTACACAAACGCATCGATTCACTTCAGAAGGCCTTTATTAACACCCCTGAGTCGCGTGGAGCACGTTATTTGACGGACAGATGCACTTTTTATGGACTTCAAAAACAGAGCAACTATTAATCCAATTATAATGCTTGGATTAGCCTGGACTTTTGTAATTTAACTCAGATTTTATTCGTCTGAAAGAAGAATGTCATATACACCTAGGATGACTTGAGAGTGAGTAAATTATGGGCTAATTTAACCCTTTAACTGTCACCCCCCTTTTTGAGAATACACATGAAAATGCACTATCCAAACTTAAGGGCTGTAATTCAAGAATGCTTTGGAATATAGACCAAAGTTTGGTCTCGTTTTAAAGACGACATTCTGCAGATTATTGCTGAAGTGAAAGCAATTCAAAATATGAAAGTATGAAATAGTTATGGAAGTTTAAATTTACTGTAAATGAAAAATACTGTACTAAATATTTTTTATTTCATATAAATTATATATTTTACAAAAAAGAATTTACTCTAAAATTACTATAAAATCAAAGCCATATGTCTAACCAATTTGTGTTCCAAATTTGAAGTTGTAATCACAAAAATTGAAGTCCCCATGAGATTTTGTTTAGGGTGCTGTACCAAAAATAGCCACCGGGTGTCATTCAAATTCCATTTATTGTTGTTTTGATGCATTTTCCTGTAAATTTCTGTCCAAATATTACTTCCATCACAAAACAGTCACCAAATATGGACCCTTGAGACTCAGACCTTTCCGACAATATGCGTTTTGTCAAGATTGGAAAAGATTTTGAATATAAAGTAGTTAAAATAATTGTTGTAATATGAAACATGACAGCGCCCACTAGGGGAGGAGCCCACTAGAATAATTTAGAGTAACGTTTCCATGGCAACACAATGTCCGATTTCAAAACGGTTTTCACAGGATGAATTTTGAGTTTGTAAGCTTTCAAATGATACCTAATTTGTGATAATTACTTAAATATATGATATGAAAAAAAGGCGATCAAAAAAAGAGCACCAGGCGTCCCACCTGTGGGACGGTGACAGTTAAGAGGCTAAATTGTTGGGTGAACTATACATTTAACTCTTAATGCTTCAGCATATCAAGACATTTTGGACAATTTCATGCACCCAACTTTGTGGGAACAGTTTGGGGATGGTCCCTTCCTGTTCCAACATGACTGCGCACCAGTGCACAAAGCCAGGTCCATAAAGACTTGGATGAGTGAGTTTGGTGTGGAGGAACTTGACTGGCCTGCACAGAGTCCTGACCTCAACCCGATAGAACACCTTTGGGATGAATTAGAGCGGAGACTGTGAGCCAGGCCTTCTCGTCCAACATCAGTGCCTGACCTCACAAATGCGCTTCTAAAAGAATGTCAAAAATTCCCATAAACACACTCCTAAACCTCGTAGAAAGCCTTCCCAGAAGAGTTGAAGCTGTTATAGCTGCAAAAGGTGGGCCAACTCCATATTAAACCCTACGGATTAAGAATGGGATGTCATTAAAGTTCATGTGCATGTAAAGGCAGGCGTCCCAAAACTTTTGGCAATATAGTTTATATAAATTACACCAATGATGGCCACCACTAAAATGAATAACCAAACAAAATTATAATTATTTTGAAAGTTTATTGGACAGATCAAAGGAGCTCCAATTCTTAAAATCTGTTCTTTTTTAAAATCATAATCATTAATTACCATTTTACAGTACTAACAATAACTGTGCTAGGCACATTGTGTCCTAAAAACATGTGCACCATAAAATCAAATTTTTTAACCTCATAACCCTACAATGCATCAGTCGGCCTGTTGGTGTGAGGTGCCCATTTTCTCTTTATTGTTTTATTGTTAAAGCAGATGCTGGTTATAGAGCCTGTGCTTCTAGTGATGGCGTGTTGTGCGGGCAAGCAGCCAGCGTCGTCTGTGTGGGTGAGAGCGTTTCGCGAACGACTCAGAATGACCTTGGACACCTTCGCGTTTCCCACTGGCAGGCCACGCCAATTAAAATTCCACAGGTAATTAAACCACATTTGAATACGGGAGCGGCGGAGGCAGGCTTTGAGTGGGACTAAGGTAATTACGGCCGAGAGAGAGAGAGAGAGAGAGAAAGAGAGAGATCTGCGAGCCTTTCAGAACTGCCGGGAGAAATAATGACTTCAGTCAGACAGCTCCTGGTGGACAAATCCTCTGATGAACTTGACTAATACCAGGAATGGCCAGAATATTAGCCCGGACCAGCTCGGTTTGATCATTTCCACAGCAACCGTCATAATAATGGAGCAAATATTGCTCTCAAAGTGACAGAGTGATGAACGAGAATAATTTATCTGTCTGTTTCTAAAAACATGGATTATTTTTTAATTAAAAGGCTTCAAATAGTCGTTATGTTACAATTAGCGACCGCAGCTTAGCCAACAGAAATGCTCTTTGGTTTAAATTGGCCTGAATACCAAGGGCACGTTCAGGCTGAGGTCTATTGTCGATTCCTTGGCACCAGGTATGTTCTTGCGGAGTGTGACACTATAGGGCCGTGGAGGCGAATTCAGCAGCTACAGCTGGCTGTTCGTGTTGGAGTTGCCATAGGAGCATGCGGCTCCTCTGCGCTCCTACACTGCAGCATCCACAGGCATGCATGGCAAGGCGCTGTCACCATGGTGATCTCCCCCTCAGGAGTGGGATTTGCCATTTGAGCAGACAGACAGAGTGAGAGAGAGAGAGAGAGAGAGAGATCAGTGATTCTGTGCCTGACAGACATCTCCCAGCTAACCTCCCTTCATTCTGCGCCCTCCCAAAAAGCAGAACAAAGGAGGTGCTGGTGTTGTGCATTCTGCAGGGCTCTTTCTGTCTCTGCAGCTCACTTGCCTTCTCTGTCACTGCGGAGCCCGGTCCCCCTCTGCCTAAAAACACAGCGTACAATCACACCACCACACACGCTGAGAGGCTGTTTGCGGTGATTATGTCCTTGGAGGTTCAATTTACAGCAGAGACGCGTGAAGTCTGACCCTGGTCTGAGGCTTTACATCTCGCCGTGCTCTTTGGAGGCATATTACTGACATTCACACGGGTTCAGATCTACATCAGATATTATATGGATGAAAATGAGATACAGTAAGGATATAATGGAAACTCTTTACTGGGTGTTGACTCCAGGATTCATCCGATGGGAAAAGCACCTCTAGTAATTATCCAGTGGTCAATCGTGTCATAAGACGTGTTGCATGGGTTAACGCACATCAGAACCTTGTATAGCAAATGGGGTCTGTCTCAAATAGCCAAAGGGTCTGTGGAGGAAAACGTCTGAAGTGTGAGCAAAAATTGCACTACAAGCAAAATGAGAGGGTACAAATGTATTTCGGAAGGATATTTCTAATGAATATCTTACATTAACATTTAAAAACAAAAGAAAATACACAAAAGTTCTATTTATAACAGAAGTACACCATGTATTAAAGGAATGAATAAACAACTATTCACTATGAATGACTCATAAATGTCAGAGTTTTTTTCTGAATGAATCAGTTAATTAATCAAATTAGTGAATTTAGAATAGAAACATACTAGCCTTACTTTTTCTGCCATTTAAAGGCAAATACCATACATTTGAATGCTTGTATGATTGCTTTGTTCCTGAATGAATCAGTGTTACCGAACAATGAATTATGAATTATTCAATGACTGTCTCAATGACTGATATTGACAGACAGTTTCGGAATTTGGAACAGCATACTAGTATACTACTTTTACTATTGGTATGATATAAAGATATATGGGAGAAATAGTTACGGTAGGCTGTGCTAGTAGGCCTATGCTATTCTGAATTCAACCAGTCGCTTGTTTCGTTTCTGAATGAATCTTTGTTATTGAACAAATTATTTTAAAGAATGATTCAATGACTGACTCATAAAGAGTTGCTGAATTTGGAACAGCATATTATTATACTACTATTTCTTTGATATAAAGACATGGTAGAAGCGAAAGTAGTGCAGTAGCATGCAATTCTAAATTCAGCCGGTTACTTGTCTCGTTTCTGAATGAATCATTGTTAATGAACAAATTATTTAAATTAATAATTCAATGACTCACTCATAAAGACAGCTGCTGAATTCAGAACCACATACTGGTATCCTTCCCTTACTATTTTTTAGCACATCTTTCTATGTCAGAAAACATGCTAGGATGCGGTTCCGAATTCAGCAAGCCACTTTTTTTTTTCCTGAATGAATCAGCGTTATTGATCGAATCATTTGAATGAATGATTCAATGACTCACACACAAAGACAGTTACTCGGCATGAACTTCACTGTGCATTATGGGTATTCTCTAGCTGTTGAGTGTACGTTAGTTGTACACTTGTTATCGTGGTGCATTATGGGATTGAATGAGTGCACTCAATGTCCACTATGATTTCGGACACCACTACAAATGGCTGTCCCCTCAAATAGTGCCCTATTTAAGGGTATAGGGGCACAGCCACTGAAAAAACTAATGCACAGACTGACGGTCTGTCTGAAATGTGCAAAAATAGGCAAGCCGAGTGAAAAAAACAACGAAAAGTCCCAGAGTGGACTATATATCAAAATTCTTGGAACGCTCAGCCAATTAAATTCCGAGAACCAGAACTGACTGCTATATAAAATGAACTTTACAAAACGAAATATTCAAACACAAAAGCTGTATAAGAATACAAGATTGCACGTTGACATTGTATCACGAAGAGTTTGCACACAAGAGATTCAATTATGTCAATTTGTAATGCTTGCAAGTGAACACTTTGGGGTTACGAAATGGGTCCATGGCTCAAAAAAAACTTTGAAATATCCTGTTGTGTAATGTTTATCGCTGCCTGACAACAGTACATGAAAAAGACATCTGGCTCAGCCTCACAGCTGAATTAACAGTTTGGGCGAAATTACAAATCCCTCACAGATAACAAACAAGCCCTCAGCATGTATGGAACAGATCATTTAGAATGACTTGACGAGCACGAAGCCAACAGACCGCATAGACTGCATCCCGAAGACCCATCAAAAAAAGCGTGTGAGTGAGAAGAGAAGACAGAGGACGAAACTGCATGTGCCGCCCACACAGTCCAGAGCCCATCTGTTTGCATGCTGCTGGTGAGTTACCGGCACACAAATATGATTTCTCCCTGCTACATAGAATGAAGGTGTAAATTATGGCCTAAGGCTATAAATGAATGCCGTCTGTATGCGTCCATCATGCAAAATCTCAATAAATTCTTGAGGAAGGAAAAGACAAAAGACATCCATCAGCAGCTCTGTCTCAAGAATCGAACGTTTGTGGTCATAGTTCCATTGACTTCCATTCAACTCAAAATACATTATTGTTGATAAAACACTCCATTAGTGCAAATAGCATATTACATGAGTGGTTCTCAAGTAACCAATGCACTCATATTTTTTTGACCTCAGAATACTGCATATTTAAAGACGGCTTTATTCCCTATTCTTAAACAAAAAATAGAAAATAAACTAAATATGGAGATGCCAGCTGTAAAAATATGCTATGTTCAAAAATGCAGACATTTGATGTATTCTGATCATTTTGAAGCTGTTAAGGTGGTCCCTCTTTGACTCAAATTTTTTTTTACATTTAAACACATCTGTTTTATTTTAACTAATGTGAATTTTTATGAATGGCAATTTGTGACGCAACCAAACAGCTGTTTGAGAGCAAAACTGAATGGTGTAACAGCTCTCAATGAAGTTTGAGAGCTGATTTTTCTCCATGGCACCTAATTTCTAACAAAGAATTGAATTTGACTTGTCAAGTCAAGGTCTGTAAACTCGATTGTGTTTATTATCAGAAATATATGAATATATATAACTTAACTTAAATATATATATATATATATATATATATATATATATATATATATATATATATATATATATATATATATATATATATATATATATATATATATATATATATATATAACTTATCCTTTGTTTGAATGTCAAAATTGTGCTAGATTTTCATCTCTCGCACAACTTGCTTTTTCCTTCGTTAGCCATGTATTGGCCTTTCACACTTCACATATTCCCTTACAAAACACTGAATCTATGGTTTCTTTGTATTTCAGTTGAGTGAAAATACAATGCTGGATAAAAGAGGCTGGCATTAAAATCTTTGCATTGTGGCTACCACAAAGGAGAAGAGGCCAGACATGTGAAGAGCAAGGAAAGCAAGCCGGGTGTTATATTGGTGGAAAAAAAATTAGAGAGAGAAAGAAAGAGAGCGAGAGCGAGAGAGAGAGCAAGCTAGCATACGGCTATACCATTCTCTGGCCGCTGCCACCAGCTCTTGGCTCAGTTCCTATTCTTTTAGTGAGTGCTACCTGTCAAGCCCTGAATTATACAGCCCTGGGCTTTAGCCTATGTGAGTCATCCATCAGAAAGGGAGGGAAGGAGGAAGGAGGAGAAAGAAGACTGGAAAGAGGGATGGAAAGAGAGCCGCAGAAGGAGTAAGGGAAAGGTACAGGAACAAAGAGCCAGGATGTGGGGAAGATAAAAAGGAGGAGTAGCGCAGAGAGGAATAGAAAATAGGAAAGTGGAACGAGAGAATCACAGATGGAGAGGAGGAGGAGAGAAAGAAAGAAAAAAAGAAAGAGAGAAGGGGTACTAAACATGATTTGCACAAAGCAATTGCTAAACCCTGTTAAAATCATAGCAGTCACACCTGTACTGACACATCCTCTTATTACAATCCTCTGCGCTTGCCAAAAGGGCTACATTTAAATGAGGAAAGTGTGGATGAGGGTATGCATCACGGAGGGTGTAAAAGTGGGTATTTTTAGATGACGAGAAAATGGCACATTAAAGGATACCTCACACATGTTATTTCTAACGTTTTCTTTTTAACATGAATTCAACACCATTGGTCCACTGCAGGGGAGTAGCAGCCATTATAAGTGACATGACATTTCTAAATTTGTCTCTTAATTTGTCAGGTCTGGGTGAACTTTATGTCATCAAATTAATATTTATTGATCGCTCCTATGAAATAATGACACATTTTCCATTGTTCTTTTCAATAGGAATTCGCACAAATTTCCCCATGCAAATTTACAGCATTGACCAACAGAAAGCTGCTTGATTTGAAACGGACTTGAGCTGTGCTTCATGCATCTTTACACTATTGACAATAGGCCTTTTGTAGACAAACTTTTGCAGAAATTTTGCCAATGTGACTTCACCATAAGCACTCTTACTATTTTAATTAAACACTGCAAACACTCTGTTTACTAATATTATTATGGACCTACATCAATTATTGTGTACATCAATCACGACATTCAGCGGTCAGATGGTTCCTAATATCTAGTCGCGCATGACAACGCTGCATATTGGGGTAACTGAAACCGGCGCTACTTTAATGTCTTTCGTATCACTACTTTCTGGTGACGCATGTCAAACTTCTCCAAAAATGTAGTCCATTTAAACCCCGCCTCTTTCTTACAATCGACTGCAAGCTCGAGTTCTGATCTGTCCCCATCCAATCAACAACCGATAGATAGAACCAAATGCCCACCTTACAATTTTTACTTTTTGTTAATCTCTCCCATCAAGCAATTTTGCACTTAAAAGACATCTAAGAGCCGTCCAAACACAGTCCTGACGTCTAGGCTAAAACAAGGTGAAAATTAGGGCTGTCAGTGAATATTTAATAGACGTCCAACCATAGCCCAAGAATAGACTAGTCATCAATCGTGGCTACGTACAGGCTACGCATAGACAACCCGATCTCACGGCAATTCGAATGTATTTTACGAGGTGGCTAATTCGTACAAATTTGTACAACCTCACTCGTTTGTACGATTTTTGCTAAATCGTACGTATTTGACGAGTTGGTCAATTTGTATGATTACGTACGAATTACCTACCCCTAACCCCGTCCCTTAAACCTACCCATCACTGCAGTATAGACAAATCGTACAAATACATATGAGTGAGGTCGTACAAATTCGTACGAATTAGCCACCTCGTACAAATACAAACAAATTGTTTGTGAGACAGTGTTGGCATAGAACATGTCAAAGAAATGGAACCAAACACCTTGGTGGACATGTAACCAAATTCAAGGTTCTTTTGGCTAGAAGTGGGTTACTCATAGCCGGACTATATCGGGTCTATAGTTAACCTAGACGGCGAAATGACGACTATTGCTTGTTGGACAATATAAATTAAATGTACAGTTAGTCAGCCAGTCATAACAAAATAAATCCCACACTGCCAGAAAAAAGTTTTGTGTTCATTTACACAAAAAAAGGGGCTACTTTGTATGTTATCTACCCCTAAAATGTGCATATTTTTAGGGTAAATAAGGTACAAAGTTGTCCCTTTAAAGGAACTGCCCCAGTACCAAGCTGTTATACCCTTGAAGGTAAATTTTTTGCATGTTATGTGTGTACATTATGAACTAGAAAAAAGTCTAATGTACATATCAGTTTTTTATGATATTTTGCCCTGAGAGGCCATTACAATACATAAACCTACAATGTATACATTACATCAGTTCATGCCCCCATCAGAGCAGCTATACATTAGGGGTGCGAACCTCTGCTGTGATATAACCCAATGTATGCCGCAGGAGACAAACGCTGTTGTTGTTTTGTCATTATTACTTTTTAATGGAGTGGTAAAGGGCGGCAGACACTGCATAGCCTGCACAGGTAACACAGTGTCCTCATTACAACCCTGCCATTCCCACAATGTTCCCACAAATGCCCCCCAAATGTTAGCGTGCTCTGACAGCACAGTCGGAGCGCCGTTCTCTCCCCACCCTCTCATTTGGGGGTAATTCATCACTCTCTCGCCCTCTCCCTGCCTTTTCAGTGAGAGGTCTGCTGGAGGTACCATTTGTCTGTTGCAGAAATGCAATTCTGGTTGGTGGTTCACAGGGCTTGGCTGATGAGGTGACACAGTAGACATATCCATCAATCTTTTCTGTTCTGCCTTTCTTGTTTTGTATCTTTCTTCTGAGGTACAGTAAATAGCATCAAGTGGAGAGACTGTTAAACATGGAAGTGGAACCGACTGAGAGTGACTTTAACAACAGTTGTCAAATCCGATGCTATTAGCTTCCTAGCTATGCGAAGAAACTGGTGTCAGCGTAATGAAACACATACATATTTCAAACCCTCAACTTATATCAGTGTTAAAGTTGCCTGTTAGGGAATCATTGCCATTTGTATTCCTTCCAAAACTCGTCCTCAAAAAGTTTTTTTGTCAAAGAGAAAACAAACAGCACAATCCTGCTAAGACGTTTGACAAGCTGATTACAATATTAATGATGTCGCGCCTATCATTCATCAGATAGCCTCCACATATCCCCAATATATGCTAATGAGAGTAAGATATTGCATTGTGACTTGTCCTTTTACATCTATTTTTAAAGGGATACTTCACCAAAAAATGTAAATTCTGTCATCATTTATTTACCCTCATGTCTGTCTTGGACATCTTCGTAACACAAATGAAGATATTTTTAATGAAATCTGATTTCTGTCCATCCATTGAAAATCCATTCCATCAAAACTTTAAAGCTTTAGAAAGTTCATAAAGAGATCGTAAAATAAATCCACATGATTCGAGCAGATGAAATCCAAGTCTTCTGAAGAGACACAATTGTTTTATAGGATGAACAACATATAATCCACACATAGAGCTCATCAAATATTGTAAATGTATGCGCAACTGTACATGCTTGACATGTGAGAACAAAGCTTATTGGTTCTTGTGCTTCAAGCAACCATGTTTGAGCTTCAGTTTACTGTATTTGATGTATTTCTATGTATGTGCATTGATTACTGTTAAATGTAAATAAAAGGCTACATTAAATCTGTTCATAATATAAAACTCTTTAGAAAATGTAAATCATATGGATTCATTTTTGAGTGAACTATCACTTTAAGTCAACAATGTTTAAAGAGGTATGGTTGTGTTGCAAGCTAACAGTCCAGTTACATGGGGAAAGTTTTTAGGCCACAAAGCAAAAACTGCTAATGGTGATGCTAAGTACTCTGAAATAAGCCATTCCATTACAATATTGTTCAATCCTTTACCGCTAAAATCCAGAAAACATATACTTTGTTAAAATGCTTCACTTAGTTATAGTTCATTGCAGTCTTGCATCTTTTAATGGCACTTTCACAACTTTTTGCAGGTAAAAGGATGTATATAAAGGAAGGACAAAAAGCCTAATTCAAATTCAATTGATATATATTTTGCTATCGGTCGTGAGCTTTTCTGTAAGCGGTTAAGAGACTACATTCTTGCAGCCGTTAAGAGACTTTCAGATGGATGGGCACACATTCATATGAATGAGAGGTTGGTTCTTACCTCCTGTGTCTGGCATATTTGCCGCTGACATGTCCACTACCATCACACCCAGGTGTGGGACAGCTGCAGATGAGAGAAATAATTAATACAAAGCTGACGTCACACACACGCACACAGACATACACGTACGCTCGTTCTTGCTGACTATGTTCGAACGGTGGCACATAAGCCTTCATTACAGATTTAGAGAGCTCCCAGTGTCCTCCAGGCCGATGACTCACCAGGCTCCATATTTCATATTTCATATTGTATATCGCTCTCTGGCTGCTCCATTTAGTTCCACAGCCAGTTAAAAGCCATGAGGGAAAACATCCAAGTTTAGAACTTCTGCTCCGCTTGGGCAAAGGGTCAGACCAGCAAACCAGTATCCTAGTCATTAACATAGAACTAGCCAGATTAGTTACAGTGTCACTGATTGCCTAAAGTATTCATTAAAGGAACACGCCAACTTTTTGGGACTTTAGCTTATTCACCGTATCCCCAGAGTTAGATAAGTCCATACATACAATTCTCATCTCTGTGCGTGCCATAACCCACCGCTAGCCTAGCTTAGCACAAAGACTGGAGGTAAACGGCTCCAGGTAGCCTACTGCTCAATAAGTGACAAAATAACACCAAAATCAAGGAACTTTGCTGCCGTACCATGGGTGCAGCAGGCGCATTGATATTACACAGTGCCTGAAAATAGTCCCCAGCACGCTCTCTGTGCAAGCAGGTTGTCACGTTGGTTATGTTGACGGAAGTTAGCCTATTTTCAGGCGCTGTGTAATATCAATAATACAGTAATATCCTTGATTACTAACTTTTCATGTTCCGTCAGTCTTAGTACACGGTGTAACTATAGGTACAAATCACAACATGTAAATAGGAAAATGTTGGCGTTATTTCGTCACTTATTGAGCAGTAGGCTAGCTGGAACCGTTTACCTCCAGTCTTTGTGCTAAGGTAGGCTAGCGGTGGGTGTGTCAGACAGAGTTATGGCACGCACGGAGATGAGAATGGTATGTATGGACTTATCTAACTCTGGGGGATACGGTGAATAAGATAAAGTCCCCAAAAAGTTGCCTTGTTCCTTTAAGCATTTACTTGACTGGCAGTGGTATGTGTGTGTCTATCAGTTCCGCCAGTAATGCAGAGTGAGGCCTGTTTTGACGCCACACGCACAAACACGGTAAAAGCAAAGCAGCAGCGCAACTGCTTGTATTGTTTATTCACATTAAAAAGAACAAAATGAGAAACATAGAATTTTGTATTATTCATATTCATCAACAACCGGATCTATACACAGCAAGCAATTTTGCATTTAAAAGACGTCTAATAGTGTCCAAACACAGCCCTGACGTCTAGGCTAAAACAAGGCAAAATTTGGGCTGACAGTGAACATGTAATAGTCTACACTCTAAAAAATGCTGGATTAAAAACAAACAACCCAAGTTGGGTTGAAAATGGACAAACCCAGCAATTGGGTTGTTTTAACCCAGCGATTGGGTTAAATGTTTGCTTAAAACAACCCAATCGCTGGGTTAAAACAACCCATTCACTGGGTTGAAACAACCCAATTGCTGGGTTTGTCCATTTTCAACCCAACATGGATTGTTTTTAACCCAACATTTTTTAGAGTGTAACCATAGCCCAAGAATAGACTAGTCATCAATTAGCATCATTGCACAGGCTACATATTGTACATGCTATTGTACATGTCAAAAAAATAAAACCAAACACCAAATTCAAATGTAACCAAATTCAAGGTTATTTTGACTAGAAGTGGGTTACTCATAGACAGACTATATCGGGTCTATAATTAACCTAGACAGTGAAATGACGGCTATTGCTTGCTGGATACATTCCTGTTTAAGTGTTTGGGGTCAGTAAAATTTTTTAAAATACAGCAATGACGCATTAAAAAGGGGGCAGTTGTGGCCTTATGATTAGAGAATCGGACTTGTAACCCAAAGGTCGCGGGTTCAATTCTCAATCTCTTGCCTGCCAGAACGACTGAGGTACACTTGAGCAAGGCACCTAACCCCCCAATCGCTCCTCGGGCGCCGCAGTGAATGGCTGCCCACTGCTCTGGGTGTGTGTGTCCACAATGTGTGTGAACTAACTTAGATGGGTTAAATGCAGAGGGGAAAATTCTGAGTATGGGTTGCCATAATTGGCCTTCACGTCACTTCACTTAATTGCACATAATTGTAGCGCAGTGATACATCTTTTAGGTGAAACGGTCAGAGCCGTGCAATATCGTAAATATAACACGGGTATTGACCAATCAGCAAAGGACCGGAACTATTTGTTTTATATAATGTAATGTAATATTCATTATAATATAATATTCAATATAAACTAGGCTGTATTTTAGTTTTTGTAAATATGTCACCCTTTAAGTAGCTTCAGTGTACAGCAGATATCTACTTTCCGTTAGTAGCTTATAGTGTAGCTAACTACTTTCTGCAAAAGATTGCATGAGTGTATTAACTACTTCAAATTTTGAGTAGGGTGTAGTTTGGAAAGCTACAGTTTCCCCAACACTGCGTTTAGTATTGAAATTGCAGTGTGCGTGTTTAACGATGCATGTTTAAACCCGAAGCTATTTTAAGCTTAAAATTGAGCAAAAGAGTAGGAAACTGAGTGGGAACATGTCTAGCCTAGCACGAGAGTTGCATCTACCCTTGATAATGTTGGCTAGGGATCTGTGTCTGATCAAGCTGGTGACCCATCAGTGAGTGTAACTGGTGTTAAAGATGCCTGCAGCTACAGGCCTGGACCTGCTGATGAAGCAGATTGCCCTGATGATTGGGAAGGAGAGGGAGAGATAATAGAGGGAATTTCACTTCTCTGCTTGGTCTGATACCATAATAAAGATGACATGGTAGAGGTGCCTCTGAAAAACCGGTCATAACACACTCACACAGCCGCACACCCTTGTGTCCTTGCTACTGTCATTGTAATTGGACACATAGCCACAAAATATAAAAAAAAGAGTCTTTTTTAACAATAGCGTGGGTGTTAAACCATTCTTAATGAGAAAAATACTTCCATTTAGGCCTGTAAATTGTGCTTACGGGAAAGATATGCAGGGGAAAAAGTGACAGGCAGATATGAGTAAAACGACCCACTGCCCAGGAGGAAACACAGACCATTCACTTTCATCATGATTTCATTAGGAGTGCAGGGATATTTACTAATACTAATTGGGAGATCATATGTTCTCATGGCAATTTCACTGAAATGTCTATATATAGGTTCTGCCTGTAGTACTTGCTATATTGAATAAATTACATCAAAAAAATATATAATTGAGCTAAATTATACTTTGATGCCACCTTGAACGGAAATGCATATATATCAACGGTTTTAGTCTTTAAAGACAGAAAAAGCAAGATTAGATACAACAAGTAAACCATATTTACTTTCTTATTATGCATTTCTGGTATTAAAATTACCTAATTATAAAATCTACCATTCAAAGGTTTGGAGTGAGTTTTTTTTAAGAAGAAATTAATACTTTTATTCAACAAGGATGCATTCAATTGATTAAAGACCATAAAGTAAAAAAATCAAAAATATTTAAAATTGATCATAATAATAAGAAATGTTTCGTAAACACCAAATCAGCATTAGAATGATTTCTGAAGGATCATGTGACACTGAAGAATGGAGTAATGATGCTGAAGCTTTGCCATCACAGGAATAAATTACATTTGAAATATATTAAAATGGAAAACAGTTAATGTAATGAATGATATTTCACAGTATTACTTCTACAGTATTTGACTGTATTTTTAAACAAATAAATGCAGCCTTAGTGACCATAGAATACTTTTTTCAATATTTACCATCCCCAAACTTTTGAACAGCAGTGTATATCAGAATGCAATACCTTGCTTCACCTTGAATATCCTGTTTCACTTGTTTTAGGTTGCAAACCGATTTGCATGGTGAGTTTAAAGGGTAACTAAACCCTAAACCAACTTTTTTTAGTTAATGATCTGTAATACTGGGGCTTTATTAATGCTGTTCATTGATTCGAGTAAATGTTTTGACATTTGAGTATAAAGTGTTTTAATTCTATAAAATATGGTGTAAAACCGCCAAAGTGCTGCCCTCCTAAGGTTGAACGGTGGCTACTGCAGTTGAATTTTCCTATTGGACGTTGTGGTACATCGTGACGTAGGATGGTACCTCCAACGGCTCACTATCCGCGCCCCTGGCACGAGCTCACCACGCCCTCAGAAATGATTCCCCCAATCACATGATGAGAACGGCTTCACTCCAGTATGAACTGTCATATTACATGAAGTGGAAACATTATGAATGAAACTCACTTGACACTTGCTTTAACATTGTATTGAAGAAAATACGGTTAAATAATGAAGTTGTCAGTACACGTCAGGCTTTTCTTGCGATTTTATTGCCGCCCGTCATGTGTACAGATAATTTTCATACATGAGACGCGCTTTCAAACCCTGACACGCAAGTGGTTGCCGCGGACGCAGATAGATTAGGTCAGTTCTCTTGCGCGGCTGCTTCACTAGCATCGTCGGCATCGGGAGTTAACGCAGTTTGAGCAGCGGCTTGCATTGATTAGGCTCCGGGTTTATGTCTACAGACAATCCACCCTCCTCCACTTCAGTTGAAGGTAGGAGAAATGACCGCTCTGTTGCAAAGCTGGAGTCACTCCAGTCATTCTCCATCTTTGCGACTCGCGAGTCTGACAGCTGTCAATCAACCCGTCCCTGCGGGTCTCAGGTGCACGCCCTCCGCTCAGCCCCGCCCTCGGTTTGTCCCCTCTGTGTCCGCCGGGCTCTGCCCACTTTTCCAGCATTTTTTGAAAATTGCCAGTGGGTGGAGTTAAGCTCTGAGCAGGGGTTTAGTTACCCTTTAATTGAATGATTCCCATACTGTATGCAGACTTACCTGAACAGCTCTTGTGCAGCCTCCACGGCAACTGCAAAAAAAAGAGGAAAAAAATAAAGTAAGAACAATTCGTAAGGACACATCTCAACAAGAGCTTCATCACACAATGGAATCATATTATTATGAGCAGACTAATTTTCCAGCCTCATAGATCTTGCTTCACCTGTCCAATCGATAGTCCGTGTTCATCACTACTGACGTCAGTGATAATTTGTGAAAGGCAATAAAAAGACTCATTTATGGATTGAAAGTGGGGAAATGGATTTGACCGTAGGTTGAGACTGCAGCTAATACCATGTGAGTGCGCTGTACCTCGCACACCTTTAGATCTTGTTCGATGACGCTTCTCGGCCGCATCCACCTCCATCTGGAGAAAAGAAGCAGCAATTAGCCTGACCTCCGTCTACTATCTGAGCGTAAAAGGGCAATGATGTCTGTAGCAGGGATGGCTATGAACTGCATGAGAGACAGATCATAGATGATAAAAGAACATGTTTATTATGAAACATACAGACTGTGAACCATGGATAACTACACTGGTCATGTGGTACATGTGAACATAAGGCATCATGTTTCATATTGTATGGAAATATATGCTGTGCATCATTCTGCACCCTAGTTGCCAACAATGTGAATCAGGAGCTGGCCAATAATGAGCCGGCGTTCTGATGTAGAACCCAGAAGCGCTTAGAAAAGAATTTGATTATAAAGTAGTTAAAATACATTTTGTAATACGAAATATGACGCCGCCCACTAAGGGAGGAGCCTGCTAGAAGAATTTAGAGTACCGTTTCCATGGTAACACAACGTCTGATTTCAAAAATGGTTTTCACAGGATGAATTTTGAGTTCGTAAGCTTTCAATGATACCTAATTTATGATAATTACTAAAATATATGATACGGAAAAAAGGCGATCAAAAAAAGAGCGCCAGGCGTCCACCCGCCGGACGGCGACAGTTAAGGGGTTTATGTTCTGAAGATGAACGAAGGTCTTACAGTTTCGAACAACATGAGGGTGAGTAGTTAATGACAGAAATTTAATTTTTGGGTGAACTAATCCTATAAGTATGCATAATGTCATTAAGCCATTAAAATTATAAACAATAAAAAATAAAACTACATTTAACTATTTTAATTCTTGTGTAATAAGGGGCTTTCGCAACGGGTAGATCTAGGAACTTAGTTCTAGGAACTAGCCACCAGGGTGGGTCCCTGAGAACTAAAGGTTCCCCTAGGGAAGTTTCCTAGTTGCATTCGCACCGCCAGTAGGAACTCTGAAGTGATGTAAGCTGCGCTTGTTGTTGTGACTTTAATTTTGACGGCACGGTGGATCTTTATTTTGACGGCTATAATATGTGTGTTTACATAGCTTTTTAAAAAATGGTGGGTGCTGGTGTTTAACGTGTGCGTTCGAACAAGCAGCGTCACTGGTAGTTCCTATTGTGCTGGGTTAGACCCTAAAGTAGGAGCTAAAAGGAGTTCCTAGAACTAAAATCGTTACTACACGCCAAAATCCAGGTACTTCTGCCAATAGTTGGAACTATGAAAAGGTTCATCCGGTGCAAAAGCCCCTATAGTTTGCAAGATTGCTTCTCTTGCACATTAATTAAAAACAAAAAAGGCTTTGTTTTTTAATCATTTGCACTCATGTCACGACTTGAGAGACTTCAGAACACATGAATATAGTGAGGATTTGATGAGGAATGCTTGGTACATTCTGAGAATGAATGTGGACTGGAATGATTCTGACAATAGGACAGCAGTAATTACAGCAGTGGTGTACTTAGTAGTGAACCAGGGAGCAGATTGAGACACCCCTAGTGTTCTATTGCTAGAATGAGTTTGTGACGAGCAGGGTGTGGCCGAGAGCTGTGGGAGCAGAGCTTGGTCCTCTCTAATCATCTACTGTCGTTCCTTCTCCTTATATATGTACCAGGGGTGGCACAGTACATGAAAAAAACCCGAACCGTTTGGTTCGCTTGTCTTGGTTCGGAGTGTGAGCGTTGCATGGTTTCGACGCATGCGCAATGTATCCTCGTGCCCGTATGTTACCTCAGACAGTAGGTGTTCTTTTCGCGCTAAATAAGAGGTGTGTGTGTGTGGACATACAGTAAAATAAAGTAAAAGTGGAGTGCTGCAGGTCACGTCACGTGTAGAAATGCAAGTGGGAGAGATGAGGAAGGCTGCCCGGAGTTGGAGGATGCGCCAGCGACGTATAGCATGCAGGGCAGATGCAGTGCGTATGGTGAGCGGGAGCCGCGCGTGGCCATTGTGCATTCACACACTGGCAGTGTTTGTCTTGCGCAGCTGAACCGCGGCTCGTGTATTGCAAATACAGACAAATATTGTCCATTCTGTCACATTTTCCGGTGTTCTCCTCCGACCCCTGTCTATCTCGTGCTTTGATTTATGATGGGCAGCATATATCTGCTGCAAATGCAACCGTGTTCCCCTCTGTCTCATACACAGATGCATATAACATGTTATATATAGGTAGTTCACATGAGAAATGTAACATTTAAAAGTTAAGATATGCTTCTAGTTTTAATAATTTAAACATGCCTTTGAAGTTTGGGCAAAACTTCTGGCAGTGTTGTGTTTTCATGTATTTTTTCTTTTCTTTTCACAGCGCTGGATGTCATATGGTGATTGTGAAACACACGGAATACTTCATGGTGAAATTTGTTAATCAGGTCAGCTGAATTAAAGCCACAGTGCATTGTTCTGATCAAAATTGACATGATTAACATGAAAAATGTTACGCCAATGTGTCGGACTCGGTTGACAGCCAGTTAGGAAACAACTTCTACATGATATAAAAAATGTTAATACTGTATCCTAAATTGTGGATGATTAAGCTATATATCATATGCTGAAGTAAATTTCTGGAGTGTTAACGATTAAAAAAAACAACAACAAGAACCGTACAGAACCGAAAACCGTGACCCTAAAACCGTGATACGAACCGAACCGTGGGTTTTGTGAACCGTGCCACCCCTAATATGTACGGAGGTCCTCCGTGGGACTCAAGACCAGTTTCACACATTAGCCATCACTCCACCAGCCTCGGCCCGCTCTCACAGCTCTTGACCCCACCCTGGTCGTCCCAGAGTTCTATACGTCATGCTCTTTCTCTGTTCAGAAAAACAAAGCAGGACAATGCCAACCAAATATAATTCAATATACACTACCGTAAAAAAGTTGGTGTTCAGAGAGATTTTTCAATGTTAAAATAAAAATAATATTGTGAAATTATTTAAATTATTTAATTATTCAAATTGTTTTCTATTTTAATTTTATAATTCTATTTTGGCAGGCATTACTCTAGTTTTCAGAAATCATTCTAATTTGGTGCTCAAGAAACATTTCTTATTATCAATGTTAAAAACAGTTGTGCTGCTGTGGATAAATTCTTTTCAGGATTCTTTGATGAATAGAAAGGTCAAGAGAACAGCATTTATTTGAAATAGAAAACTTTTGTAACATTATAAATGCCTTAACTGTCACTTTTGATCATGCGTCCTTGCTGAATAAAAAGTATTAATTTATTTTAAAAGAAAATCGTACTGATTTTTTACTTTTGAACAGTAGTGTAACTAAACAACTTTACTGCCCAGAACAAACAAAACGCAAAGCACATTACCTGAGATTTACTGGTTGATGGTGGGACAGATGTGTTTTCTGAGGAGCGCCTCCTGTGTGGTGCGATTAGGCAGAATTGTCCGCTGTGTGTCCCTCAAAGCTGTTCCTCAAAACTCATTTTCTGTTGAAGGAAAATAATGCACCATCCTTTATCATGAACTGCAGTTGTGTTAAATCTGCAGACTGATATGTGGTACACATAAGGAAAGACATACAGATGTCTGAAGCTATTCAGTGCCTCTATTATCACAGTATCAGAACAAGGAAAACAACAACAAAATCATTCTCCTTTTGTTTAAAAATATAATAAGTGACAGGAGCAGCTTTTAAAGTTTTGAAACATGCTCCTTTTATAAGGAATAAAGTGACCTATATTTATTATCTCTTTTTTTAAACAAATATGAATGTTTTTATGCCTTTAGAGCGAACACTGTACAAAAGGTAAATCACTGGGGAGGGTTCATTTGAACTCTATAAAATAAACAAGCAAAGATACTTTATATTTTTTCACATGTGCTATAATATAATATAATATAAAACAAAAAATAATGTATTTTATTTCAGAAAACCATACGCTTTCAGACAAACACACACGCTGACATATTGAGTGCTCTAGTCCTCTATCTGTCAACAAGCTAACACTTCTATCTCATGCTCCTTGCAAATCCTGTTAATGTGTGCTGTTGGTGCATTTGGTGTGTGTGTGTGTGTGTGTGTGTGTGTGAGAGAGAGAGAGAGAGAGAGAGAGAGAGAGAGAGAGAGACAGAGAGAGAAAGGGACAGATACAGATTCGCATGTGCATGCAAGTATTTGTCAGCGCCAAGGCCAGTGACACAAAGGGTGCTCTCCAAATGCTGGAGATGTCTATTGAAAATCTTTGAACGAACATTTCTTAGAAAGACGAATCTTTGTACGTAACACCTTCTCAGGTTTCCTTCACACACAAAAAATATGTGCTTGCGTTCATGCTGCCCCTCTTTCCACTGATAGATCGCTCAATCACTCACACTGGGGCAATATGGGAAGCTCTCATCCGAACTTCACTTGGTCAAATCAAAGCATATGAGCTCCAGCTGTCCCCCAGTGGCAGCGAGCTGGCCCAGCTTGCTTGTAATTGGGGGAAAACACTGTTTAGTATTCATGCCCAACACCCTTCTGTCTCACATAAAGTGAGACATACAGGTTTAAAATCTAATTCTCTCTCTCTCTCTTTTGAGAGGAGAAGTATGTGCTCTTTTAGAAGAGTCTGCAGTCTCAGAGCTCTGCACGTCCTATCCGAAAGCAACGTTTCCCCATGTGAATCCTGCATACCTGCAGGCTGCGTTGCACACATTACAGCCTCAGGTTTATCTAAGCTTGGCAAGGTTTTGATTTTTAAGGATTACTTCACCCCAAAATTCTGACATAATTTACTCAACCACAAGTTGTGACATTTTTTCTTCTGAGAAACATAAACGGAGCTGCTATTTACTTAATATTTGTCCTACCTTTTCTTGTGTTTAAGGGATAAGTAGTTATGCTCGGAAAAACATTCATCAACAATTCTAAGAACGCAAAGAATGAACTGCGTT
This sequence comes from Gobio gobio, assembly GCF_949357685.1. Taxonomy (NCBI): domain Eukaryota; kingdom Metazoa; phylum Chordata; class Actinopteri; order Cypriniformes; family Gobionidae; genus Gobio; species Gobio gobio. The sequence continues at coordinate 20,477,800 of NC_137105.1, forward strand.
TTCGTGGAGATTGGTCTTGCCAGGATACCTTGCAAGAACTAACTCAGAAGGACACGAGGACAGAGACGTGCTGCAATGTTGTTGATCAACTGACCATTCAGCACATATTACACTGTAAATAATGCTCAAAATAATTAATTGGTTTGAGTAGGGTAAACTTAAATAAGACATATTAGCTCAAGTAACTTAAGTTTTATGAGTAGAACTTTCTTTTTCTTTTGAGTTCACAAAACTTTTTTTAAGTCATCTGAATTGTCTCATTGTTTGAGTTAAATTAACTTATTTCTTTTGACAAACTTAAATTTAACTGAAACTGGGCTGGGATTTCTATTTCCCAGCATGCTTTGCCATGGCACTCGAAAAGGAGAGTAGATGCTAAAATTAAGTGTTATATAATGTTTTTTTTTGTGCAAGATTAATGTTAAATTGGAGATTTAATTCCATTTCTACCCCTTACCCCTTCCCTTTCCCCTACCCCTTTGTTTTGACCACACTTCAAACAAATTTCCCTGCATACAAGACTACTGTGCTGCTAGAATGCGTGTAGTGATGTTGCCACTCAGGATCGATCACTTATGTGTTGCCTGCCAGTTTCTCCGTAACTTGCTAAATGCGCTATTTGAGTGATGTTAACACAAATGAATAATACAGTTCAAAGAAATGTATCTGGTCATCCTTCATAACGCAGTCGCTATTTACATCTCGTATCGTCTGTAAACTCTTGCGTTACCAAGGCAATAATTGACGTTTTGTATTTCATTGAAAAGAGCGTCGTTATCACAGCACCACAGTCGAAAATGAACTACTACTCATTTAACAGAATAAATTATCAGGATATCAAAATAAGTTTTATAGACTACAGTCACTGTGTATAAAGATGATGTTCAAATTATGTAGCTAGAGAATTTTCACTATTTTAGCATCAGACCAAACTCTTTCCAAAAAAAAAAACAAACACCCTTGCCCAGGCATTCGCCTGGCAGTGCTGTTGTCACATCCCATTCATCTAAAAACTGCTCCAGATGCACAGCACCACTGTGAACCTCTCCGCCCCCACGAGAGTGTGTGCATGAGTGTTTGTGTGAGTGTGCATCACGCTCAGTCATCAGGAACAGAGTGACCTAGTCAGAGAGACATGACCCTATAACCCTCAAGGCTCGGCATGCAATCTCTCCAGCTAATTTCCCCTCAACCCTGCCTAACATCATCCCACCGGACAGTCCCAAAAAAACCACGGCACGCACAAATCCGAAATCATATTTACTGTTGATTCAAGACACATGTTTGTCCATGTTACGTTAGTGTGCTGGTGTCAGTGACCCTGAGATTGTTCTGGATTTATGTGGTGTGACCGGTCAGATTTGCTTGGCTGGTTGTTGCTTGGCCCCAATTCAGATGGCATCATGTCTACAAGAGCCCTGAAACAATCACGTCATGAGACATTATTCATTTCATATTCTCTCTTGTTAAAATATTGTTTGCAATGTTCGGTATGGAATACTTGCTTACTACTTACAGAAAATGGCACAGTATATATAGTGTATACTTTCCATTATTATTATAAATAGTAGGCAAATCTGTACACATTATTCTACTTTAAACATTTTAAACAGTAATATGCTACATTGTTGTCACATGACCTGGTATGCAGTTATCAGCTCTTAAAGTCCCCATGAAATCAAAATGGAAGTGTTTTGGCATTAAGTATGAATATGTTAGCCTTACTGTTATTATTAGCTAGTGTGCTCTAAATCAATGACAAAATTCGCATTTAGAAGATATAAGCATTTAAAACTTACAGTGTCTCACTACGGCAATATGGATCAATGATTTTAATGACATCACTCTGCACTTCAGCTTCTCATCAGATTTTCTGTCCAATAAAATGCTCTCCAGAATCTAAACGCACCCTAGATTATAAATAGACACTGAAGCTGTGGCTAAAATCTATCACTTTTTCACACATTTACTCTTTTCTACATGGTGAATGGCATAGTGCACTATATAGGGGATTGGGAATGAATCAGACAGTGTAAATATGCTTACCATTGGGGCAAATTAAGCCTTCGTTAATGTCACGTGAACCGCCGAAGTGCGCACACAGTTGCTACAGTCCAGAGACACGATAGCACATATATGCAATTAGGCGCATACCAGAAAAAGTATTGGACCCATTTGAAATCTGATGGCGGATTATGGCAGGGTGAAGCAGCATCTTGTTCCCTCTTCAGGGAACTAAGGTTACATGCGTAACCGAGACGTAACTTGCGCTGCGTCATAACGCTGTGAGAACGCAATACCCACATCGCCATAAGAGCAAGTGAACGTATGTGTGAAAACGAAACACACACTACTGCGATAGCACCTGCGCCCCAGGACTGAAGCCAACATCCGGTTCATAGAACCTCACAAATGTATGCGGCGAGGAACAGCCTGCCACATCACAAACATCCCGGAGGGAAACTCCTGACAGTAATGCTTTGGAAGCAGCCATACTCCTAGTAGAGTGGGCCCATACAGCCAAGGGTGAAGGCTGACCGGCCAACTCATGAGCAAATGGGATGGCCTAGACCACCTACTTGCTCATCCTCTGCTTAGATGCAGGGTAGTCTTTCCTAGGTGACCCAAATGAACAGTTGTTCAGACTTTCTCCACAGAGCTCTGAGAACATAAACATCTAAAGCCCTTACAGGGCAGAACAGATTCAGCTTCTCCTGGTCTGATGTCTGGAAGGGAGGAGGACTGAAGGCCTGCAGTACAATCGGTCTTACAGTATTAGTAGGAACCTCGGGAATATAGCCTGGCCTAGGGTGAAGGAAGACCTTAACCATGCCGGTCGCAAATTCCAATCACAAGGGTGAAACCGGGAGAGCTTAAATGTCTCCAATTCTAAGAGAGACAAAATAGCAAGCAGAAAGATCAGGAACTTCTTCAATAGGCTCGAAAGGGAGCCTCCGTCGGCACCTTCATGCGAACTGCATGTCTCAGTCTCAAAGTTTCATGAAGGAAACAAGTAACCAGAGAGTGTCTCCCCAAAGAAACACCACCCAAAGAAGTGTGGTAAGCAGCTAAGGCTGCCGCATACACCTTTATTGTTGAGGGGGATAACCCTGCGGAGAATCTTCCCTGCAGGAAGTTCAGCACTGCACCCACCAGGCAGTTAACTTGGTCCCACTTGTGATTCTCAAACCATGAAGTGAATAATCTCCACTTCAAGGTATAAAGTTTCCGTAGACGGAGCTCTGGAGTGGAGGATGGTCTCAGCAACCTCGGTTGAGAGACTTGAACTTATGTGCTGGGCCCCCTCAGAGGCCAAGCCCACAGTTTCCAGCATGCTGAACCATTTCAGGGCCTGAAACACTTCCATCGTTTCTAGAAAATATTATGTGCCATGATAGATGATGGTCCTGCCACAGACCAGATCACTCATGATTGCTCCCCAGCCCATGGGGGATGTATCAGTCCTTAGCCACTCATGATCGCTCCCCAGCCCATGGGGGATGTATCAGTCCTTAGCGTGACGCGACGACAAGGAGCTCCCCAACACAGGCCCTTGGGAAAGGAACCAAGGAACGACATCTCGATGTCGAACCGCCATATGCTCTGAGTGAACAAGAATCAACCAATCGTCAATGGAATTGAGAATGCGGATGCCCTGCATGTGCAGGGGTAGCATAGCCGCATCCACACACTTTGTTAAATTTGAGGCAACAAAGCTAGGCTGAAAGGAAGAACACAATATTGGTACGCTTCACCCCTGAAAGCGAACCTCAGGAACTTCCTGTGTTGTGGAAGGATGGATACATGGAAGTATGCGTCCTTTAGATCTATGGTGACAAACCAGTCCTCGGATCTGATTTGTGACACAATCTATTTGAGAGTCAGCATTTTAAATTAATAAAATCCCTACAGAGCGATAAATCATAGATCTAAAAACAGACGCAATCCTCCATCCTTCTTTGGCAGAATGAAGTATTGGCCCTGACTCCCCGCTGGGAGGAGGAACCCTTTCTATAGCCTCCTTTTGCAGAAGAGTCTTCTACTTCTTGTGTCATAACCAGAGCCTGCTCAGGGCCCACCACTCTGGTTAGGACCCCGCTGCAAAACCTCCAGCAGCGGGGTATATTTGGTAGAAGTTTCCATTTTACCAGAAAATCTACTAAGGGTACCAGTTTCTTGAGACTGGTCTCTGGTGTACCTCAAACAGCAAGCGCAATGCCCTGAAGCGGCAAAACGGCAGGGAACGACTGGCTTGACTGTTCTAAAAACCCTCCTCTTTAGTACATTTTCTAGTAAAATGGACCCTCAATGCCCGGCATTGCGGCGGGGTTGGCAGAGCAGTCCCCTAAAGGCACCGAAGGGAGACGGGCAGTTTATAATGAGGTGGACACCGCCTTCCTATGGAGGGGACTACCCTTAGACGCCTGACATTGATGGCATCAGGACTTTTTTCTTTGACGAAGCCCTCTTTGTGACAATAACGGTACTCGGACCCACCTTGCCCTTAGAGGACTTCATCTGAGAGCGTTGCCCCACATCCCATTCTCTTGCCCCACATCGAAGCACTTGCGCGTGCCCTTACCATGAACATGAATTTTGGAAATAGTATTTCACACTTCTTTTGGGCATCTAACTTTTCTCAAAGCCAAAAAGGCTGACTATTCTCTCTTTTTTCTCTTAGAATAAAATAAATACAAAAAGACTCACGACACGAACATAGGAACAGAAAGAAAGCTCCCGAGATATAGTGTGGGCAGGGATGAACACACTCCTGAAATGCTGTTCGCTTGCCATTATTATAGTGTTTTTTTTGTTGGTTAAAACTCTTGTCTAACAATTCTTCGAATATGCTTAGGACAGAAAAAAACACCAAGGACAAACAATTTCACATAGATCGCTTGCTGAAGGCACAGAAGCTAACGCTGTTCAGTTCGGGTATGCTTTAAAGTTTCCTGGATGATGACGTCATCTGTTCCGTCATGCTATTGAACTGATTCCATTGGTGCTTCACGACTCAATCACGCAGGGGCATTCTCACAGCGTTTTGACGCAGCGAGAGTTCCCTTGAAAGGGAACTGCGGCTTTACTGAGCTCAATGGCTCTGGCCGAGCTGTGATATACTATGCTATTGGCTGTTTAAAAAAAGGGGAGGAGCTGTTTGAGATGTCCTGTCCTATCAACCTATTTTAGTGAAAATTACGTCAACACATTGAATAATGCTGCATGTTTCAAGGACACTTCACAAGGACAAAAATTGTGATCTATAATTACAAGAATAATTAATAATAATAATTTGTTACATTTATATAGCGCTTTTCTTGGTAGTCAAAGCGCTTAACATATAGAAAGGCGGAATCTCCTCAACCACCACCAATGTGCAGCATCCACCTGGATGATGCGACGGCAGCCATATTGAGCCAGAACGCCCACCACACACCAGCTTATTGGTGGAGAGGAGACCGAGTGATGAAGCCAATCAGTATATGGGGATTATTAGGAGGCCATGATGGACAGAGGCCAATGGGCAAATTTGGCCAGGATGCCGGGGTTACACCCCTACTCTTTTTCCGAAGTGATTTTTTTTATGACCACAGAGAGTCAGGACCTTGGTTTAATGTCTCACCTGAAGGACAGTGCTCTTTGACAGTATCGTGTCCCCATCACTATACTAGGGCGTTAGGACCCACACAGGGTGAGCACCCCCTGCTGGCCTCACTAACACCTCTTCCAGCAGCAAAATGGTTTTCCCAGGAGGTCTCCCATCCAGGTACTGACCAGGCTTAGCTTCAGTGGGAAACCAGTCTTGGGTTACAGGGTGATATGGCTGCTGGCATCTACACTACAGCTCAAAAGTTGGGTCTGAATTTTTAAAAAAAATCTCTTTAAAGGGATCCCCTGGTGTTAAGACTTGCATGGCTTAATATAACATAAATGATGTCTCTTACTGAAATATGTAGATGTAGTAGAAAACCCATGAAAGATCTACGTTATTTAAAAAAATCCATTACATATTTGGACAATGGGCGGCACCATTTTGTTTGCGTTCTATGTCGATGACGTAGAATGGTTGCACCGATCACGGCTACCTTAACGTCATCCCATTATCGTAACAATGTCATCTGTTCAGCCTTTTCAATTTGAGCCAGAGCGCAAAATTTGTGAGAATGAAAATATCGAAGACTTTGAATATGAATTACATCAAAATGAAGACAATCGGAGGGTTGAGGAGGCGAGAGTGGGGCAAAATAGATGGTGTCTCTGTGGCAATTGCTTGCCGATGCGAACCGAGAGAGAGTGTGATCTGATCTCGCTGGATCTGTTCAAGGTAAGTTTATGGATCGAACTAATGTTGTATAATTGATATGTAAATAAATCAGTCACCTGAATGCAATAAACACAGTGAAACGTGCTGAGAAGATGCTACTTTTTTCTGTGATCAGATATCTCGTGCATCCAGAGATGGGTAAGTTACTCTAAAAAAAGTAATTAATTACTAGTTACTAATTACATCTTCAATAGTGTAATTAGATTACTGTACAAATTACTCTCTCAAAAAAGTATTTAATTACTTATTACTAATTACTTTATAAATCCTATTTCAACCTCGACTAGTTAAGTAATTCAAGGATCGACATGAAACAGCTCTTTTAATTAATTCAAATAAATAATATAAAAAGACATAAATCATTCTTATTAACTGACCAAAGTATTCCAAATGTGAGGATACATAAAAACATGCATTTTATATTTAGACTTTAAATTGGGATGTTAATTCCACTATTGTACTATCTATAATTGTTCTAGAGGCTATACACAGTATTTAGTTCAATTACATCAGAAGTAACTAATTAAATTACAGAAAAAATAAGAGTAATCCCATACTTTACTTTTTCAAGGGAAAAGTAATTAAATTACAGTAATTAATTACTTAGTAACTAGTTACACCCAACACTGCGTGCATCACAGCACACGCAAGCTTTGAGGCAGTCTGTCTCAATCGAGATGTGTTATGGGCTGCCCTCGTCAGTCTCCACGACAGGGAGAGTGCTGGCCTGCCGAATCGGAACCAGGTGACAAATAGGCAAGTCAACCCTCACGTATAATATTACAGCTGATTGAGCGTGTGTGTGCGTGCACAGTGCGTGGATGTGTGTGCGCGCCGATCTGTTGGTGTGTGTGAGTTTGTGTGCACATTTGTGCACAAGTGTGTTTTAAATGCAATTACAAAGCAATTAACAGTGTGTGCTGTGATGCACGAGATATCTGTTAAGGTAGCCGCGATCTGTGCCACCATTTTACGTCATCGACATAGAACGCAAACAAAATGGCGCAGCCCATTGGATGGATGGATTTTTTAAATAACGTAGATCTTTCATGGGTTTTCTACTACATATTTCAGTTAGAGACATCATTTATGTTATATTACAGTTTTTCTCAGTCGCTTTGGTACATTTCTCGAATCATCCTCGACATTTGCAAAACAGTAAGTGCATTTCTCAAAACAATTCGTACAAATAGCAAAACACCATGGATTACCTGCAAAAGCCAGTCTCTTGCTCAAAATCCTTAGTTCATCTCTCAAAAGTAAATATCTGTGTCAATGAACATGTCAGTGCCATCAGAATGACAAGTCCTTGTGTCATTGTGTACGGATAAGACAGTCAAATTGCTTAGTCATGTTGTCAATATAACAGTGTACTCTGGAGGGATTGTAATGATGAAAACTATGGCTAAAGTTTTGATGACAATTATTGTAAATTGTTGGTTACACCTTAGTGTATGTGTGAGTTTGATTGTAAGAGACTGGACAAGATTCACATTTACTGTTTGTACTGTAATTTGTTGACAGACCATGTCATTGCGATACAGAGAGAAAAAGACAGCACTGCATAGCACAAAGGAAAAAAAACTGAAAAACAAAAGTAGAAATATGAACGTCTAACGGAAATGCATAGAAATATGCTTGACATATTACGACAACTTGTTCAACCATTTTGCATGTAAAGACTTATGCTATGAACTAATGCCTAAATGTTGTGGGGGGTAAGACTATTCAACAGAGACCCAATATAATACATTTTGATCAACATGACATAAGCAACTGATAATGTAGGAAACAGCAGAAAATTGTACATAATCATTTGCATGGATGTACACAAGCATTTGCAACTTGTTCAAAGAAATGAGAAACTGCTTTTTTGATGTGCACAAGTGACACAATGATGTGAGAATTGAACAGGTAGTTTTGAGAATTTCAATTCTGATCTGAGAAATGTACCAAAGCGACTGAGAAAAACTGTAAGCCATACAAGTCTTAACACCAGCGGATCCCTTTAAAAGATGCTCACCAAGGCAGCATTTCTTAAAATACAGTAAAAACAGCAATAATTTGAAATACCATAACGATTTTAAATAGTTTTTTTAAATGTTTTATTTTAAAATGTAATTTATTCCTGTGATGGAAAAACTGTATTAATATGCTGATTTGGTGCTCAAGAAGCATTTTTTTTTTAAATTATTATTATCAATGTATCAAACAGTTGTGCTGCTTAATATTTTTATGGAAACTGTGATTTTTTTTTTCTGGATTCTTTGACGAATAAAAAATGAAATAACATTTATTTGAAATCTTTTGCAATAATCAAAAAATCTTTACTATCACTTTTGATCAATTTACTGCATCCTTGCTGAATAAAACTATTAATTTATTTTAAAAATTGACCCCGAACTTTTGAATGGTAGTGTATATGTGTTTCCATTCCTCTATCAAAATGGTATACTGAGAGTAGAATGGTTGTATGCTATTCCAAACACAGCCAGAGTGTTTTAAGGCACCCTATTGTCTGCTGGGTAATAAAGTCAGATGGTCAGTGTTGGAAAATGTTTGGCCACCCAATACTTCAAATAGCTTCAAAGAGTCTAGACTTCTGCTCTACCTTATCAGCCGGTGTGACTCACTCAATGTGAATGCGACGGTAATGCAAATTTGTGCATGTATGTGTGTGCACATGTAATGCAGATGCCTGCAAAGAGTCTAGCCAGAATTCCAATCACCACACAGTAAAGAGTGTGGGCTGCTCGCATTTTCCAGCCCTCATTTAGAATCAGAGCACACGCACAGTAGAGCTCTTCATTATTAGCTACATGACTAGCCATGAAGCCATAGGTTATAAGCAGAATGCGAGCGAGAAAACTAGATCAGCCTGAAATTACAATTAAATCAGAGGCCTGCATTTGCAGGTATTTTGAGAGAATGCTTCCTTTCCTTCAAAACATATGCTGGCACATCTCCCGTTTTGAGATGGCACCCGAGCTCTGAGGACATTTCTCGTAAGTTTCCTAATTTAAGTACTAATGGAAATGGTCTCGATCTGCCAGATGCAGCTAATCTACAAATGGCCCTGCATGAAGGGCTCTCAGAGCTTGGAGTCTGACTCAAGCCATATAGTGCATGGCATGGATGCAATCCACTAAGACACTCTGCGCTAAACAATGAAACAAACCCATCTTCCACCCTGATGCACTCTAACACATCCTCATCAAAGGTAAGGCTGGAGAACAATGCCTCCCTCTCCATCATTTCTCTCTCTCTTTACCTCTCTGACTCCTGACTCTCTCTCTCTCTCTCTGTCTCTCTCTCCTGAGGCCTCATTCTATTCCATCAGGCAGAGAAGAGCTTTAATTGCCCCTGCCATTCTCGAGGCTTGCTTATGGAGAGAGAAACCCATGCCATCAGGTCTTAATGATGCCTGGCAACCGCGTGGGATCCAACCAACACGTCGTCAATAGCAACGGAGGCACCAGAAGTCCTCTCTCCCAGCGACGGGAGAGGCGAAGGCTTCCTGAGACTTCATGTCCTCAGAGAGAGAGGAGCAGTTCAGCGGAAAATAGCTTTTGGCCCCTCATTCGACAACCTAAGTCGGTGCCAGGCCCGGAGGAGACGTGGGCACCCAGACTGCCAGAAATCGCATGTTACCCATCAAATTATACCAGCAATGACTAGCTGAGAGCTAATGGCTGTATTCAAATGTGATCATACATGATCATACTCTGTCATATATAAACTTCACCACTCGTAAATACAACTTCCCTTAGTGCTGATAACTCGTAAATAAGGTATTTCCGACTCCACAAAAGCCAAATTGAACGCACTTGAGGCAACAGAGACATTTTTTTAAAAATAATGATTTATTCAATACTAAAAAAGTGTAACTCTTCAGAGTGTTCACACCAAGAACGAGATCTATAAAGATAACTAGCGTCTATACCAACACATGAAAATGTTCTGTTTATTAAAAGCATGCACTGCAGTTTTGTCGTCTGCTGCTTTAAATGCACAAGCTTTTGAAATGCAGGTAGGATTCTGATTGGTCAATGTTTTTATCATTTATCAGCTGCAGTTTGGGAGTAACCCATTACAAGTTACCTGTTACCTGACAAATATTTTTAAAGCAAACCTGACTCTCCATTTTCTTCCACTCCACATAGGGGTTATACAATTTTTTTTTTATTTTATTCTCTTACGAATATTTTAATTCCATTTCTGTGTAAAGCACTTTGAATTGCCACTGTGTATGAAATGTGCTATACAAATAAACGTGCCTTGCCTTGCCTACAAAAGTAATGCAATTACAGTAATATATTAGTTTTTGCTGTAATTCAGTAGGCCTATTATAACGCTAAAATTTTGGTAATATTATATCTGTTAAAATCTCAGTAACGCATATTACAACAATGCATTTTACCCTGAAATTAAGTGGTGTTAGTTTTTTTTTTTTTTAAAGAATTTACCAACATTGTGACTTTCCAGCACCAAATTCCAGCAAAGAATTCCGTGGTTAAAATAGAATGTCTATTTCCTGTTGCTGGCATTCAATGGTTGAGATGACTGCAGAGATGGATTCTACATTTGTGAGATGGACATACTCCCATTATTTTCAGTTCGTCAGAGAAAAGGACAAAAACGTAATAGTCAAGTGACATCAATAAATAGCACGAGTAACAAGAAATAGCTAACCCTAAGCTAACCGAGACAGCTGCAGGGTCGGAGAAGAGAAAGAATGCGGCAGACGAGAGCGCGGGCAAGACAAAGCAACATAAGTTAAGTTTCTCTCGGTCTGCCATACTGCTTGAACCCCAAGAAGTAAAGAGACCCAATGCATGCCAGGTTTGTGCTGTGAACTTGAATTAAAAGAAAATAAAAGAACAGAAAAAAAAGGATGTGCGTCTTGCCATGTCATTAGGCTATAGGTTGCACTGTAGTGGGATCTAGTGCTATTGTGTTTGGTATATCTACCATAATTTAACAGACTTTGGTTGTTTATCTACTTTTGTGATTCTGACAGTGATTGTTACTTGTATGCTATACCACATCGCCCTTCACTGAGCAGCAATAAACTACATTTTAGCATTTTAGAATGCTTAGTCATACTTCTGTGGTTATTTTTGTGACAGTAACTAGTAATATATAATGTATTACATTTTGGAAGTAACCTGCCCAACTTTGATCAGCTGGAAAAATAAATATTTTAAAGTGATTCCAATGAAATCGTTCTACTGAGGTGTTATCGTTGTGGTGTGGACTCTATTATTCTTTTAAATTAAGAACGATTTTTATAACCATATCTTTATCGTTCTTGATGTGAACAAATTTTAATTTCAGAATTTGTGGAAGAATTAACGTTGCTTATATTCATAGCCTATTTAATGATTGTGTCAAAACAAATACAAAGTTCTGTAATGAAACTCTAGATGGTGCAGGCTGATAGGTTCTTAAATAACTAAATTTGTTAGCGATCATATTGTTATCTACATAGCGTAGCTGATTGGTTGTTGTGGCATCAGCGGCATCAACATTCAAGTACTTGCCATTGTTTACTGTTAGCAGTCTGCAACGCATTTTCAGAAACCCTTCACCTTCCCCAGCTCCACCTGCGTAGATCTTCTACAAGGGTTATTTCATGTATGTTATATGTGCAGCAGCAGCATGTCTTACATGCTCACAGCAATGTCTGTGAATGTATTGGCAGTAGCAAATCTCTGTGCGTGCTCTGCAGCAGCAGCGTAGCAGATCTATTCCGCCAAGACCAAATACATTAACATTGCCATATCCATTACCATGCCAATCTCTCAGAGAGTTGACAGACATTCAGAACAAAACAATTGAGAACAAAACAAAAGAAAAATCGAATAAGGTACACTAAGTACACTTTTCCAAATGAAAAGTACACACCAGAAAAACACACAAAAACATCTATTAAATACAGCACAAATGCCATCCCATGACACATAATGGAGGTGAAAATGTCATGATGAACTTTGCAGCACTTAGCTTGTTCTCAATGCGGGGCAGCGTGCAGCTTGATCTGGCCGCTTTCACACCATACCTGCTAATTACATCTCCTCCTCTACACTACAGCAGCCTGCTGGGCTCACCACGCCTTACCTCTGCAGCTGGTGAGCGGATGTGTTCTTGTGTGCATTGAGCTCGGCCAGTTCTTACACATAGACATGTGTATTTCACACTCTAACACGTGTAGTCGTGCACGAGAGCCTGGAATCTCATGTCTGTTAACAATTCCAAAGAGGTTGTTTAGATTTGTGAAGGTAAACGTGCCATTCGATGGCAACGAAGCAACTGACAATTCAAGGCAAAAGCTTGAGCTGCCTACGAAGGCTGCATTTTAAGATGCCCTAGGATATGTTCCAAAAAGTAGACACATTTTACAGAAGCAATCCAATAATGCATTGCGACAAGCTTATGCAACGTTTAAGTCATGGCAGAATGCTTAAAAATGTGTCTTATTTATTAGTGAGAAACTAGTTCCTTTCTAAAAGCAAAGACTTCTGAATCTCCTTAAGTCGTGACATATTATATACTACGGGTGTACATTAGCCGAGTCAATTACGTTATTTATCACAATAAGATAAAATTCTGAGTGTTGACAGAACAATTTAGTTTGTATGCATTTTATGTACCGTTGATGAAGAATAGCAAATAGATTTTGTCATATGGTTGACCAACCAAACTAAATTTCCCATCATTTTCTAGGGCAGAATGACTTACTCCAACAAAAATCAATTGAACGCACACCATGTCATAAGGGCGATTCCCGGAGAGAGTATAGGAACGTCCCAGAAGGACTTTCAAAGGAAGTTAAGCTATTCTGAGATGTATTGCATGGGCTATAAGCTCCGTCATATACAAACAAAATCATTCATTACCATTCACAACTGACTTGTTTAAAGCCTTGACACGCAACTCTGCAACAACAGTATTGCGAGTTTCCCAATACGACTTCTCTTTATAATTCAAATGTTTGAAACTCGTAAATATGTTATATCCAACATGAGCTGTTCCTCTGGTGTCATATGCATTGAAATCAATCGTGAGTTGAGTCTCTCGTGAGCGTCATCTATGTGTCACATGCAGTTGCTTTCTACAAAGCATTTCAAATCATTCACTTACAGTTAGGACGCCTATCTAGGCAGTAGGCAGTGAGTCAGCTTGCTAGGTTTCGGAACAGCGCTTGAGCTTTTATCTGCTTAAAACCAACCGAACCACGCGAGAGCTTGACATCTATAACCGAACCCATACTGCTGTCCAAAGCGCTCTTTGTCAACTAATGAGTCATTCCAGGCTCGGTTCAGCGCACATCTGTCCAAAAGCGTACGAGTACTAATTCTCCCCATCTTTATGAGCTCGGTGCAGTGCTGGAATGTGATTAGTTATATGTTGCATCGGGCTCTGTCTCCAGCTTTGTCACCAGCGAATTCTAATCAGTGAGGCAAATCAGCACGGATTGAGCCGAGATGGAGAGGAAATATGATTTTAATCAGCATGCAGCGCTCGTGCTCCTGTCTGTCTCATTCACAACGCATTCAGAGACGGAGAAACCATGGAGCAATCAGCCAGACCTCCGCTGCGTCCTATCGAGAAGGACGTGCTTTAATTACCACCAGCCAAGGCTCCCTCTCTCTCTCTCTCTCTTTCCTTCTCACTCTCCGTTTCTCCCGCTCTCTCTCGCTTCCCTAAAATGAATAATTGCAATAATGAGCCATTTTCATCTAGCTCTCCTTCACTAAAGGATGACAAAAATTACTCATCTTGTTAAAAACCCATATCTACCGCAACGTGTATGTGGGATATGGGAATATGATGTTGTTCAGTGTGCTTAGAGCTGTACGCAGGCTGTGTACTGTAGGCACATTTGGCCCTAATGAATAATTAGCAGTGTGTTTTAGCTGAGTCACTGTGCTGGAGGGCCTGCACTGGACTCTAATGGAGGTGTTGCCTCACGTCTTCCATCACAGGACTGTCCCCAGTGAACCAATTGCATAGCAGCCTGTGTGAGGCACGGCGGAGTGTGTGCGTGAGCGCGCGTGTTAAAAATAACAGCTCTCCCACTTCATGACTCATTCTATGAGCTCTCTGTCCGACACTCCCAAACAGTGTCTGGAAAGAAACCCTAGAGCCAACTCCTTAATTTACTGACTGGTCATTCCCCTTACCATCTATGTGTGTGTGCGTGTGTGTGCTGCTATACATTTTATATAAATATCCCCATAGCTAGTTGGTATAGGCAAGATGCGATGCTCTACTGAAGCATCATGCCAGCCCTGTTATACAGTATGTTGTTATGTAACTTTTCACAGGGCTGGTCGACAATGACAACCGAAGGTGAGAACGACAGATGGAACACAGATGCCACCAGTGCGTATACGATTTAGTCAGACTAGAGACCGGACTTACTGTGGCAGACTAGAAACACTGATAAAATCCGTAATTGTAGGGTGGGGAATTGTTTCTATCCATTGATAGGGGTTGATGCAGACTAAATATTTGGAGAAGTCCGACGTTTTGAACATTTTGATTCAAATGTATGACGTCAAAATAAAAAGAAAACAAAACAAGAAAAGGTGCATGGATGAAATCACAATAAAATCAATGGCATGCATTTAAAAAATAGATGAATTTTCATTTCATGTCGACTTTAATTACCGCATTGGCAAATCGTTTTAAGCATAAGTTTAACTAAACGAGTGAGGTTTATTGTAAGAGAAGAAAAACGATTTTCAAATCTAAAAAATACATCTTAATATCCTATGCAATTTTGTTCCTAAAGTAATTTGATCTTGTTTAAAGGATGTTTAGAATTATTTTTCAGGAAAACAAGACAAAAATACTGATTGACTGATTGAGCACAATGATTTTTTGCAGTGCACAAAAGGAAGCGTGACTGATTATATAAACATTAAAAAGCAATTAAGACAGCACTTCCACACACACACACACACACACAAAAAACATCCTTCTGTTATCTTCTGGAAATTCGAGAGCCATATCTTCATCCTATGCCAAGGCAGCAGAACCTGTTCACCTCTTTAGAATGCTTTGTATTCTGTTAACACACTCCTGCAACAACAACCCCAGTAACCCGTGTCTATGTCTGCAGAAGTAAAAATACTCATGCCCATTTGAGCTCTCTAATGTACTCCATCCTCCTTTCTTTTTAGAACAACACAAAGTAAAAAGAGTGCGCAGAAACCAGATGATCTCTTAAGAGCTGAACTCATGTAATCACCCCAGATTAGTTATTAAGGAAAATGCCCCTGCTGCACAAACACACACACAAAAGGAATCCTTTTCACATTCAAAAAGAAAGATGATGAGGCCCTTCCATTTACTCCCCCCTCCGTTCCACGGGTCTGCAAATGCAACAGGAAATAGGCCTCCATATGTGGCCCCAGCTCATGTTGTGAGATGCTCTCACCGATTGGAGTGAATCATCGCCATTATCGGATAGCCATGTGTATGCGTTGCGCTTTCAACACAGACTCGATAGCTTTCCTGAGTCACCGTGCATATATGGGCAAATCAGGTCAGTGCTGATTTGGAGAGTGTATGTGGTCTATGGGGGACGGGGGACCTTTGGGAGTCTATTGGGAGTTTATATACCACTGCTCGTTTTCAAAGGCTGCCACCAACTTTACAACGTCTCGATGATCAGATTCACTTGCAGGATTGAATTCAATGATTTGTAGACTCATATAGCTGGAGAACGATTTGCTCTGTATTTGTGAGAACACAGGTGCACCCCAATTTGTCTATTTATGCTCTATTTTTATTTCAGAGGGTTTCGAAGTGCTCTATTGCAGGGGTTTTCACACTTTGAAAACCCCTGAAGTAGGCGTGAAGTAGGGCTATACATCCTGGAGACAAGTGTCAATTGATGGCTGTATGTAAATTTATCCACAGAGCACAGGACTGCTTAAAGTTACTCACACGTTAGATTTATAAAGAAATTAATGAGAAAATAAAAAGCGGAACATGCTTTATTAAGTTATTAAAAGCGCAATAAACTGTGCATAGATAAACTGAATTCGCACAGAAAGCTGCCTCTCAGACAACGTGCGATCTTAATTGAGTTCCGTGGCTAATTGTGCTTGAACGGTCACATACACACACTCAAGAGTCAAAATGCCTGTCTTGGCGAGTTTTAACATGAATACTCGTCAAGACAGGCATTTTGACTCGTAAGTGTGTGTATTTGATCGTTTGATGTCTGAAGTGATTGGTAAATTAGACCTTAAAGTGGCAGCAGCCTAATCAATCTGTATTTTACTTGAATACTAGGCTAGATCCACTGCTTTCTTTTGAGTCTCATTATTTATTTATTGACTTTGAAAATCCCTGTTCTATTTGATGTAGTGTGAGTGAAAATTACAAGATTTTGCATATCAAATACCAGAATGATGCACTTATTTAACTGAAAAGTATGGAACATTGGACACTTCATGCACTCAAAAGTCACACATTTCCTTCCAAAGTGGAAAGAGAGAAGCTATCATGCTATGATGCTGGATGTCATTTGGGACTCAACTCAAATCTGTAGCTTCCTTCCATTACACTTTATTTCACATTCTACTAACTATAAGTAACTTTGCAACAACATGTCAACTAACTCTCATTAATTTGCAACTACATGTCAGCTAACTCTCATTAGTGTATTAATAGACTGCTAGGTTAGGGTTAAGGTTGGGGTAAGTAGAATAAATTGACATGTACTTGCAAAATTACTTACTTTCAGTAGAATGTCTGTTTGGGGATTTATCAAAATAAAGTGTTAGCAGATATTAAGCGGACAGTCTACTAATACTCTAATGCATTGGTTTTAAGTATTTTAATAAATGTAATTATTTACTGTACTGTATTACTGAGTATCAAAGATATAAGAAACTTCTACTCTCTACTTGACTAAATTTTTTTAAAAGTATATGTACTCTTTACTCCAATACAGTTTTGATGAGTAATGCAATTACTTGTAACATTTTGCACGGCATCTATTTTTTTCCGCAGCAGTTTATTTCTGCTACAAAAGAAGTGATATAGCCATCTATAGAACATTGAAGGTATATATCTTGCACATTTTTACCTTATTTACCCAAACTTGCCAACATGGCTACTTCTTGCAAATGCAAGTGCATTAGGAGGTAGTTGTGAATCGCAAGTGTAATTTTACTTAACATTTTGTTTATCCATTATTTTGAAGATACTTTTTTTTTTTTTTAAGAATATTGGTTAACTTATGTTCTTTTCGAGCACTTGAACTTAACTTTGGACGGGAACTTAAGACGTTTAAGAGACTGTTGTGTCCACCTTGATAACTCAAATCGTATTGAAATTGATGACTTATTTTGGCTGTACTTAGTATGTAGGCCTACTTTGTAGTATGGCTTTCAGAATGTATATACACCTCTGCTCTAAAGACTGCTAGTTGACATGTAGATGCAAAGCTACTTATATTTAGTAGAATCTCTAAAGTGGACTATCAAAATAAAGTGTTACTCTTCCTTCTCTCCCCTTGTTTCTCTCAGATAAAAACCGTCATCAGTATATGGGAGCCCTCTGAAAATTTTACATTTGACAGACAGGTCAAATATAGTAGGTAAGCTGTACTATATTTGAGGTTTAATATAATCTAGGTCAAATTTTAATTTACCTTTTAGTAGGGCTAGGTAAAAAATATTGATTTCTCGATTGTAATCGATTCTCATTTTTACGAACCGATATCGATTCTTAAATCCCAAGAATCGATTAGTCATCCTGTTTTCAGTTGAATAAACGGAACATTGTAGCGTACCTCACATCCAATAAATCGCAATAATCTTTGTGCTTTGTTACTTTTGATATGGAACAAAGTCAACAGCCATTTTATTACGAAATTTTATTTCGCAGCTCAGCTCAAGAGAACTGGCAGCACTGAGTGCATATGAACTGATCATCTTTTCCGCCTTAATACCATTTACAGCGTGAAATAAACATGAATGAGCATCTGAAAGTGTGTTAAGAGATAGAGTACAACTTACTCAATCAGTGTTTCAACCGTGGAAAGACATCAGTAAAACAGCTTGTAAACAAATGTAATGTAATGTCACAATTACCATAAAAAAAAAACATAGGCCCTATCTAGTGTCCACTCATTAGACAGCTAGAAAAATTAACTCAATAGAAAAGCATTTTGCTAAATATATGCACCCTATTACATATTCATTGTAATTTTTAAAAATGTTTTTCAATATTTAATGCATGTTTGAATAAATCTGGCAAGTTTTTATGACAGCCACCATTTAAATGTTTATTTAAAAAAAAAAAATTGGATTAGAAAAATTATTATGTAATTGCAAATTTAATATTATAACTTTATTATTATAAAAAAACATAATTGAGTGTGCTCCTCCTTGAACTGACACCTTAACGTGGTGGAGGGGTTTGAGTACCCGAATGAACCTAGGAGCTATGTTGTCCGGGGCTATATGCCCCTGGAAGGGTCTCCCAAGGCAAACAGGTCCTAGGGGACGGGTCAGACTAAGAGCAGTTCAAAAACCCCTTATGACGACAAGGAAAACGAGGACCGTGACGTCGCCCGGTACGGCGCAGCCGGGGCCCCACCCTGGAGCCAGGCCTGGGGTTGGGGCTCGTATGCGAGCGCCTGGTGGCCGGGCCTTCCCCCACGGGGTCCGGCCGGGCTCAGCCCGAAGGAGCGACGTGGGGACACCTTCCCGTGGGCCCACCACTCACGGGAGGGACCGTAAGGGGCCGGTGCGGAGAAGATCGGGCAGCAGTCGAAGGCAGGAGCTTAGACAACCCGATCCCTGGACACGGAAACTGGCTCTTGGGACATGGAATGTCACCTCACTGGTGGGGAAGGAGCCTGAGATTGTGCGTGAGGTTGAGAAGTTCCGACTAGAGATAGTCGGAATCACCTCTACGCACGGCTTGGGCTCTGGAACCACACTCCTCGAGAGAGGATGGACTCTTCACCACTCTGGAGTTGCCAATGGTGAGAGGCGGCGGGCTGGTGTGGGTTTGCTTATAGCCCCCCAGCTCTGCCGCCATGTGTTGGAGTTTACCCCGGTGAACGAGAGGGTCGTTTCCCTGCGGCTTCGGCTCAGGGATAGGTCTCTCACTGTTGTTTGTGCCTACGGGCCGAACGGCAGTGCAGAGTACCCGGCCTTTTTGGTGTCCCTGGGAGGGGTGCTGGAAAGTGCTCCGACTGGGGACTCCGTCGTTCTACTGGGGGACTTCAACGCCCACGTGGGCAATGACAGTGACACCTGGAGGGGCGTGATTGGGAGGAACGGCCCCCCTGATCTGAACCCGAGTGGTGTTCAGTTATTGGACTTCTGTGCTAGTCACGGTTTGTCCATAACGAACACCATGTTCAGGCATAAGAGTGTCCATCAGTGCACATGGCACCAGGACACTCTAGGTCGTAGGTCAATGATCGACTTTGTGGTCGTTTCATCTGACCTGTGGCCGTATGTCTTGGACACTCGGGTGAAGAGAGGGGGGGAGCTGTCAACTGATCACCACCTGGTGGTGAGTTGGATCCGATGGCGGGGGAAGAAGCTGGACAGACCCGGTAGACCCAAGCGTACTGTAAGGGTATGCTGGGAACGTTTGGCCGAGCCCCCTGTCAGAGAGATCTTCAACTCCCACCTCCGGCAGAACTTCGACCGGATCCCGAGGGAGGCTGGAGATATTGAGTCCGAATGGACCATGTTCTCCACCTCCATTGTCAAAGCGGCCGCTCGGAGCTGTGGACGTAAGGTCTCCGGTGCATGTCGAGGCGGCAATCCCCGAACTCGGTGGTGGACACCGGAAGTAAGGGATGCCGTCAAGCTGAAGAAGGAGTCCTATCGGGCCTGGTTGGCTTGTGGGACTCCTGAGGCAGCTGACATGTACCGGCAGGCTAAGCGGACTGCAGCCCGGGTGGTTGTGGAGGCAAAAACTCGGGCCTGGGAGGAGTTCGGTGAGGCCATGGAAAAGGACTATCGGCTGGCCTCGAAGAGATTCTGGCAAACCGTCCGGCGCCTCAGGAGGGGGAAGCAGTGCCCTACCAACGCTGTTTACAGTGGCGATGGGCGGCTGTTGACCTCAACTGGGGATATCGTCGGACGGTGGAAGGAATACTTTGAGGATCTCCTCAATCCCGCCATCACGCCTTCCATTGAGGAAGCAGAGGCTGGGGGCTCAGAGGAGGACTCGTCCATCACCCGGGCTGAAGTCACCGAGGTGGTCAAGAAACTCCTCGGTGGCAAGGCACCGGGGGTGGATGAGATCCGCCCTGAGTACCTCAAGTCTCTGGATGTTGTGGGGCTGTCTTGGCTGACACGCCTCTGCAACATCGCGTGGCGGTCGGGGACAGTGCCTCTGGGATGGCAGACCGGGGTGGTGGTCCCTCTTTTTAAGAAGGGGGACAGGAGGGTGTGTTCCAACTACAGGGGGATCACACTTCTCAGCCTCCCCGGGAAAGTCTATGCCAGGGTACTGGAGAGGAGAATACGGCCGATAGTAGAACCTCGGATTCAGGAGGAACAGTCTGGTTTTCGTCCGGGCCGTGGTACACTGGACCAGCTCTATACCCTCTACAGGGTGCTGGAGGGTTCATGGGAGTTTGCCCAACCAGTCCACATGTGTTTTGTGGATTTGGAGAAGGCATTCGACTGTGTCCCTCGCGGCATCCTGTGGAGGGTGCTCGGGGAGTATGGGGTCCGGGGTCCTTTGCTAAGGGCTGTCCGGTCCCTGTACGACCAAAGCAGGAGTTTGGTCCGCATTGCCGGCAGTAAGTCAGACTTGTTCCCTGTGCATGTTGGACTCCGGCAGGGCTGCCCTTTGTCGCCGGTTCTGTTCATAATTTTTATGGACAGAATTTCTAGGCGCAGCCAGGGGCCGGAGGGTGTCAGGTTTGGGGACCACGCGGTTTCGTCTCTGCTCTTTGCGGATGACGTTGTCGTGTTGGCCCCTTCTAACCAGGACCTTCAGCATGCACTGGGACGGTTTGCAGCCGAGTGTGAAGCGGCTGGGATTAGGATCAGCACCTCCAAATCCGAGGCCATGGTCCTCAGTCGGAAAAGGGTGGTTTGCCCTCTTCAGGTTGGTGGAGAGTTCCTGCCTCAAGTGGAGGAGTTCAAGTATCTAGGGGTCTTGTTCACGAGTGAGGGGAGGATGGAACGGGAGATTGACAAACGGATCGGTGCAGCTTCTGCAGTAATGCGGTCGATGTACCGGTCTGTTGTGGTGAAGAAAGAGCTAAGCCGTAAGGCGAAGCTCTCGATTTACCGGTCAATCTACGTTCCTACTCTCACCTATGGTCATGAGCTTTGGGTCATGACCGAAAGGACAAGATTCCGGATACAGGCGGCCGAAATGAGTTTTCTCCGCAGGGTGGCTGGGCGCTCCCTTAGAGATAGGGTGAGGAGCTCAGTCACTCGGGAGGAACTCGGAGTAGAGCTGCTGCTCCTCCACATCGTGAGGGGTCAGCTGAGGTGGCTCGGGCATCTGTTCCGGATGCCTCCTGAGCGCCTTCCCGGGAAGGTGTTTCGGGCATGTCCAACCGGGAGGAGGCCCCGGGGAAGACCTAGGACACGCTGGAGGGACTACGTCTTCCGGCTGGCCTGGGAACGCCTCGGTGTCCCCCCGCAAGAGCTGGAGGAAGTGTCTAGGGAGAGGGAAGTCTGGGCATCTCTGCTTAGACTGCTGCCCCCGCGACCCGGCCCTGGATAAAGCGGAAGAAGATGGATGGATGGATGGATGGATAATTGAGTGTAATTTAAGTGTTTGTATACAAATCAGTTAATTTTTACCTTCAACATTATAGGCTAGGCTAATGTAACAACTGACTCCCATAGTTTACACTGTAAGACTGGAAAAAACTAGCAAAACTAGCAAATGCCAGAATGTCTGATTGAGACTCTCGGAGAAAATAAAGGAAATTAGCATCTGAACTCACTCATACATTTAGCGTACATGCCTTTCCTTTTCACCTGTATCTTCCCCCATTCCTTCTCCAGAATTCACCCAAAATCTATATGGTTTAATGTGAATTCTCACTATACAGTATTATACATGTTTGATATCGTTTGAAATGTCAAAGTGCGAGTAGTACAAAGATCTCATCCACACAGAAGTAAACCAAAAAATAATAAAGGTTTTAAGAGTTTTTTGCTTATTACGTTGGGTGTGGTTTTGGCCAAATGGTCTACCTCCTGCTGTCAATACAGGTCTATGGGACAGTGACTGATGTAAATTCCCATTGTTAACAAGTTTCCATTTGAAAGAGATTTCTGTCTGGTCTGTGTATTTAAGGAAATGTGGATAGAGGGTCAGGGTGCGATACTGTAACCAGTTCAGCCCATAACGCTGAGTGTCTACTAGATGCTCAGCGTTATGTAATTTTTAGATGTCAGGTATGCCTTTATTACTCTTTACTTCAGAGCATTTGATGTTATGTATTGGTTATCTTTGAATTGATTATGTAATTGGCGATATACATTTACCTGACTGTTAATAAATTGCTACATTTGGATTTATTCTGACTTACTCTGGAATTATGTGGTTAACTATTACATTTAAACGACCACATAACCAATTGGCATTCTAACTTAAATTCGAGAATATGATAAAATGGAGTCAGATAAAGATGAATTGGAATTAAATCCCTTAGCCCAGCTGAAAAGAACGAATGCGCAGAGACCTTCACCTGCGGATTGTTAGCCCCCATTGGGACGATTGTGCGGGCCTTACAACAGCATTAGTTAAGATTTTTTTTTATTGTACCTGATATCCAAAATATCTATATTGAATCGAACCGGAATCAAATCAAATTGCACTCTTGTGAATCGAAATCGAAATTGTGTCAATACCCAGCCCTACCTTTTAGTAGTTTAGTAGCTGTTTTTGGGGATGAGGGCATGTCATTCAACTTGTCCATGTTGCCATTTAAATACTGTAAATATTTGGCTGCTTATAACGTGACATAACATTTTAGGTTGGCTGCTCCCAAGTATAAAGGGCTTTCCTTGCCATTAATGCTTGGATAACACAACTACGTCTCCTTCGATTAAAAATAATGGCGGCTGCGATATCTGTCGGCATGATTTTTGAATGACTTTTTGCGAGGAAAAAATTACGTTTCAGTCACATAACATCGGTTAATGGAAACGGCATCCTTTCGCAATAGTTTTTTTTTTAAACATCGCAAAAGTTTAAACCAGGCTACTGTTTAAGTGAGATGGGATGAGACGGTTCACTCAAAACATAAAGGGGAATATTCATAGTGCCACAGAGAAAGTGTTTATATTTTTTAGAATGGCTATAATTACTATATAATGTAGTTGTCTCTGCATATTAACCTGGGATGGGATACATTGTTTTAGCACTGAAAAAGTGACATAATACTGTAAAATGTTCCAGTGTTCATCTTGTTACAAGTCCAATTGTTTTGCACATCAATAAGTCTTATTGGAAGCTTTAAGATAATACATAGGCAGAATTATAAAAGATTTTCAACTATTTGAATTATTTACAGCTATTTATTTGTTGAGTGGCATTATGCATTTTGCTATACACCTCATATTGCACAATTATAATGTTTAGAATTATGTTTATTTTATTATTCTGTCATTG
This sequence comes from Gobio gobio, assembly GCF_949357685.1. Lineage (NCBI taxonomy): Eukaryota > Metazoa > Chordata > Actinopteri > Cypriniformes > Gobionidae > Gobio > Gobio gobio. The sequence goes on from NC_137105.1 coordinate 20,501,771, forward strand.
TTTCCCCTCGAAAAGACCAAATATAAATTTTTTGAAGCTATATTAAGTTATTTTAATCTGTCATGGTCCTAATTTAGCCTGAAACACTGTTGGGCTGCAGATGTTTACAAGGGGTAAGAGGTAAGGCTGCATTTGTTTACACCGCATGCCTGCTGATCCTGAATCCTGGGATCTAACCTGGGCTAACCCCTGGATGTTTTATTCACCCTCAAACAAATCTCTCATTCCCTGTCTTTAGTTGTCTCACTCTTCCTTTTTCCCTTCCCTCTCCCTCCCTCTCTCTACTCAACTAGGTCACAGTAGCATCTAATATAGATCAGGGCATCCCATGAAAAAGGCATTAGAATAATCTAAGAGTGTTATAGCCTTCCTATACAATAACATTTTTGTATCTCTTATATTTATAGCTTTCCAGAGTACCAAATAACCATGACCCATATATATAAAAAGCCACATTTATTCATAACGCAACTGTTGATTCAGAGCTACAGTAGGCTACATTGGTCTTTTCATCTCTTCGTTACCGAATTGTACTTTGCATTGTTCACAGAGATAATTTACTGTTAAAGTTGAAAAAAAATGTAAGATTGGATTTCTCTTCTCAGAATAAAAGATGTTTTTCAATTCATGCACACTGTTAATAATGCTTATTTTCAAGCCTTCAATATAGTGAAACTTTGCCATTCACTCCTGCAGTCTGCCAAGGATATTTGGTGATGCTAAATCATTCTCAATCATTTAAAAAAAATATTTACACTGAATAAATATGTAATGGGTTTTTTCAAAGATATTGAATTTTCTTTATTTTTTTTATTAGTGCTGGGCAATCTATTAATTGTGTTTAATCATATCCAAAATAAAAGTTTGTGTGTACTGTGTATAATTAGTATGTATATACAAATACACAAACACATGCATGTATATATATATATTTAAGAAAAATATTATATTGTTATATTTATATATATATAAATATATATATACAGTATATACATGCAAATATTTCTTAAATATATATACATGCATGTGTGTGTATTTATATATACTATTGTAGTCAAGACCACCTAAACCGAGACCAAGACCAGCGTGTGCCGAGACCAAGACAAGACAAGACCAAGACTTTGTGGGGTTGAGACCAAGACAAGACCAAGACCAAGACCAAGACCAAGACCAAGACCAAGACCAAGACCAAGACCAAGACCAAGACCAAGACCAAGACCAAGACCAAGACCAAGACCAAGACCAAGACCAAGACAGGGCGAGACCGAGTCGAGACCAAGACCATACCAGCAGTCCTTAAATTCATCTAAAAGATCCATATCTACTGTCTGAGAAATGACTTATATTTAATGAATAAATACAATTACAATACACTCTAAATAATGCTGGGTTAAAAATAACCCAAGTTGAGTTGAAAATGGACTAACCCAGCGACTAGGTTGTTTTAACCCAGAAATTGGGTTGTTTAAAGCAAACATTTAACCCAACCGCTGGGTTAAAACAACCCAAATGCTGAACCCAATTGCTGGGTGAGTCCATTTTCAACCCAACTTGGGTTATTTTTAACCCAGCATTTTTTAGAGTGTAGTAAGACACTATAGCGCTGTTACCAATCAAATCACTAACAATAAAATTCACGGCACAGAAGTTGCATCTGAATTGGTACAATTACACCTGCATAAATAATGTTCAGATTAATTTAACATTAACATTATTTAACAGTCACGGAATCCTTTATTCAACCGATTTGTTTAAAGCAGCTGATTCATTTAATAACGAAATGTTGCAGAATTAGCAAAGGCACAGTTTACAATGTAATTTTTTAATATTAATTTCTTGTTTATTGAATGTTTGTATAAATCAATATAATTTGCAATCACGGTTATATTCATGAAAACAGCTCTCTTGCTCTTGTGATATTGCTTAATTATATTCTATGTTATATAAAAAAAATAAAAAAGATTTGTGGGAATTTATATTGTTTTGGGGCATTTTTGAGACAATGCTGCATTGATTTTGAACCCGGCAGCACAGTAACAAAAGAAAATCACATTACAAAGCAGTTATTAATTGCATTTTAAGCAGTTTTACATCAAATCACATTAATGATGTTAAATCAGACAATGCACCACCAATTTAGTGATATCCTTGCAGTTGTGGTCTTGACTGGTCTTGAGATAAAATCCTGAGTCTGAGACCAAGACAAGACCGAGGAGAAATGCAGTCGAGACCGGTCTCGAGTACTACAACACTAATATATACATAATAATTATACAGTACACACACATATATTGTATATGTAAACACAAACTTTTATTTCGGATGCCCAGCACTAATTTGTATTTTTAAATTTATTATAAATGTAATTACATTTATTTAATTTTTTTTACATTTTATGTATCTATGTTGTAAACAATCCGTAAGAATTGTTTGATGTACGGACAAGACATCTTTATTTTATCATCATCACAAACTATTGCAGAGTGTATATACCATTGTCATGTAACTCGCTAGCACCAAATTCATTGATTCAGCCCAAAATTCCCATATAAATATTCATACACTGTAAAAAAGGCAATTGAGATATTGTGGTTCTTAATGAGCATGGTGTGAGCACTGAATGGCCCGCTGGGTGTGTATGTGTGTGTCCATGCTCATCAGCCAATAAAAGCCTGTCTGTCAGCCTGAAAACATTCCTGTAGCACCACATGATTCAGCAAATCTCCACCATTAATACCATCAGAGCTGCTTACATTTTCCGTAAACTTTTTGGTGCTGAACACACAGTAGATTGTGCGACAGCTATCAACTTCAACACTAAATCATGAATATATTATTAAATGGCTTGCTTAGCGCCATGCTTGTACCAAGAAGCCCAGAGTCTCACTCCAGCTTGAAGAAACATCTGCTGGAAACAGGGGGAATTGGACGGGAGTTTGGCAGAGTTACGCCAGTTTGATAGGTAGGCTGGAATAAGAAAATCTCACTCACTTTGACAGCATAAGCGCTGCCTAGCACTGTCTTAGTGCTAGCATTATGTTATCTCCCTGGTATAAGACTACAGAATAACAATGAGTTCATTTACATGCACCATCTTATGTCCATTATGCTAAATAATCTGACAACCTAGACATACATTTTTACCTCGGTTTCATTCTGAACGTCAGCTTAATGTTCTCATGCCTGTATGTCCGAAAGAATATCATGTTTTCTTGTATTTTATGGTTTTATAACAAGCTTGTAGCCTATATATATAAATGCAAATTGTTAGCATTGGGATGGCATTATCATGACTAGAATGTTATTCCCAGATGGACAGCTCTGACGTTCCAATGAATGTGACAAAAAACAGTCCAGGTGCTATTGTATCACTACAAAAAATCGGAATAATCTCAAGACACAAACTCAGAAAACAAGCGCGCAAAACATACAGGCATAACTAAATGAGGTCAGGATAATGTGCACGTATATTAAACATAATCTACACATAAATGAAATCCATCCAATTTTGTTCTTTCCCAAGCTGCCTTCACCAACGATGCTATTTTTGTCTGAGCCAATGCCACACATCAGACAGAGTGGTTAGTGTTTGTGTGTGTGTGTGTGTAAGGGGTGGTTAAGGGGTGGTGGGGGTTGGTTGGCGACTCATTAAACCTGTAAGATTGTGATATGGGCAAGGTTTCTGTCTGTTTCCCTTCTCCCTCTCTTTTTCTCACTGCCTTTCCCTTCCTCAGTGTATAAATGGCTCACCGAGGCAAGGAAACCCTCTGGGGTCATGGAGCTTCTAGCCAGACAAATCACATCTTCTCCAGAGGACCCTTTCTCCACCTCAAACCCAAGACTAGCCTCAGCCCGCTCAGGTTCCGATCCTAAATGCGGCACTTTGCTGACAGGAAAGCATACAAGTAAGGCCATTTTAAATTGTAATTTCTCTCCTAAAGTGTTGCAATAATCTAATGTCAACTCTTGTAGTTAGCCGTTAGTTCCCCAAACCAAGGAGCTAAAGGAAAAACAAGAACACAAAATATGCAGAAATGCAAGCGTATAACGACATTGTCACTGTCATACCAGCGTTTCGAAGAATGTTGCCATGGTAAGATTAACCAAACAAGCATCGTAAGGTACCTATAACTTATAAGAGTAATGAGATCATCTACTGGAATCATGTGAGATTACATACAGTATTCATAAGTGTGGCAGCTCTCTCCTGAACTCCTGCTGGGATGTCTCACTGCTGATCCAGGTCCAGAACCTCCCACCTGAACTTCTCCTGAGCTATTATTTGACTACATTTCACTGTTCGAGGGAAAAGGGCAACCGTAAAAACACCCCCAGTCAACAGTATCACCCAGCATTGCATAAACATGTGTTCAGATGGTTGTACACATGAATAATGCACAGAATCTTCTCTAGAATGATACTCCATCACTGATGCACTGAGGCACTGGCTTCTGTCGTTGTTTGTGAGATGTGCACACACGATAATCTATGCAAACATTTCATTAATATCATTAAGAAATCTTACAACCAACTCACAAGAAGAATGATGATTATTATTATTATTATAAATTATGCTTTAATTATTATAATTCATATTATTGTTAGTTGATTTTAAGATTTCTTAATGATATTAACTCAATGAAAAAAACATCATCATATTTAAATAATAATAGTACAAGTTAATCATTATAAATTACCATACTTTAAAAAAGTATAGTATTTATAATCATAATTGTAATAAAGTTAATTTGTTTTTTTTATACAAATAACAGCCACAACAACAGTAAAAAAAATAATTAAAAATGTAATAATAATAATACTTATTATTCATATTATTATTGTGGTTTGACATTAAAAAGGAAACATAAAAAAGCAGAAAGAGGAAAAAATATGAATTCTCCATGATTGAGGTCCAGTGCATACTAAATCACATCGGCCTGTGTCATGCCACTGGTTGACATTATATAACACCTCTGTGCAATATATTCACACCCATGGCTGCATTATTAGTGGCTGTTTAATGAGCCCCAGTTGTACAAGAAACTCTTCTCTTTGTTCCACAGGTAAATCTACAACAGCCCCATCCAGCAAAGCCCTGCCGCAACTCACATTCAACTTCAAATCACTCAACTTTCAGAGTCACACAGCCATTCTCCTGAGGTGAAGGTGTTTAAGACAGACATTTCATTTCGCCCCGAAACATGCACGATTAGCCAAAAGAGATGAGTGTTCAAAATCACGATTTGCGTAAAAGTATTACATAAGAATCAACTGTCAGACTAAGGGAATAAAATCAATTTTATGGTCGCTAATTATTGAGTGTCATGCGTATATGTAGTTGGGAACAAGCATTAGTCGGTCAGATAGCTATAGCATTGCAGTTCGAAAGGCAAAGAGGTAGCGGAGCTTACTTTGTCAGACAGCTACTCTGCAGCTCTGTGTGTTGGAATGCAAAAGTGATGTCTTCATGAACGCATTAGAACGTCTTCCTCTCTTAAACACACATGCACGCAGACAAACATGCACACTCCTTGTCCGTAAACGAACATGGATTATGAGGCCACAACATGCCAGCATGGCTAAACAAGTAGAACAAGAAGTAAACAAAGTGAAACCTACTGAAATGGCGACACTGTCTTTCTCTCTCCCTCTCTCTGTCTCCTCACACACCGTAGGTCTGAAAGTCTGCACCCGTCTTTCTCTTTTTCTCTTTAAAACGCTTTTTCTATCCCTCAAAGCACACTCTTTCACTTCTCTCCTCTGTTCTCCTAAGCTTTCTTTGTCTGAGCTCGGTATTCCGCCAGCACTTAGAGAGATGGAGGGAGAGAGAGTGGAGGAGCAGGGAACTGCAGCCGCTCTGGAGAGGCAGTCGAAAGAGCGGGAGGGAGAGAGAGAGAGAGAGGAAGGGAGGGAGGGAGAGACACAGACAGACAGGGAGGAGGGGAGTGAGAGAGTTGGAGCGTAGGGATGGAGCTGTGAGCAGAATGTGTGAGGCGGTAGAGGAGAGAAGCGTGTGAGCCAGTCTCCAGAAGCGACGCGACACTGCAGCAGCAGCGAGTGTGGAGCATGCAGAGCCAGACTTACCCACCTCATCTGACCGACAGACAGACAGCGCGGACCCTCGGCTTAGGAGACGCAAAGGCTACCAGGCCAAAAAAACAAAAGGAAACAGGAAATGTATCGCAAAATAAACAAACCCAGTCTGCCCGAACCCAGAGAACAAAGGGCAGGCTGGAAATGTATAACCTTAATCAGTCTCTCCCATATTAATTCAGCCGTAGACAGTCTGTTTCTAGTCACTCCCTGCTCTGCTCTCCCCACAGACTACAGAGTCTACAAAGCCATATGAGTGCGCTAGCGTGTGCAGAAGTGTGGGTGTCTGTATTTGATATAGAATATGAATTATGTGCCAGTAAAATGTGCCTCATTGAAAATTAAGCAAACACTGTGGTATACAACGGCCACGTCTGCGTTAAATCCCTGCTGACAATGGCTTCATTTATAAACTCTTTCGATAAAATCTCATTTGATTTAGCTGGTTTCTATTTTTAATCAAAACCAAGATGCATGAAAAATTCCAGTGCTTTTCAAAATTGTTGAACAGGTTTTGAAAAGCATTTTAGGACAACTACCGTTGTTGTGTCTCTTTCTGGTAGAATCTGGAGATCCCCAAGTGCTGAAACACAAGCGGACAGCTCCTGGTGCTGAAACAAGGGGGAACTCTGGACAGCTCCTGGTGCTGAAATAAAAAAATCAAATACAGCAGTTTTATCTCCGATTTTTTTTTCCAGTCCTCTCTCTACCCATGCAAGCAAACCCCAGAAAAACAAGGCAGTCTGGTTGCCTCTCAACGGCGTGGCGCATATAATGGCAGCTGTCTTGGAAATGCCTCCCTAATCACGTTAATAGGTTTAATCAGTGAATTAGCAGCAGGAAAATGTCAGAGTGGCCAACAGAAAATGGAGAAGCTAATTAATGGAAAGGGAGAGTGTCTAAAATGCCGGTGCTGGGGACAGGCGTGAAGGGTGCTGTTCCTCATGGGCATTGCTCGAGTGGGGCCGCTGTGAAACGCAACCCTGTGGCAATTACGTACACGAGAGCAGACTCCCATTAAACGAAATGCATATGTACTTGGCTGATATCCCAGAAACCATGTCTCTCGCTTTCAATATTCACAAGCAAGGCTAACCATTGTGACTATGAATGCATGACGCCGGCTTTCTCTAAAGCGAGGAACATGCGACACGTGTCGTTCAATGTGCACGTGCCATAGTGGGTTTCTTAGAATGGCCTACGCCTTGTCTGCCTGGAAAAAGAGATCGATCGATAGACTCCGAATGCAGTCGTGAGCGTACACACAAACTCGCACACACACGCACGTTCAAATCACACCAATAACGAGGCTCTCATAGCCGCAGTGCTCTTAGGAGCCTGTCTGGACCCTCCGATCCAGCAGATCTCGATGTTCTGCGAGAGATGAGATGGTGTGGGATCAGAAATCAAATTCTTAATCCTAAACCCGACAAAATGAAAAACACTGCTCTAGGACCAGCAGAAACAGTCTTTGTGGTGGGAAGTGAGGAGACAGGCGGAAAGAGGCAAGGGGAACGAGAGCAGCCTCTGCCATGGAGAGCAAGGGATTTGGGGGTGGGGGGTGGAGGGGGGTCGGGGTGGGTGGAGGGAGGAAAGAGCGGTAATTAAAGGAGAAAGGCAGGGGAGGCTGGGAGGAGAGGAGACTGGAGGAGACATGTACACACACACACACACATACACGCTAAGGGAAAGAGCTGAGGCAGCGAGGGAGAGGAGCGGAGGGGTGCAGACATGTCTTCCCTAGTGAAAGAGACAAATGCATTGTGATAGGCTGGGAAGCCTCATAGGAGCTGATTTATTTCCACAGACGGTGTGTAGGGCTGTGACACTCACACACAGACACACACACACACACACATGGGCCTACTCGCAGTGATTTAGATCAACACATGCATAAAAAATACATATATGAAGTATGTGAGGAAAGCAACACTAGTATAATGAACATAAATTAGCGGAGGCATGTTAAAAAATGATATGTAACAAAGATGTAGATCTTCTACGCATCCGTTTTCACTATTCTTTCTCTTTCCTCTCGTCGTCTCCATCATTAATCTCTCTGTAGGTCTTTGCCTCGCTTTCTCTCTCCCTCTCCTTTCTCGCTGCCAAAATTTGCTGTTGCAGAAGCGACAGAACGCGACCTTCCGTTCAGGCTGCGCCAAACGAGGAGCGCTCATCAGCCATGCAAATGAGTGTGCATTCATTAGCGCTGACAGATGGCCTGCTGGAGAGATGATGATGGAGGAGAGAGGAGGGAGCGTTTCTCACACTCATTTGCTGCAGAGAGGTGGAGAGAAAGGGTAGAGTGTGTCAGAGGTGTGAGGGGTTGGCTGAGGCAGGGTGGTTCAGATCCATTCACCGAACTGCCATCATCAGCTTTGGGTTTGGATGCCATGTGACAGTGACAGGTGCTGGTCTTAGCATTCCATTGTATGTGTGCGTGTTTGAATATGTGTGTGAGTGTCTTCCTATGTCTGTTTCATCCACCATATTGCGTTTTTCTTATGATTATAGCTTGTGTTGGCTTGGTTCTACTGTGAATGGTATTGGAGAAAGCATATGAAGCTTTGTAAACAGGAAGTGAATGTTAGATGGAACAAATTGTCATCTTCTTTGTGGAAGTATGTAAAGTTTTTCTTTCCGTCTGTGTTGTTCTTTATTTGTGTACACAGAATGCATAAGAAATGCACACCCACACACGTATGGATTATATACAAATATACTGTGTATATTTATATATACAAACATACAATTATGTGCATATGTATACATGCACAGTAATGGAATGTAAATACAACAGAGCGAATGGTGGATGGATGGATGGATGGATGGATGGATGGATGGATGGATGATGGATGGACGAATGGACAGACAGACAGAAGAATGGACGGATGGGTGGGTGGATGGATAGATAGACAGATGAATAAATGGACGAGTGGATGGATGGATAGACAGATGGATGGATAAATAGAGAGATGGATAGACGGATGGATAGATAGATAGATAATTGGATGGACAGATGGATAGACAGACAGGCAGACAAATAGATTTAATTTTCATGATTTTCTTCTACTTCTCAATAAATGGAAGAATAGATAGATAGATAGATAGATAGATAGATAGATAGATAGATAGATAGATAGATAGATAGATAGATAGATAGATAGATAGATAGATAGATAGATAGATAGATAGATAGATAGATAGATAGATAGATAGATAGATAGATAGATAGATAGATAGATAGACGGATGGACAGATGGATAGATAGACAGAAGGATGGACGGACAGATGGATGGACGGATAGATAGACAGATGTATAAACGGACGAGTGGATGGATGGATAGGCAGATGGATAGATTGACAGACGGATGGATAGAAGGGATAGATAGACAGATTGATAGATAGATAGATAGATAGATAGATAGATAGATAGATAGATAGATAGATAGATAGATAGATAGATAGATAGATAGATAGATAGATAGATAGATAGATAGATAGATAGATAGATAGATAGATAGATAGATAGATAGATAGATAGATAGATAGATAGATAGATAGATAGATAGATAGATAGACGGATGGACAGATGGATAGATAGACAGAAGGATGGACGGACAGATGGATGGACGGATAGATAGACAGATGTATAAACGGACGAGTGGATGGATGGATAGGCAGATGGATAGATTGACAGACGGATGGATAGAAGGGATAGATAGACAGATTGATAGATAGATAGATAGATAGATAGATAGATAGATAGATAGATAGATAGATAGATAGATAGATAGATAGATAGATAGATAGATAGATAGATAGATAGATAGATAGATAGATAGATAGATAGATAGATAGATAGATAGATAGATAGATAGATAGATAGATAGATAGATAGATAGATAGATAGATAGACGGATGGACAGATGGATAGATAGACAGAAGGATGGACGGACAGATGGATGGACGGATAGATAGACAGATGTATAAACGGACGAGTGGATGGATGGATAGGCAGATGGATAGATTGACAGACGGATGGATAGAAGGGATAGATAGACAGATTGATAGATGAATAGATAGAAGGATGATAGATAGAGAGATGGATAGATGGGTGGATAGATAGACAGATGGATAGATGGATGGATAGATAGATAGACATAGATGGATGGATAGCTAAATAGATAGTTGGATGACATGGATAGACAGACATATAGATTTAATTTTCATGATTTTTCTTCTACTTCTTTAAATGGAAGGATGGATAGACAGACGGCTGGATGGATGGATGGATGGACGGATGGACAGACAGATGGATGGGTGGGTGGATGGACGGATAGATAGACAGATGGATACACGGACGAGTGGATGAATGGATGGATGGATAGACAGATGGATAGAAGGATGGATATATAGACAGATAGACAGATGGATAGATAGACATGGATAGAAGAATGGATAGATAGAGAGATGGATGGATAGATGGATAGACGGATGGATAGATAGATAGACATAGATGGGTGGATAGCTCGATAGATAGCTGGATGGACAGATGGATAGACAGACAGACAGACAAATAGAGTTAATTTGATTCATGATTTTCTTCTACTTCTCAATAAATGGAAGAATGAATGGATAGATAGATGGATAGACGGACGGACGGATAGATAGATGGATAAACGGATGAGTGGATGGATGGATAGGCAGATAGATAGATGGATAGACGGATGTAAAGAAGAATGGATAGATAGACAGATGGATAGACAGATGGATAGAAGGATGATAGATAGAGAGATGGATAGACGGATGGATAGATAGATAGACATATCTATAGACATATCTATCATTTTATTCTACCTCTCAGTGTTTCCGCAGACTCCCTGTAGTCAGATGAACTTCCTCTATATGCAGCGAATGGTGATTCCACAAACACCCCCACCCCCACTCATTCCTGCACTATTGCCCTGTTTTTTGTGCTATTGAACTCCACACTTCAATCAGTGGTTTGGTGAAAATTCTGAACAAGGGAGTTGGAAAAGACAGCACCTCTGAGTGTGAGAGAGAACGTGTTGTGTGTGTGTGTGTGTGTGTGTGTGTATATTTGTGTGTGCACATGCCTCTGCTACCTCCCCGATCCAGGCGTGTTTGAAGGCTATGGCGGTGTGACCTACTTTAACTGCCTGGCTTGAATAATGTATCTCGCAGAGATGGAGAGAGAGAGAGAGAGAGAGAGAGAGAGAGAGAGAGAGAAAAAGAGAGACGGAGAGAGAGAGCGCGAGAGATAGAGAAGAGGGAGCTAAGAGGCGTGAGAGAGAGAGAGTGAAATGAGTGCGAGAAAGAGGGAGAAAGGGAGCGCGAAAAAGAGAGCGAGAGAGAGGAGGAGGAAAGCAGAGAAACCCACAGCACGGTTTGTCATTCACACATCTCTGTCGATATGCCTCAGTGTCAACAAACAGTCTCCACCAGCGTGGAGTTAAAAGCAAAGCTGGATAGAGCGAGAAAGAGAGAATGAGGCAGGGAGAGAAAGAAAGGGCGTTAGTGCAGGGTTCAGATATGAGAAGAAAGCCCAGGTCTTTAACAGTCTGCAGTGCAGCCGCTTAGCAGGAGAGGAGGGGAGGGAGTGCAGACGGCTCACAAGCATCCACACAAATGCTGCTTTACCCAGCACCTCCTTGTCACCTCTGCTAACACGAGTCCCTCTTTAAGTTCCCTGCTGAAAAGACCAGCATAGCCTAGTATGAATATCAAGGCCGGTCCAGGCTGGTTTAGCTGTAAGACCAGCCTTGCTGTTCACTTTGTTGGTGAAACAGTTCCGAAAAACCTGTTGTACACAATCTTCTACATGCCTTCTGCTCTCTGATTGATAGTTCACACTGTTTTTGCAAGTAAAGGACCTCTTCAGGTCATGGAACACATGTCTTTTTGCTGTTAAATCTTTAATGATTTAATGATAACTTTTATATTGTTAGCAATATTTCAAGATAAACACTTACTGGATTGAAGCAATTTAGGTTTACTTAAATATCCATACATCATTTTTCGGAAAAATCATGTTAAGAATCAAATCATATATTTTTCCTTCTCGGGTATGAGCTCCATATTCTCCTACACTATATGTGAGCTATAAAATGTAACAAAATATAATACTTAACAAAGTAAAAATGAATCCACTTGCCTCCACCGTCTTGGATGCACTTGCCACAATGCATTCAGGGATGGCCTTCTCCGTGAATGAAACATCCTGGATACAGCCTTCGAAATGAGACACAGCTACATGTATGCTTCTGTAAAAAACGATCAAAAATAATAAAAGGGTTAGTTCACCCAAAAAATGAAATTTCTGTCATTAATTACTCACCCTCATGTCATTCCAAACCCGTAAGACCTTAGTTTAGAACACAATTGAACATATTTTTGATGAAATCCGAGAGCTCTCTGAACCCTCCATAGACAGCTATTTAATTAACACTTTCAAGGTCCAGAAAATTAGTAAAGACATGGTTAAAATAGTCCATGTGACTCCAGTGGTTCAACCTTAATTTTATGAAGCGACGAGAATACTTTTTGTGTGCAGAAAACAAACAAAAAAAACAACTTTATTCAACAATTTCTTCTCGTCTGTGTCAGTCTCCTACGCAGTTTACGTTGGCCAGCTCCTGCGTCAGCATCACACGCATGTGTAGTGGTGCTCACGTGAACAGCATCGGCCAATGGTAAGCCGCCATTCTGGCGTAGCTCTGACGTAACTCGGAAGCGCTGGACTGTATTTACAACAGCGTAGGAGTCTGACACAGACGTGAAGAAATTATTAAATAAAGTCATTATTTTTGTTTGTTTTCTGCATACAAAAAGTATTCTCGACGCTTCATAAAAATAATGTTGACCACTGGAGTCACATGGACTATTTTATCGTTGTCTTTCCTGCCTTTCTGGGTCTTGAAAGTGTTAATTAAATTGCTGTCTATGGAGGGGTCAGAAATCTCTCAGATTTCATCAAAAATATCTTTATTTGTGTTCCAAAGATGAACGAAGGTCTTACAAGAAAGCCACTCTCTTATCACTAATATATATATATATATATATATATATATATATATTATATATATATATATATATATATATATACTGTATATATATATATATATATACTGTATATATATATATATATATATTGTGACAAGTCTCCCGAGCTCTCGTCAGCGTCGCCCTGGAAACAAACACAGATCACCTGCAGCCACTCAGCACAGCCCGGATCCGCACAGCTGCAGGCGATCACCACACCCTTTAAAGCACAGCACCAGGGAACTCCAGTTTGAGCACCAACTCCACTCCAACGAAGCGCTAACACTTCTCTCGCTCTCTCAGACAGCAGCCTGTGACACTCCGGCCACACCGTCTCACTGACGTCACCACGAGCCACCCTGCACCAGAGGAGACAAGAAGCACCGCGCACCAGCACTTCACTATCACCACGTTTGTTCAGACTTTGTGCAAATAAACCAACCCTCCGGGGGCTTCTCACTAGTTCTGTGTTGCGTGATTCTTCACCCTGCCACAATATATATCTTAGGGCTGCCACTAACGACTATTTTTATATCGATTAATCTATCGACTAATTTATCGCAATAATTTTCAACAATTTTACTTAAAAACATTTTATTTAACTTGCAATGTTGGCCTTCAGTAATGTACTATAAAAAAGTATAAATGTAAACAAGCCCTTGACAAAATGTAAAACTAAAAGAGTAAAAATTTAAAAAGGTACAAACTTGTAAACCAACATAACAAAAAAAAGAGAATATAAGGAAATACTTTTTATGTAGAATAGTGTTGTCACGATACCAAAATTATGACTTATTATGACGATACCAGACTAAAATACCTCAATACCGATACTGAATCAATACCATGGCAAAAAACAGTAAAAGTAATTGAATAATATGACAGAACTTACTATTCATTGTTTTATCAATGTTTTAGGGTTAAAAAAAACCCTAAAAACTCACTTGGCCGACATGTTCCTGCCAGGTTCCTTCACACAAAATATTAGGTCCGGCCCTTTAAGAGCTGCACGGACCAAATTCATGTAACACCCAATTTCTCATTCAACTCTGTGTTTACCTGAACACTCGTCAGGACGTGCATTTTTACATATTTTTTACCATTCAAACCCAATAATCTGCAAAACCGCACTTAATAATCGCGCCGCACTTTTCTGTTGCTTTCTTTTTCCTGAGCTGCGCATATATATTTGACTGTTCTGCTTCCATTGTTTTAGTGAACGGTGGAAGCAGAGCTCACACACACACGTCCTCACTCCTGCTGTCACAAATCGACGCAAATTAAGAAATACTGCTCTTATTAGAGTGCTGTCATTTTAAAAGTACCGCCGGTACTAATACAATTTCATATCGTACCCAACTTACCCAGTCGACTAAAAATATTGACGTCGACTAATTAACAGCGTCGACGCAGTCGAATGTATCGACCAATCGCGAAAGGCCTAATATAAAATATTGGTAATTTTGGATTTATTTTGACAGAGAAATCACCTTTCTCTATCCCTTAAAGTGTTTACTTGAGCTATTGATTTAGCAAAATCTGCCATTTTAAGTCATCTAAATTTGTCAAAAGCTCGTTACTTCCTTTGAAGTGTGACTCTGCTGATTTTCAACGCGCTTTGTGTTGTTGCATTGTCTGTAGTATATGGAAATGAACAATGTTTACTCATTCTCTGTGTTACCAGGGGGGTATTCCAGAAAGCAAGGTTAACTTACCGTCACATATACCTTGAACTCTTACTCGAGGTATGCTGGTTCCAAAAACGAGTCCGGGAGTAAGTTCAGACAACTCAGAGTATGTTCCCGGTTAACACACAAGACATTCTCAACAGAGCAACGAATCGATGATAAATATCTTAATTTGTGTCCCGAAGATGAATGAAGGTCTTACAAGTTTGGAACGGCATGAGGGTGAGTAATTAATGACAGGATTTTCATTTTTGGGTGAACTAACCCTTTAAGAATTTTGGAACAACCTTTGGATTGGCAGCTCACCTTCACGGGTCAGAATAAACATATGCTGTTTTTTTCAGAAGGTTTGGCAAAGCTGGAGTTAAGACAGACAACATGGAGGAAGAAAGCCAGTCTCTTATCACTTGTGCTAGTTGTACATTTAAGTAGCAAGATTTTAAAAAAGGAAAGCTTTATAAATAAAGCTTGGAGCTATATGTCATTTAACCATAAGCTCTCGAGCCCCTCTCTGTGTCTGTCTGTTATGTGTGAAGAAGGTTTAAGCAGCACCATGGAGTCTCATTCAACGGCCATATGTGCTCAAGTGGTGTAGGTGCACACTGACTAATACATACGGTGGCTAATTGGATAATTGCAGTAATGCCACTGACTCAGTCTGTTGATTGTGTGAGATTCTTGCCCACGGTGTCTAGAGGCGCCTGGCTGCAAGGCTAAAGTGCTCGAAATGACCCACATCATCAGTCTGAAACCAGGGGTGCTAAAGGGTTCTGTCTCTTTACCTGGTGTTAATGGTGATGTTTATGATCATAAGATCATGTTAGCAGACTGAAAGCAGTGTTTCAAAATGTACTTTTAATTTAAAGATGATGAGTTTTTTTATGTTAATCAAATATTATTTCTTCTTAAATAACATGAAAACTAAAAGTAAGCCATTTGGATAACTTTTTTTTCTGCGCACTGGAAGACAGGCAGGTTAGAATGCATTTGGAATGTTTGGGAAAGCTGTTTTGAAACAAATATAAAATAGCCTATGTAAATATATATATATATATATATATATATATATATATATATATATATATATATATATATATATATATATATATATATATATATATATATATATATATATATATATATATATATATAGGCTACTTGGTCCTTTTTGGTTTTATTTTGACAGAGAAATCCCCTTTCTCTATCCCCTACTTGAGCTATTGATTTAGCAAAATCTGCCATATTTAGTAATCTAAATTTGACAAACTCTCGTTACTTCCTTTGAAGTGTAACTTTGCTGATTTTCAACCCGCTTTGTATTGTTATATTGTCTCTAACCTAGTATATGGAAATGAACAATGTTTACTCATTCTCTGTTACCAGGGGGGTATTTCAGAAAGGAAGGTTAACTTACCGTCATTGAACTCTTACTCGAGGTATGCTGGTTCCAAAAACGAGTCCGGGAGTAAGTTCAGACAACTCTATTTTCCCGATTAACACACAAGACATTCTCAACAGAACTGAGAGCAACGAATCGATAATTCACCATGGAAACAGACGCTAGGAAAAAGCGCGCCACTCTACCTATTTAGTGCACATCGCCACCTATTTGGTGGTTATGCAATCATTTTTTAAACGTCTTCATTTATTAAATAATCTTTATTCACTGAGAATAAGGATTATATTATTCTGTTTGATGCTAATTAATTGAATGCAGATCCATGTGTGAGATATATTATAAATAATAAATATATTTGAATTGAATTAATATTTAAACATTACCATGTTATAATTTTTTTTTATTCTTTAGAATTTATATATATAATATTGTATATTATATAAACAAATTTGGTTATATTAATCTATATTAATTATATAAAACACATCTGAATACCTCTTAAGCAAACTAACCCAATAACCTGCTCTGGAGAGTGAGTTTCTATGGCTACTTACATACCCTGAAACTACCTCCGTTTTTGGAACTGAAAGTTGAGGTAATCCGCTTACTTATCCTTAAACATACCCAGGTATGTCACATAACCTGCTTTCTGGAATACCCTCCCTGGACAGAGAAATTCACATTTATTTGTCAGCAAAAGTCTGCCACTTTTGACAGCTCTGGAGTTTTCGTGAAAAATACTGATTAAACTTTTGCGATATTGTATCACTGCTCACGGACGTTCAGATTGACAGAAGACAGAAAAGTTAATGAAAGTGTAGGTGTATCACTTGTATAGTATACTCTTTAAAGAGCATTATGGTAAAAATGGAACGCTATGGCAACAGCTTTCTAACCTGTAGGAGACATTCTGTTCGGGGGTTGGGCAGCAGATTTTCCCCTCCGTTTGGATAAAACACTGTGTTCATGGTCATCCAGTTTGAAATGTTGACTACAAACACGGGTTTTTCAGATTTTCCATTGTGGTGTTCTTTGCAGGCCTTTAGCCACTGCCTACAACGTGCTGGATCCTCCACTGGAAACCGAAACTATAACCCGTTCCCGCTAAACATCCTCTTTGAATTCTTGCACAACAATACATGTCGACACCATTATGACTAGTTTGCTAAGAGGTATTTCCTACTAAAGCAAGGCAGTATTTGACTCTGTTAAGTATATCCATGCCTGCATTATGGGTAATGAAGTTTTCCTACCTATTTGGCAAAAGTGAAGACAACAGCCTTTTTCTCTATTTTGTTTAGTCATGTAGTACCAAAATAACCCCCCCCCCCCCCCCGCCTTTCTACTGTATAGGCAGCAAAGTTTTACTGAAAGCCCATTTGGTCAACGAAGTACCCCTTTAAACTTGGTAGAGGGTAAAATCACAATAGACATAAATCTTCTGAACCAAAATGCATTATGGTCACTCTTTCAGTAGTAATGCAGCTTTTCAGCTGAAAACTCTTGTATGTAAACATCAGTGCATAGTAATATCAGTGGATTTACTTTTGTATATTTGTGTGTCCGTGTTTCCCATCAACTCAGTGACATGGATCGCATGGTTCAGCAAGTGCTTCCATGCTGTGTGTGTCACTCAGTCTTAGAGTATCCACAATGCTCTGGGACAAGGCATCTCTCAAAGCCTCAGCTAAGGTCACCATCCCCAGCAAAGGTAGACCAAAGGACACGCTTCATCAGACGACCGTAAACTTCACTCCCTCCCCCGTCGGTAGTACTGGAGGAGGCTGAAGGGGAAGGTTGTTTTAAAGTGAAGAGGATTTTGGTGCATATGCATTCTTCTGTGTGGGAGATGAGAGTACGGCCTTTCCCAGCAGGCTTTAGATACAGACAGAGCCCTCTGTCTCACACCCCCTCTGTACTAGTCTGAAACGGGAAGGCAAGAGGAGATAGTACAGGCTTATCCTGACCCACCTGGCTGTGCGAGTTGTGTGTTTGTGTACAATTTTATGAGGCTATACAAATAGCACTGTTGCACAAGCTGCCTCACTGTCTACTACCTAGTTGAGAAGCGACACAAACCGCACTCTAAATGGGAGAATATACAATTGCTTAGCAGTGTGAATATAAAAATACATATCGGGTAAAAATATTTTCTTCTTTAGATTTAAAAATAATTATTAATATAAGTTAAAGCAACACTATGTAACTTTTGGCTCTCTAGCAGTTAAAGAACAAAACTGCATGCATTTAGCGGAAGAACATTGCTTCGGCTCTTCGGCAAGACTGTGCGGATGAATATGCTATCCTACTGCTCATAAAACATTCACTATAGGCTTAAGAGATATAACCAGTTTAGATGGAAAGAATCTCAAGCTGACTAGCTCAAGACATTACTGTAGCTATACACATTAATGGACAAGATGTTGGGTCTGGGAACACACCATTGGCAAGGCTCAATCCAAGGGGCGGGATAAACGGTTGTCTTTCAAATTCCACTACAACCAACCAGAGCAACGAAGAAGGTGAAGCGGAGCTAGTTGATAGATTAAACTGCAAAACTCAGAACACATCTTCCGTTTTTAAGAATGACTTCAGTCCCGTTCTTTGTTCTTTTCTCAAAGAAAAGCTTCGACTTCCAGAGTTGCGACCAAAGCCGATTCAAAGACCGCTGTTCGCCAGCTTCTTTGTTTACAAGTAGTATATGCAGAACCGCCGCAACTCTGCCGTCATTATGTTAAGCCCGCCCACCGACACAATGTGATTGGCCTGACTAGAGTTTGGTTTTTCCAGCTCGCAAGCCAACGGAGAGTTGCTAGACGCCCTGGCTGCAAATTATATATATTATATTACTGCCACTAGGGTGCGTCTAGATTTCTAGGCTATTAGAGGGCTACATATGGCAATTTATCTGTTCAATAACATACCATACTCATCTGTTGAGTCATAAAAACTTCCCCGCATTGCTTTTAAAACATTTCAAGTTCTTGCCATCTCCGAAAAGCCAACCCCGATGGTGATTCTTGTTTTATTACCAGCTCTGTCGTGTTCTCTGTTTTGCCAGAAGACACTCTGTGTCCGGCTTTTATTTTAATTTTTTAACAGATGATTCCCCAGGAGGATCAAGATTTAGCTTCTCCATGTCAACCTTTCTTGCTCGCTGAGACAACTAACCTATGCCCCTCCCATGCCATACATGCATCAAAATTATCCACAGCAACTTTTCGCTATTCACAAATAATGAGATTCCCTGCAAAAACCATTCAGGTAGGTATAAAATATTAACTTTTATTATAGGCTTACCATAGTGAATCAAGGTAAGACAAAAGTTTTGAAAGAAGGATTAATAATGTATTGACTCATTTAAATGTTAATTTTGAACATAAATCATGTAATATTTGTGCAGTGATGATTTAGTATTTATAAAACATAGTATAGAAAAAATTATTAATATTTTAAATTATCTTTTATATTTTATTTTCAGTTTTCATTTTAATATTAGTTTAAGTTTTAGTAATTTAGTTTTTTATTTCTATTTATCTCAAATTTATTTTTTATTTCATTTTTAGCTTTATTCATTTTAGTGCTTCAGTTTAAACGTAATTTTATTTTGTTTTCCATTTAATATTTATGTTTTATTTTATCCCAGTTTTATCTAAATTAATAGTTAATGTTTATTAGCCTAGAAATCAAAAATAAATTAATAATTACAAATATTATTTGCCGCCAGTGTAGTCTAGCAACTCTCGGTAGACCTGCAAGCTGGAAAAACCAAACTCTGGTCAGGCCAATCACATCGTGTATAGAGTCGGTGGGCGGGCTTAACATAATGACGGCACGTCACGGCAGAGTTGCTGCGGTTCCGCCTACTAATCGTAAACAAAGAAGGGTAGATGTGTTCGGAGTTTTGCCGACCAGATACGGGTCTTGATGTGGGTCTGGCTTGTCAGGCTAAATGTTTACTACTTTTAGCTTTAGTTAAAGGAATATTCCACCCAAAAGTCATGTCGTCCCAAAAACTGTATGCATTTCTTTCTTCTGCGGAACACAAAAGAAGATACTTTGAAGAATGTTGATAACCCACCAGTCTTGAATGATTCCCATTGACTTGCATCACAATGGAACCAAAACTGCTTACCAATATTCTTCAAAACATCTTGCGTTCAGCAGAAGAAATAAGTGCATACAGTTTTTGGAACGACATGAGGGTGAGTAAATGATGACAGAATGATCATTTTTGGGTGGACCATCTTTTTAACAACAACAATGCTCTGTTTCCGTGCTCATCACAAAGCATTCTGGGGTAGCCTTCTGCAGAGTATAGTAGCAGTTATTCTGCTTTAAAATTTGACCTAAAGAAGATATCTTAGGCGGCAGCATAATTACGATGACCTTATGAAAAAGACTTTGTGTCAGGAGAGTGCCTGTGAAGTTTTTAAAAGGCCGGCTCCGTAGGCGGCTCGCTAGGTTTTGGAAGTAAATATTTTTTTTTAAAAATCATATAGACACAAATACACAAAACCTACAACACACAAAATACAACAAACACACGTTATTGTGCCACCACGGCTCCAGTCCTTCATGATGCCGGAGATCACAGGGCTGAAGGTCTTGTCAGTCAACCTTCGATCAAAGCAAAGCAGGCTCTCTACACGGCGCACTCTCCCCTGCATCGATTTCCCTCTTTTTCATCTCGGCTGTGTGATGTTCGCTCAAGATAGGGCTGAGGTTTGGGACGGAGCCGCCTGCAGCAAAGCAGAGCTCGCGTTGGATAACACTGCGCTCTGCTGAGGAAGAATGGAAGAATGTTTAATAAAAGAAACATTTTGAGTAATTGCTTTGTCTGTCCTCAAGGGGGCAGTAATGTTAGAATTCCTTTCTGTGAAATAGGAATCAACCGAGTGAAAGAGACTTGAATATTTATACAGGCATGAACACACACCACGATGCATGCGGAGGTTTAGAACAATGGGAACAGAAAGAGAGGATATTTGGGAGAGAGAGAGTGTGAGAGAGAAATTGCTGGTTGAGTGAGCTGATAAATGAGAAGCCAGGCTGAATGAGGGATGTGCATGGCTGGCTGGCTGCTACTGCTGCTGTGTGAGACTCAGCCTACACCGGCAGAATGTAAAGCAGCAGCAGGCACACTGGGGTGCAGCGGCTGTCCCAGCCCCCTACAGGCATGAACACAAACACACACGCGCGCACACACACATCATTTTCCCTCACATTCTCTCCTTCCTCCTCTCTTTTACTCATTGGAACAGGATTGGAAGAGTAAAATGATCAAAACCAGTGCAAGCTAAATCATTGTCGTAGAACTACCACATCAAAATATGGCAAGCCATTAAGGAAAGATTTCTGAAAAAATGGATACCTCAAAATCCTTTTCCCTTTGCAGACTTTTCAGATCTCGGACAGTCAGTTGGGCTGAGAACTGGTATGAGCGCGGTGGCATGTAACCACCGGAAAACTGTTAGAAGGGTTCAATTTTGTAAATAAAACAAAGATTATTGGAGTATGTTTTACAAGAAAATACTATTTTAGTCTTTCTACTTCAAAATTTGAATAGAAAAATAGATAGATTGCATTTATTTGCTATTGCAATGTAAAAATGTTTTATTTTTATGTTACATTTTATTTATTCCTATATGATGGCAAAGCTGAGTTACACACGATCCTGCCTTCGGAGGACACATTTCAAGGTAGGAAGGCAACAAGGCATGTCCGTATCCAACGTTAGCTTCACTTCCTGTCTCCTGAGAGACCTTCATCTGATCAAATTTTGAAGGTAGCATATGTATCCTTTGCTGCCTATGATATCCCACAATCCAATGCATTCCATTTGGTGACAGTTGGGCTAAAAAAGAAAGATGGCATCTGAAAGTTGCGGCTGCTGGTCAGTTTGTCCTATGTAAAAGTACATTTTTGACCAACATTTTCCACTTCTGATGTTATTTCTAGCGAGAAATTACTACTGTAGTAATTAAATATTCATTTAACTACCACCAAAGCTTGCGCTATTTTGTTGTAGATCATTCAACCGTTACGCTGCCTCATAAATCTGTCCGAAATCAGTTTCGTGAGGTGCCTTTGTGCACAAACGCTGCCTTATAAGCCATTGCCTGATAAGGCAACAAGTCAGCTGCCTAGGCTTTAGACATTTTAATAACTGAAACTTTGCAACTACACGTCAACTAACTCTCGTTAAAGTATTAGTAGATTGTTAGGATAGGGTTAGGGTTAGTTGATATGTGACTAATGTGCATGCAGTTGGTGTACTTACATGAAAATGTTCTCTCTGAGCCTGGGGTGTTTCAGAGAGTGTACAAAAACAGCTCTCAGCTGACCATGAGGAAAGAAAGCACGAGAAAGGGGGAATAAGCTGGAGGGTCTCATTTGCCTTTACTGCTCTAACAGTGCTGTGGGCTTCATTAAAAGCACTGAGCGTGCTCTGAAGACATGCACATTAAAGCCTGTGGAGTAACATTCCAACACTGTGAAGCAGACATAGTAGAAAGGAGAACGAATGAGCAAGGCAAAACAGATTTATAGTAATGTAGATTTTAACTAGTAATGTGGCCTTGAGAGTCTTTTTTTTACTGCCGAATAAAACTAAGGGGTGATATCTGGAATAAAACAAAGGTAAGCACATGAGAAAGAGAGGGGAAGGGAGGGAAAGAGAGAACAATATGAAGGTATGGCAGTATACTTGAAAACGCCTTTGGCCACACGCACAAATTGTAGTGTACAGGCGTCATTAAAAAAAGTTAATTAATCTTAATTAACTTCTCCTTTGTCTCAGAGTTCTTTATTGCAGGCGGAATGATTTGCCTCACAAGGGGAAGAATTGGGCTCAGCCTAATGCCATAATCAGCGGTCTGCAGGAGGCGAGGCACTCACGCTGCTGATTGCTTTTTGACAGACTCACGCTCTGACATGCTGCTTTTCTTTTCTCCGCTTCCCTCGCTCTCTCTCCCTGTTTTCTGTTGTAGGAGCAATCTACATCAGGCACAGTATGAAATGGAAGAAGGCTAATCCATAGCAGTGAAGAACTTACGGTTTTGCAGAAGAGGGAATTTTTTTAAGCCCCCACCCCATCACTTTGTTCACTGTGCCAACGAGTTCGGTGTCCGTTTAACAGGGATAAGTGTGTGTGGACTTGAACGGGTTTGCATCCATGTGTACATGAGAGACAAACAGCGAAAGTGGGAGAGAGAGAGAGAGAATCTAACTCTTCTCATCCTCTCTCCTCATAATTGTTTGAGAGCTGGCTATGATGAGACGTGCAGTGAATCGCAACTCAGTCTATCACCCACAAACAAACAAGAAAGCAAAGAAGAACAAAGACTTTCTCCTCGGTTACACAATGCAGCAAACGGTTTCTAAGCCCATAAGTGCTAAAGCTACTGAAGTCGCTATTATTATTAGACTATCAGCTGAGCATCCAAACATTTAGGCCTTGGGATACCCTGGATATCAAGGCATCGAATAATTCCCTGCTAAAACAACAACAACAACAGCAATTTAGATCAGCATAAATAGCATTGCTAGTTCAATAAGGTTTATTGCTGGATAACTAGCTAGACCAGTTAGCAACTATACACTAGATTAACTAGAATGATCATTGTATGAGAATGATGCAGCTAGCTAATAGCTTAACTAACTAAATTAGAATGACAGAGTCATCATTTGGTAATTATGTAGCAAACTAGCTATAGTTTAAAAGGATAGTTCATGCATTTTAACTATTTTGGGTTACACTATTTCGATAGTCATTCTACTAACTATAACTAACTTTGTAACTACACATCAACTAACTCTCATTAGAATATTGGTAGACTGTTAGGGTTAGTAGAATAAGTTGACATGTACTTACAAAGTGACTAACCCTGCGTCCCAATGTCCTTACTTTCTGTCAGTTTTGTTCTCACCTTGACCATATTTTTAAGTACATCAATTTAAGGGCTTATTGTCAGAGACAAATTTAATCTGACCACATCAACCATCTGACCAATGACAAATGCCATGTATGCTTCTGCTGTTTGTTGTGCTATATGCTCTTTTAAATCACAGGATCCCTGCTACCTAAGTTCACATCCTGTGTCCTGCTTAGAAAAAGGGACAAGCATTTGCTCTCATCTTCAGTGACAGTTCTTGAGGGGTGAAGTATTCAACAGATCTTTTTCATATAAAGGAAAGATGCAACACCATTCGATGGAGCCTTCTCATGCTGGGCTGCAAGAAGCACAAAGACTGCACTCTAAAAACTTCTGGGTTATTTGTGTTGGGTTAAAATGATGGGTTATTTTTGACCCAGGAGTTTTTGGTGTGTGACCAGCTGGTATTGCAAGAAGTCTGGAAGAGAAGTCTGGAGATGACATCTACACACAACAGAATGCATGTCTTCAGGGACTGTGCCACCTTTGGACTCCATGAGTGTGGCCAACGGTGCCAAGGTGGATTTGTAGGATTGAAAATAATCAAAGATATCTGAAAATGAACAAAGACATTTGCTTTACTGTTTCAACGACTGTTAGGGTTAGTAAAATAAGTTGACATGCGACAAGCGACTAACCCTGGGTCCCAATGTCCATACATTCCATCCTAAATAGTTTGTGAGATTAAAATAAGTGTGTCCCAAAGTATAGTATGTTGAAAAGAGTATCTCAAAAGTCCCTTGATGGTCTGTTTCCGGGAGATTTTCGAAGTGTGTGTTTCTGTGCACACTATAAAGGCTAATATTGCCCATAACCCATTGCGCTTTGGAGGAGGATTAAGTTCAGAACTACAAACACAAGTAAAAAGTAAAAACTATGGTGATATATAAAGGGGGTTGAGTGACTAATAATCAAAGTTTAACCTGATAAAAATGTATATATTTATTTAATGTTATCCGTATTTCATCTGCAATAACAATGTGGACTTTTATAAAGATCAGGTTGGCCATTAATTTTCAAATGCATCATTATGCATTAATATGAGGAGAGTTCTCTGCATGAAAGACCCCAGACTGCAGATCAAGTGGTACTGCATTTCTCCCCGATATGGTAGGAAATGAAATGAAATGTAGAGGATGTTAACTGTGACAAGATGATTGACAGGCCAGTTTATGGTGACAGGATGCGACAGAGAGCAAATGTTAAAAACGCAATTGTATGACATAGTAGTGTCCCAAAGCTTGGGACACAGCATTATAGTCAGTAGAATGTTTTTTGGGTAGCAGTCTACTAATACTCTAATGAATATGGTAGTTGACATGTAGATGCAAAGTTACTTATAGTTAGTAGGATGTCTTCTATTAGGTGGACTATCAAAATAAAGTGTTACCCAATTTTGTTTCACAAAAGAGAAAATAGGATGTTGTTTGGAAAGACATGATGGTAAGTAAACTGTGATAGTGTTTTCATCTTTGGGTGAACCAGCACTTGGATAGCATGTGGCTAGCAACTAGCTACTAGCTTTACTAACTATCTGAATGATCAGAATCATTGTCTGGCAATAACGTTGCAACTAGCTACAAGTTTAAAAGGATAATTGGTTACACTTTATTTTAAGGTGATATTGTTACAGTGTAATTATATATTTAAGTACTGAGTAATATTAATGAACAACATGTACCTACTATAGGGTTAGGCTAAGATTAGGGTTTGGTTGAAGGTTAGTTGCATGTAATTATGCATAATTTATTGTTATTACTATGGTAAGTACATGTAACATATGTAACACTGTAAAATAAAGTGTTACCGGAATATAAGTTAATAGTTACTAATTGTTACTAGCTATTTACTAGTTAAAAGGGACAGTTCACCCCAAAATACAAGTCCCCCCCCCCCCCCCCTATAATAAAACATCTTTTTGTTACAAGAGAGTTGTTGATGTTTGGAATGACATGATAATGAGTAAATTATGACTTTTTTTTGTTGTTGAGTAAACTATTCCTTTTACTAAATACATCAAAATGATCAACATAATTGTATAGTAAAGATGTAGCTACAGTGGGGAGAACAAGTATTTGATACGCTGCCGATTTTGCAGGTTTGCCCACTTACAAAGCATGTAGAAGTCTGTAATTTTTATCATACTCTTCAACTGTGAGTGACGGAATCTAAAACAAAAATCATTAATAAGTCATTAATTTGCATTTTATTGCATGACATAAGTATTTGATACATCAGAAAAGCAGAACTTAATATTTGGTACAGAAACCTTTGTTTGCAATTACAGAGATTTGTGTATGCACACACTGTAGCAGGGATTTTGGCCCACTCCATCATACAGACCTCCTCCAGATCCTTCCGGTTTCGGGGATGTTGCTGGGCAATACGGACTTTCAGCTCCCTCCAAAGATTTTCTATTGGGTTCAGATCTGGAGACTGGCTAGGCCACTTCAGGACCTTGAGATGCTTCTTACGGAGCCACTTCTTATGTCCTGGCTGTGTGTTTTGGGTCATTGTCATGCTGGAAGACCCAGCCACGACCCATCTTCATTGCTCTTACTGAGGGAAGGAGGTTGTTGGCCAAGATCTTGCGATACATGGCCCCATCCATCCTCTCCTCAATATGGTGCAGTCGTCCTGTCCCCTTTGCAGAAAAGCATCCCCAAAGAATGATGTTTCCATCTCCATGCTTCACGGTTGGGATGGTGTTCTTGGGGTTGTACTCATCATTCTTCTTCCTCCAAACACGGCGAGTGGAGTTTAGACCAAAAAGCTCTATTTTTGTCTCATCAGACCACATGACCATCTCCCATTCCTCCTCCGGATCATCCAGATGGTCATTGGCAAACTTCAGACGGGCCTGGACATGTGCTGGCTTGAGCAGGGGGACCTTGTCTGCGCTGCAGGATTTTAATCCATGACGGCGTAGTGTGTTACTAATGGTTTTCTTTTAGGCTGTGGTCCCAGCTCTCTTCAGGTCATTGACCAGGTCCTGCCGTGTAGTTCTAGGCTGATCCCTCACCTTCCTCATGATCATTGATGCCCCACGAGGTGAGATCTTGCATGGTGCCCCAGACCGAGGGAGATTGACCGTCATCTTGAACTTCTTCCATTTCCTAATAATTGCGCCAACAGTTGTTGCCTTCTCACCAAGCTGCTTGCCTATTGTCCTGTAGCCCATCCCAGCCTTGTGCAGGTCTACAATTTTATCCCTGATGTCCTTACACAGCTCTATGGTCTTGACCATTGTGGAGAGGTTGGAGTCTGTTTGATTGAGTGAGTGTGTGGACAGGTGTCTTTTATACAGGTAACGAGTTCAAACAGGTGCAGTTAATACAGGTAATGAGTGGAGAACAGGAGGGCTTCAGGTCGGTGAGAGCCGGAATTCTTACTGGTTGGTAGGTGATCAAACTTATGTCATGCAATAAAATGCAAATTAATTATTTATAAATCATACAATGTGATTTTCTGGATTTTGTTTTAGCTTCCGTCTCTCACAGTTGAAGAGTACCTATGATATACTTTGTAAGTAGGAAAACCTGCAAAATCTGCAGTATATCAAATACTTGTTCTCCCCACTGTATCAACTAGCTTAACTGCCTACATTACAATGATCATAATCATTTGATGTCAGTGTTGAAGTTAAGCTTTGCTACATCAGAATGGTCATGCTGGTTGATTATTTTTTCCAACAGCAAAGTCAAGTTAGTAGCTAGTTGATAGCTACAACATTCTTATTAGGGGTATGTTTACACTACACCGCTTTCATCTGAAAACTGAAAACTTTGTATGCGTTTTGGCCATTCAGTTACATGACAACAGCGTTTTGGGGCCCTGAAAACACAAGCTTTTGAAAATGGGTTCAAGGTTTTGAAGACGATGCCTTACCGTCTCCATGTAAACAACAAAAACATGTTCACATATGCCTATTGCATGTTCGCGGGTTTTTCATGACAAAGTGACATCTGGCATGCAAAATACAGCCTTTTTAGTCATTTTCGCAGATCTGTGTGAATGGGGGTCGTTTGGCAATGTTGCCGTTTTTTTTAGTACATCGTTGTCGTGTAAACATACCCTAAGAAGCCTGGTAATGACACTAGCATTCAAAAAATAATATAGGCCCGTGATGATACTGGTGATGAGCTCAATAGGGAAAAAACAATAAAATCAAATTTATCCTTCCTTCAACTTCAACTCCTTCGGTCCAACTTAAAATTTTTGGTTCATTAAACCATTGATAAATAAAAAGTGGCTTTTCTTCGAATTTGTATTTGTGTTCAACAGTCTCCAGATGGTCTTTGTTTGGTGCTGCGGTGTGAGGTAAATATGGAGGAGGGCAGAGAGCGGCACGCGACACTTGGGCACCGGGGGCTGCTGGGAGTGTGTAGCGGCCATCTTGCCTGCGTTATCTCTCTCCCATATGTTCACCCCGGGCTGGCTCATCCTGCCGTAATTGACTTTCTCCCATGGAGCCCAGCCATAGCTGCAGGCTGGAGTGCACTTGTGTGCCTGTGCTCACCCTGATAAAACTATTACACACTCCCCCAGCGATTCAGTGTGTGCGCGGCGCATGACACGGGTGTGTGCGTGTTTGTTTCCGAATCAGAAACTCTGCTCCAACCACTGCAGTATAATTGGAATCCAGAGAGGCAGTGGGCTGTGGTGACACTGGCACAGATCCTTGACTTCGGTTGAACTCCAACCGGAAGAGCGCAGTTAAAATTTATATCCCTTACCGAGGAACCTGATATTGTTCCTCATGGCCGGAGTCATGCGAGTGTACAAACACGAGCAGAAACAAACAAGGCTCGCGAAAGCAGACTGTAATTCTCCAGTAGCTGCGCTATAAAGTGTTTACTCCTCTCTTGCTGGCGTTGTGTTGAATAGTAAAAACCTGTCTGATGTTTGTGTGCTGCACAGCCCCACTGAGCTTCCTGTGAGCTGCTCCCAATAAAGTCTCACCTGTGGCACTGTTATTTTTCTCTCTCTCTCTCTCTTTTCCAATGATGTGCCTCGGGCTCTTGGATCCAAGCCTCTATCCGGGTCCTTTGAGTGGCAGTGCACTGATTGTCACCGGGGCTTGTTAAATTCGTTAATTGTATTGAAGGCTGTCACGTTTTCACGAGAGGGAGAGGAGCTGTAAATTATTCATTATCCCTTGAAATGCAAAAGACAGCCGAGGCAAGGGAACGGTGCTATGTAGGTCACTTCCTTCTCTCCCACCCCCCAAACCGACAGTCACAGAGAGAGAGAAAGAGAAAGCGACAGACAGAGTGAGAGAGTGCTTAACTGCAGCATAACCATGGAACTGCGGCTATAGGAAGCCCCACAGGAGGAATACTGATGACAGGAAGCTCTCGCCAAGACTGCTGCACTTTCAGTTTGTATATACTTCAGTTTGGAGCCGGCTGCAACTTTTAAAGCTCAATCAAACCGGAATGGAAATACCTTTCTGTTTCCCTGATATAGCCATGATATAGTCTTGTTTCTGATGCAGCAGTGCATGCGATGGAACCTAGGATTTAAACTAGGGCTACACGATTCATCAAAATACAACGGAAATCTTGATATAGGTTATCAAGATGATCAAATCACAAAGGCTGCAATTTAATTAAATAAATATATGTGCTGCGTGTTTTTCAGTGAAGTGCGGTACTGAATACTGGGTATCTATCTATCTATCTATCTATCTATCTATCTATCTATCTATCTATCTATCTATCTATCTATCTATCTATCTATCTATCTATCTATCTATCTATCTATCTATCTATCTATCTATCTATCTATCTATCTATCTATAATAATTCTTATCCATCCATTCATCCATCCATAATAATTCCCATCCATCCATCCATCCATCCATTGATTCATTGATCCATCCATTGATTCATTGATCGATCGATCGATCGATCCATCCATCCATCCATCCATCCATCCATCCATCCATCCATCCATCCATCCATCCATCCATCCATCCATCCATCCATCCATCCATCCATCCATCCATCCATCCATCCATCCATCCATCCATCCATCCATCCATCCATCCATCCATCCATCCATCCATCCATCCATCCATCCATCCATCCAAGCTTTTAAAACTACTAAACAAAAACTATTTCAAACTTATACACTTATAAACTATAAACTATCAGTTCCTGCAATAATGTGTTTAATTACCCACCATTCCTACCTAAATTAACATCTGCACGGGACAACATATTTAGCACTGCCTTTTATGCATAACTTGAACAAGAAAATAATTTGTCCTAAAATGTGAAATATATGTCGTAGAAAGCATTAAATGTAACTTTTATACATGTTACAATACGAATTTTATGTTTTAAAACAAATTATAAGTAAACTGTTTGTGTTTCTTGAAAATTATTGCTTCAATTAATGTTTTGCAAAATAGAACCTTATAATTCCAAGCGGAAATCTTTTTAATTAGAAGGTTCTATCTGCATTTGGCCTGTCCCAAAAATCCCCATTTACAAAATTGATATTGTTCCCCATATCATTTTTGCTATATAGAATCAATATCTTAAAACTGCTCAGAATGCAGATAGAACCATATCATTCCAAGGTGGCGATTTTTTCAATAATAATAACAAAAATAATAACAAGAATTATTATTATTTTATAATGATTATTATAAGACAAAATTGATACTCAATTTGGCCCAAAATTTTGTGATTATACAAAATATTGATATAACTATAATAATAGTAATAATAATAATAATTCTAGCAAAGCTAACCTGGAGCTTAAAAAAAACATTTAAATCGCAATTGCAATTTTTTATCAGAAAAATTCTTTAAATTTTTTTCTTTAAATTGTGCAGCCTTAATTTATAAATAAACAAACCTCATTAGATTCTCTGGTGTAAAAGTGTCGTATTTAAAGTCTGGGCTTAAAAATCTTTCATTATGCCTACATTTCACGGTAACACCTACAAACCTGCGTGAAGTCACAATAAATTTCCCCTGCTTCCCAAAAGTTTAAAATGTGAGTTTTGCTCATATTTCTCTTTCATCACGGTTCTAAGTCAGTGTGCTTTTTAGCTTGCTGTGGCAGCGGGGGGTGCCTGTACTCACGATGGGAACAGGCAGCCATTTTGGCTCCACACAGGGAACCTGATGGCGTAAATACGGCTGCCATCAATCAATCCCTGGAGCCCTGCAGCGACACCATCCCTGATCTTTCTCTCTCGCCCTTTATTTCTCTCTGTAGCATTTAAAGACACACACATCTTTAAGATAACACAACTGCCACATATAATACATTTCAAAGCAGGGTAAAAAATATCTTCCTTTTAAAAACAACTCTAAATATATTTGAATATCTCCTATCAACTTTATCCTCTGCAATGCATGTAAATGACAACTGAAATAATCAAGATCTTCTATAGGAATTAGCCGGTGTAATCAACACCATTACTGCTACATGAAAGAAATCATTAGTGGAGGTGTTAGAGTAGAATAGTGCTGATGGTGAGTGGGTGTACGCATGCACTGAAATAACTCGGGCGGTCATCTGAACGAGAATTAAACAATCATGCTTGGAGGTGGTTCAGAATTCACCAGGGAATTAAGTTACTGTGACGGGAGCCGTGGAGCGGAGAGTTGCTGCAACAAAAGCTGTGAATGAGAGTGACGTAAATGGTATTTATGCCAACTGGCTAGTAAGAGAGCTCAAGAAAGACCTAAAACCTTTCATACTTCACTGAAGAAAAGACCAAAGTAATGATCGGCAGCATATGTTGTGTTTGGATGCTGGTGTGCTGGCGTCTGTGCCAGGCTGCTTCACTAGCTCAGTCAGCAGGACCTAAAAATAATATAAAATCAGGAATAAAGTACACTACATTGAATGGCAGTTAATGAAGATGTCTGCAAATGTACCTGTCTGCATTGAATACTACACCAACTCCAAGTTTCGTTTCTTTTTTTAGCTTCACTATCGCCACCTAGTGACAAGGTGGTATTGTATTTAGCTGTAGTATATTGGTTTTGACAACTTTTCAAATTTTTGGGAGAATTTTACCCCCCCCCCCCACTTTTTGGCCACGTACACACTGTACAGTTTCTGGACTGACAACCGCATTTACAGCTGTGGTCAGAATTATTATATAAATATGATCAAAGATGGCTGTAAAAATAAATCTGCATTGTTTATCCTTTTGATCATTCACTCAAAAAAATTGCAAAAATATAATCTTTCATTGAAGTGAAATAATTAAAAGTGTGTGTGTGTGTGTGTGTGTACATTATGAAATAAATGCTTTCTCCAAAACACATTAGCCACAATTATTGGCATCCCTATACTTTTTAATGAGTAAAACATCTCTGAAGTATATTAATATTTACATTTTTAGCACACCAGGGTGACTAGGAACATGAAATTGTCTAACTAGGACTTCTTGTTTCACACAAGTATAAATATGATGAAACACAAAGGCCGAAATTCCCTTCATCATCCATCACAATGTGTAAAGCCAAAAAATATAGTTCTGATGTAGCAAAAGTTTGTTGAGCTTCACAAAATAGAAAGTGGGTGAAGGAAAATAGCTAAAGCATTGAAAATTCCCATTTCCACCATCAGGGCAATAATTAGTTCCAATCAACTAAAGATGTTACAAATCTGTCTGGAAGAGGACGTTTGTCTATATCGTCCTAATGCACCGTGGGGAGGAGAGTTTGAGAGAGACAAAGACTCTCCAAAGATCACAGATGGAGAATTGCAGCTATAAGTTGATACTTGGGGTCAGAAAGCCTAAAAAAAAAAAATCAAACAACCTCTACATCACCATATGTTTCGGAGAATTTGATGTTTCCCCATTCAAAGAGATAGGAGCTGAACTTGCATGCCCGAGAGGCGTTTCAAAGATGGCTGCCGAATGAAATTACTTGTCTTAAAGCAACACTGTGTGATATTTTCCCCCATCTAGCGGTTAAAAGGTATATGACCATCCAGTGAATATTAGTTTCTCTTCCTCTCAATTCCGATTTCGTTTTAACTCCTACGGTGGCCGATTTAGTCCAAGATCAATATGGCTTCCAGTTCGACCTCGTCCACATTCGACACGGTGCCATTGAGTGTTAAAACGCGAAATGGCAAAGCTTGAATTCACGGGTATGTCCCTCTTTGGCTGATGTACTTTCAAGATGGAGGGGCAACATGGCGACCTGCATTCGAACCCATTACCGTATGTATTTTCAATGGCATATTATAAACTTACGAGAATACTTTATTACTTGAAAGAAGTAAATATGCATTAATGAGCACATATATTTTTGAAAGAACTAAGTGTTTTTAGCTAAGAACAAACTAAAAAAGTTACACAGTGTAGCTTTAAAGGGACTTTGGTTACGCCAAGCTCTAACACAAATAGAACAGGACTACCATAACAAGTCAATCCCTATAACCACTTAACTCCAACATCTAGAAAACTAGAAAAGCACTAACCAGCCTGGACCAGCATGGACACTTATGCCAGTCTGAGTCGGTCGCGCAAAAGTAAAGTGACAGTTGACTTGATGATGTAAAGCCAATAGTTAAAAGTACCTTTTTTTCCCCCTTCAAATTACTATAATAGTTAAAAGACATATAAAATATGTATCGTGATGCTGTAATATTCTGCTTGTATTATTACAATATATACTCTGTGCGTGTGACAGTGATTCAGCTTGTCAGTCAGCGGGCATCGCACGTCAGGCTCGTTGAGCTTTATTCACAGTCACAGTTTATTCAAATTCAGATTTTGGCCGCCTCTGAAATGGGTCAAACGATATTACCTAAGAAGTTCAAGTAGCCCAAATGCACTATAGAAATCCACGCTCATTCAAGGATGTGCATTTATTTACGCCTGGTGGCCTGTATTTCATCTGACAGTATGCACAAAAGTTTTTTTTATTTAACATTATTTCAGTTAAATAAGCATAGGCCTATCCTAACTATTACTCACCTTTCGGAGCATCAGTGAGAGCAATGGCACCGCAGAACGAGTAAAGCCTACTCTATCTCTACACGTTTTAAACGTTTTTTAAATCTGAGAACTCCAAAAAAATATTTAGCACATGTTCTCATAATCAATGTTGATTCTCTCAATACTGTCTGTTTATTTTACTGACTGAGAAATGTAGAGAGAGAGAGCAGTCCAAACTATTCAAGTGGATTCAGGCCGTTTTGCAAGCGCGTTTGACCCATTCATAATTTAGAACATATTCAAACGTCAAAATGTGCGCACTGCGCAATTCAGTTACACAGTTTAAATTCTTGAACCTAAAGCTGTTAAAATGAATATAATCGTCACTATAGCAAAAGCAGACCCCCGTTACAGTTTTTCTCCAATGGTTTGGCTCATTTCTTGAAACAGAAATTACATTCTCAGAACAACATGGACAAATCTCCAAACCACTTGGCAATTGTTCACAACAGAATAGCATTTCTCATTCATTTCATCAAATTGCAAATGTCTAAGTACACGTCTCAATGTCTCAGTAAATCTTTGCAAATGATTAAGTACAGGAAGCCTACATTTAGCACAATTTCCAAGTGAATAGATCTTGTTGATCTAAACTGATTGTTTGATTTATCAGTCTAATGGTCGTTCGCTCCAAAACGTATCAGCGTCATTTCATTGTATAAGTCATCACATGCACAATAGTCTGTTCGATTGTCAAAATTAGTCAAGAACATAATACCATGAATACCATATATGAATCCCTTGGAACATTTGATAAATTTATTACAGCAATTGACAGTCAGGTGAAACTAGAACTTGACTATTGAAGGAGGACTTTCACACATCTCAGATGACCAATCAAACAGTATGTTTACAGGTGCTGTCCATGACTGTGAATGCTAGAGAGGGGAAGGTGGATGAGAGGGGTAGAGAGGGGAAGGGGGGATGAGAGGGGAAGGGGGTAGAGATGGGTAGAGAGGGGAAGAGAGGAGAAGGGGGTAGAGATGGGTAGAGAGGGGAAGAGAGGGGAAGGGGGGATGAGAGGGGAAGAGGGGGGTAGGAAGAGGTAGACCTGGAGTAGGATGTGGCCAAAGAAGATGGGGACCAAATTTATCAGATGCGATTCTACTGAGTACCCTTGGGTTGACATTGAGAGAGGCTGGACAGAGACTTCAGCCCAACCTCAGCAGATATAAAAAACAAACCTTTGAAAATGCCTTCAATATATTCAAATACTTTACTCTAATAATATCTCTGAAAAAATCAAACCCAGATTATATCATTAGAAAAGTAGAAATTTTACAATATTGCAAGTGTTTACAGATTGAGAAACAAGATTGAGAACAGCAGCGTGTGGATGGCCAGGAGGGTGAGGACGGTAATTTTCACTGTTTTTTTGTTTGTGTGTTTATATTACAGTATATTATCCTGTATACATTTTCTTTTTACTCTGATGTATGGAAGTTACTTTATGTGTGTGAATGATAATGGTTACAATTTCCTTGGCAGTATGAGTGCAATGTGTGATGTCAAACATTGGAGGCTACTCTTACCCTAAAATCCTATTTCTTTTTTTTCCAGTTTTGTACACAATTGTATTCTGTTAGCTAGACAAAAGACATTGTCAATGAAGGACTGGGCTAAGACTGAAAGGTGGACATGAGGGATATTTCAATGGTCCTCTGCCATAGTGACAAAACATCTAAACATTTTGACTTGCAGTGCTTACACAATGCCATAGGAACGAAGCATTTTGGGGGCACTGACTGTTTAAATGAAAAGGAAATTTAGTTTTGACACATGAGTGAACTGTTTTGGGAGAGGAATGAGCTTTTGCAGGTGAACCATGGTGTTGTGCCGAACCATCCACGTTATTTTGGCAAAAGCACCAAGAGTGTTGAGAACGTCCGGTCTGTTTCAAGAAATGAGCCAAAGCAATTGAGAAGGATCTTTGCCATTTTGGTGGCACTGACTATTTATATGGGAAAGGAATTTAGTTCTTAACCATGAGTGAACAGTTTTGGGAGAGATATTAGCTTTTGCAAGTGAGCTATAGTGTTGTGCTGAACTGTAAGACTGTTTTGCCAAATGATCTTACAATTTTGAGAATGTAATTTCTGTTTCAAGAAATGAGCCAAACCAATGGAGTAAAACTGTAATATACCCCCATGCTTCGCACATCACGTTCGCACAGGTCTTTGTACCGCCCTTGCGACGGGCCTGTGTGCAGTTACCGATAAACATCTCTCCTGTGAAAGAGACTATTCTTCATTGATCAAAAATAATCAATCTGGCATCTTTACAATGAACAACATAAAACAAATTCCAATTCTCTCAAACTGATGCAAAAGAGCTTGGATGAGAGCTTGGGTGAAGGAGAGCAAGCCCACAGAAGACAGAGGGAGCGAGAGTAAAAATCTTGTAGGGTGAGGCTGTGAGGCTGATTAACATTTAATAAAGATCCATGAGCCAGGCTGGATGACACTGGAGCAGTGGGCAGCCCAGACGGCTGCTGTTCAGGCGAAGGGGAGATGGGCGCTCAATACTAACGAAAGAGGAAAAGGTCATTAAGCAAGGGCACGGCTTTACACTCTTCCCTTTGACAGTCTCACTTCTCCCTGTTCCCAGACCAGGACCAAGGTCTGATATTGCTTTTCACCAACAGTGGTATGTTTTTCACATGTTACACAGATGTAAATCAATGCCACTGTGAGAAAAGCAAATGTACATTAACCTTTAACACTCTGAGCTCAACGCATTATGGCAAGGACGCGCCTGCTGCCGACAAGTCACATATTGATTTGTACACCCACAAAGCTGGTAGTCATGTGACCAAACGTGACCTTCAGCTCAGTGCATCTCAATACATCAGCAGGGGTCAGCTTAGTAAAGAGCAGAGAGTGAAATGAGAAAGCTACAGATCGTTTGCAATGCAAATTCATTGCTTTTAGGATAAAGTGATTTTTGAGTTTTTAATCTAGAATGAAAGTAAATGGTGAACAGTAAATAGACTGTCGACAGTGCATCCGCTGACCGTCTGATGCATATTGCTCACAATGTTAATGTAGTCAAAGAAATTACTGACATATACTGTACAAAATTTTCTTTTTAAGAAATTAATACTTTTATTCAGCAAGGATGCCTTAAGCTGATCTAAAATGACAGTGAAGACATTGATAATGTTACAAAGGATTTCAATTTCAAATTCTATTCATCTAAGCATCCTGAAGAAAAAAAATTGCCATGGTTTTCACAAATACATTAAGCAGCACAACTTTTTTCAACATTTATAAGATTTGTTTTCTTGACTAGCAAATTAGCATATTAGAATGATTCTGAAGATTTCTGGAAAAAAATACATTTTAAAATACACTATATTGCCAAAAGTATTGGTTCACCCCTCCAAATCATTGAATTCAGGTGTTCCAATCACAGACTGGACTCTAAAGCAGTGGAGATGTGTTCTCTGGAGTGAAAAATCATGCTTTTCTGTCTAGCAATCTGATGGACGAGTCCGGGTTTGGCGATTGCAAGGAAAACGGCATGACTGCATTGACTGCAATGCCTGACTGCATTGTACCAAGTGTAAAGTTTGGTGGAGGGGGAATTATGGTGTGGGGCTGTTTTTCAGGGTTTGGGCTTGGCCCTGTTAGTTCCAGTGAAAGGAACTCTTAATGCTTCAGAATACCAAGACATTTTGGACAATTTCATGCTCCCAACTTTGTGGAAACACTTTGGGGATGGCCCCTTTCTGGTCCA
The DNA here is from genome assembly GCF_949357685.1 of Gobio gobio. NCBI lineage: Eukaryota > Metazoa > Chordata > Actinopteri > Cypriniformes > Gobionidae > Gobio > Gobio gobio. The sequence continues at coordinate 20,539,679 of NC_137105.1, forward strand.
ACATGACTGCGCACCAGTGCACAAAGAAAGGTCCATAAAGAAATGGATGAGCGAGAACTTGACTGGCCTGCACAGTCATGACCTCAACCCGATAGAACACCTTTGGGATGAATTAGAGCAGAGAATGCAAGCCAGGCATTATCGTCCAATATCAGTGCCTGAGCTCACAAATGCACTTCTAGAAGAATGGTCAAAAATTCCCATAAACACACTCCTAAACCTTGTGGAAAGCCTTCCCAGAAGAGTTGAAGTTGTTATAGCTGCAAAGGGTGAGCCAACTCTATATTAAATCCTACGGATTAAAAATGCGATGTCGTTAAATTTCATGTGCATGTAAAGGAAAACGTCCCAAAAATTTTGCAATATAGTGTATATTAAAATAGAAAAAATCCATTTAAATGGTGATTATATTAATCATAATTTCACAATATACTGTTTACGGTTTTCCATCAAATAAAGGCAGCCAAATATGCATGAGACTTTTTTTCAAAAACATTCAAAAAATTGTACAGGCCGCAAACTTTTTTGCGAATGGTAGTGTAAAAGTTTGACTTAGCCACCAATGCTGAAGATGAGCCATAAAAAAGGGAATAATTCTGAAATTAAATTGAACTGAGTAAACATCTGGGTGTAAATGCTGTATGGTTTAAAAAAAATATAACATTACAGCACTCGATCATCTGAACTTTTTTCAGTTTAATTAGCTTAAATGGCAAATTAATTGCAGACGAAAGCATGACGAACTTACAACACTTAAAACTTAAAGGCCTGGTTTCACAGGCATGATTATTAGCTTTTATAAAAATGCTTTAAAAACATTACTGGTGTGCATCTTGAGGCCAAACAAGATATATTTAAGATATGTAAGTGCATGTTGCTTTTAGTGAAACAGCTCAAGCATGCAGTTTAGTCTGGTATGTTTAAGACTTGTCTGTGAAACCTTGGGAAAATGGGCTAGATTTAAAGAGCTACTGAATATAACATGATGAATTTATGAAATTTAAAGGACATTTTCATCCATTACTTAAAAAATACATAAACTGTTAGCACAAATATCTGTAAAGCACTGACAATGTCTAATCTGACTTTACACAACTTCCATGAGCGAAGGATCACAGGGATTATCAGTCCACAAAGTCATGTTTACAATGAATGATTTGCAAACATTTAGTTTAGAGACTATAAATGCTTGAAAGATAGTAAACATTTTGAGGCTCTGCATTAGACATCCATGAACTGTATAGTCTGCTTTATTTCTGAATAATATGAAAATAAATTATTTCTTTTGTTCAAAATCCTGTGACTCGACACACATTTTCTCTATTTTTCTAGTATTTTCTGTCCAATTCATTTTTTGTACGTTGGTGTATTATAGTATCTATATGAGATAAAAAAAACATCTCTTAATGTCATGAAAATGCATGTACATGCCAATCAGATGGTCTCTTCCTGTTCAAATTGGCAGGTCTTGGTCACAATATGCTGCAATATGGACCAAACCTTTTTCTGTTTAGTCAAATCTGGCAACACGAGACTAGGTACGTGTGCACTGCTGCATGTGATCCCATGTATCCCATCCCATTAGTAGGAAATCTTTCAAGTACTGGCCTCCCACTCTTCCTCCCTTAGTGACTTTCCATCTGTAATGCCGCAGTGCCCTCAGTTGGTAATGGCACTTCTTAGTGCTCTCCTGCCTGTCATGTCAGACTGACTTCAGACCTGGAGCCAAACCAAGAGAACGAGCTTTTCTGATCCTGAATCTCTCCTCTGGTTCTGGTTAATTTAAACTGATCCCGAATCAACAAAGAGAATGCTCATTTATGTTGGTGGTAAGAGCTAGAAACTCAAAAAGGGACATTGTGGTGAGGAGAGGAAAGAGAACGAGGGAGAGAAATAACGAACGGCTGAACACAGAGCGAGAACAAGCGAAAGAAATCAATAGCTAGGTTTCATGCAGGGCAGGTTGCTGTGGGCTGTGTTGTCAAGGTGACAGAGGAGCTATGGGGCTTGGTGGCGCAGGCTGATGAATGGGCAGCGGTTGAATGACCTCATGCTACCCATATTGCTCTGCTCCTCTCCAGCCTGACTGAACCTGCGGCGCACACCTTCTACTACTGTATCAACACCAGCTCAGTTCGTGCCAGCCGCTCTTTGCCATGCCAGGGCCAGAAGCGGGCACAGATGCTTACACAAGCCTGACTGTGTCTGGCAGCGCATAAATCTAATCAACAAAGGAAAATGGTTGTTAAGGCTACACAGAGATGCTAATTTAGTCAACGGCTGCAAATAGCTGTATATATAGTGTCAGGAAAAAGTAGGTGGCATGTATTTCTGTATAGAATTATGCTAGAATTTGATCTTCACTTAAGTCACAACGCTAGGCAAACTGCTTAAATAACACAAGAAATGATACATTTTCATTTTTTCAAGTCAAAAATTAACAACGTGTAAACATGCAGAATGTACCATGGAAAAAGTATGTGAACACCTTGTATTTTAAATGGTTGACTCTCCTTTGGTAGCAATAACTTCCACAAACTGTACTTTATATATTTTAGCAACATTACATTTAACAACTTAAAGGATAGTTTTCCCAAAAATTAAAACTCATGTTGTGTCAAACTTGTATTCCTGTGGAACACATAAGATATTCTGAAGAATGTAGGGGTCCAAACTATAAATTACTATAAACGATTAAGTAGAAAAATATAAAATATTTTTTTTGTGAACTAATTAATTACAATTAATGCTTTTTAAAGACGTCTCCAAGTCTCACCAATGCTGAATTTATATATATATATATATATATATATATATATATATATATATATATATACAGTCTTGCTCAAAAGTTTACACACCCCTTGCAGAATCTGTGAAAATGTGAATAATAAAAATAAAAAAGAGGAATCATACAAATTGCATATTAGTATTGTCCTGAATAAGATAGTTTACATAAAATATGTTTATATAGTCCACAAGAAAAAAAAAGAAGAAGTTGAATTTATAAAAATGACCCCTTTCAAAAGTTTATGTATCCTTGATTCTTAATGCTGTGTATGGTTACCTGGATGATGCACAGCTGTTTTTGTTTTGTTTTACATTAAAAAAAAAGGTTCTATATGGCACCAAAAATGGTTCTTGGCTCGTAATCATAGGGGAACCTTTTTAAATGCTATATAGCACCAATTTTGGTGCTTCAGTGGTTCTTCGGCGGTTCATCACCATTTCTTTGATTAAGGTGCTATTTAGCACCGCTAACTAAGGTGCTATATAGCACCTCTACCATATACCAGAACATGTTAAGATATGGTGCTATATAGCACTAAAAGTGGTTCCTCTATGATTACGACGAAGAACCATTTTTGGTGCCATATAGAACCTTTTTTTTTAGAGTGTATGATGGTTGTTCATGTGTTAAGAGCCAGGGGATGAAAACAGGATGATGTCCAAATGTTTCTTATTTTGTTTAAATACCAATTTTTTTTATTTTATTTAGCACTGCCCTTTGGAAGATACTTACATGTTTCCCGGAAGAGAAATTAAGTACAATTTACCTTGATCTTCAAATTTTTATTTTTTCCCCCAAAGTTTTCACCCCCGGCTCTTAGTGGATCAGGTTTTCTTCTGAAGAATCAGTGAATGTTTGAGCCTTTTTTAATAGTTGTGTTTGAGTCCCTCAATTGTCCTCAGTGTGAAAAGATGGATCTCCAAATCATACAATCACTGCTGGAAATGGTTCAAATATGCAAAAGACGCTCAAACAGGGTCATTTGTATAAATTCATCTATTTTTTTCTTGTGGCCTATATGTAAACATCTTTTATGTAACATATTTTATTCAGGACTCTATTAAATAAAAAAACATAACATGCATTTTGTATGATGCCTCTTATTTTGTTCAAATTATTCACAGATTCTGCAAGGGGTGTGTAAACTTTTGAGTAAGACTGCATATATATATAGCATTTTAGCTAATAGAGGCACTTAGAGTTGGAAAGCATGCAAAATTAAAACATGAAGTAAACAAGAGTACTGCTCCACCCCATAATGCCCTTTGTAATGTTTGCTGATTAAGAGAGAGGAAGGGAGAGAGAATTGACGCATACTCATGCACTGAGTTGTGCCATCTGCTCAACTTGGCAGCTTAATGTTATATATGAGTGGAATGCCCCCACCCTCTCTCATTCGTTCTTTTTCTCTGATGATCAATCAGCAGTGGTTGCGGTCACCACAAAGTTATCCATGGGGTCACAGCAGGCACAGCGGGCACAGCAGACACTGTGGGCACTGGTAGAACAGCAGGGGTGGAGCATTCATTCAGGCAGAGAGTGCAGGAAAACACAAAGCTCATAGAGCCGCAGCTCGGTAATGCAGCAGAAACAGTTTAGAGTGAAAACAATATGAGACTGATGTTGCTTTGCTTTTTTGAGGAATTTTGTCTTTTGGCATCCTTAGCATTGATATTTGTATAATATATTTAATTATATATATATATATATATATATGTATGTATGTATGTATGTATGTATGTGTATATATATGTATGTATGTATGTATGTATGTATGTATGTATGTATGTATGTATGTATGTATGTATGTATGTATGTATATATATATATATATATATATATATATATATATATATATATATATATTGATATCTGTAATAAATAACATTCCGATACTTATCATAATGGAATGTACTCAAGCAGTGTACTGTTACTATGGTTACAAGTGGCTAATTAATGCATTCTAACTTGTAATTTATACATTTTATGTATGTGTGTCTAGGCTATACATTAAGCAATGGTGCGTCTGTTCACATATCATATGGCCAACAAGAATCAAAGAATATATGCTCTATTTGGCAGATCATAATCATCTCTTTTTCCCTTACAAGAGTTATGAAAATATGGGAATACATATCTTAGAAATAAAATGGTGAGATATACTGCCTGCTTGTTTGCCCACATGCTTGGTGCAGTAGTGCTGCAAAAGGCCATGCTCCAGCGAGACAGAAAATGAGGCACAACAAACCCTCTGACTCATCTCATAGAAGAAACAGAGACAATATTCCTTCCCTCTCTTTGCATCTTTCCCGCTGCACAGCTAGATGTGGGCCAAGATCAACCTCCCTGTCTCTCTTTCCTCCCTCCATCCATCTATCGCTGCATGTCAGGACCACTCTGAGACCCAGCCCCACAGCAGGGAGACATTCCTTCACATCTGATGGGCTGATAATGGTGCTCCTTTCTCCGTTCACTTGACCGGACATGGTCTGCACACTCTGTCACTCTCTCTCCCTCTTTCTGTCGCTTGCACACACACACACACACCCACATGCACGAAAATGCTCCTGTTCATTGAGGTTGATGCCGTCAGAGGAGGATCTCAGGGGAAGCTAATTAAGTTGAAGGCAGGCCCTGCTGTCTGCTGATGAGCTGCAGAGACTCAGACTAGCCAGCATCTGAGTTCTCATAACTTGCCTGTATTATCTACAGCACTGCCTTCATATAGTTTGGTTCTGCCTGTCAGTAGATTACTGTCTGTCGTTTATGCATAACTGGCAGTGGAAGATTAGAAAGAAAGAGAGAGTGAACGAGTGAAAAGATGGATAAATCAGACCGAGAGCTTGTTCTGAAAAGTCAGATGGTCGATAGGAGGCGCTGTTGAGCATTTCATGCTATTTTGTCAGTAGGGAAGTAATGCACACTTCTAGAATATCAAGGCTGTGTCTGAAATCGCCTCTTATATACTGCACTAGGTGACATCCATTTGTAATGGTATCTGAAACCATAGTGTGCATTATTGAGTGCACTCATTCAGTTCCATAATGCATAACGCAATGACGAGTGTACAACCAATGTTAGACACTCTGCTAGAGAGAACACAGAACAGAAAACTGTAAGCGTTGGTCTGAATTGATTCCTGCATCTCGCCAGATGATGTCCGCAGCACTTCCAATGCAATCAGTGTCCGAATTCGCTCATTTGTTTTCATTCACTCATTCAGTGGATCATATTAATGTAGTAGAGAATAGTGAATGAGGGTATAGATGGCATTTTTCAGATACAGCCCTGCACCTTAAACCCTAAAGCTCAAAGAGTAGAGCCAACTCAAATTAAACAAATTAGTTCAAACAAATGAACTTTTATGAGTATTTAGAACTTTCTTTTGAGTTGTCAAAATTGACACATTTTAAGTAATCTGAATTGTTTCATTGTTTTGAGTTTTATCAACTCTTTTAAAGGAACACACGCTGACTTTTTGGGACTTTAGCTTATTCACCGTATCCCGCACAGTTAGATAAGTCCATACATATAATTCGGAAAATGAAAAGTTGCAATTTTCTAGATCGATATGGCTAGGAACTATACTCTCATTCCTACGTAGTAATCAAGGAACTTTGCTGCCGTACCATGGGTGCAGCGGCCCAATGATATTACTGAAAATCGCAACTTTTAATTTTCTGTCTGTCTTAGTACACGATGTAACTATACACACCACAACATTTAAATAGGAAAATGTTGGCGTTATTTTGTCACTTATTGAGCAGTAGGCTAGTTGGAGCCGTTTACCTCCAGTCTTTGAGCTAAGCTAGGCTAGCGGTGGGCGCATCAGACAGAGTTATGGCACGCACGGTGATGAGAATGGTATGTATGGACTTATCTATCTGTGGGGGATACGGTGAATAAGCTAAAGTCCCAAAAAGTCGTGTTCCTTTAAGCTAAGTAGGCTAGTTTTAAAACTAACATGTTCATGAATAAGAATAAATATACATATATATTAAAGCAGGGTTCCTCAAATCCAGCGCTGGAGCGCCACTGCCCTGCAGAGTTTAGCTCAAACCCTGATCAAACTCACCTACCTGTGAATACCCTGCATTAAAGCTTTACATGACATTAGATTACACATTAAACTGACTACCACTGGTAAATATATATTACATTTTATTTTAGCCAGTGAAAATGTTTTGTTTGAGGAAGGGGATCGGATTCTACAAAGGGAAAAGATAGCATGAGCAGAAGTCAAGTCACCTACATTTAGCACTTTTCACAACACCGATTGCTTCAAAGCAGCTTTACAGTGATAATAGGAAATTCATTTTGCTTTAGAAGAAAAGCTAAAGTACGTTTTTGATTGATTTATTTCTGCTGTAAAAACTGATTAGTTATTTCATTTGGCGCCACCTAAACAATACCATCCTCAACTAAAACAGAAAACCCCCAATAAGTTCCGGACACCCATCCAGAAGCTATAACTGGACCATGTTAGCTAGCCAAAAATCAAAAACCTGACTTTAGGGTAAACACGTCCCATTTTGAAGGTCCTCTCTCTTTAAATGAGTCAAAAAGTTTCAACGTTTGGGTCTGTTGATTTTTTCCATTTAAACAATACCTTAGAGAACAACTAAAAACCAATTGTTGTCCTCTTGTCTTTTGTATTGAGAATGAGGAAAGGGAAAAATATGGCGATGGTGCAGAAAGGCTCCCTCAGCTTGGGTACGCAAGAGCACTCTTCCTCGTCTCATTTTACCCTCATATCGTGCTGTTCTCAGCTGCATCCAGATTGCCTGTTGTTTTTCTATAGCGACTCCAATCAGGCAAGCCACACAATTTTTACATTTAAAAGACATCACTAATCATTTGATCCCAAATTTCTGGCAGCTCCAGAGATCCCCTATTAACCACCTAAATGCTCCAAACAGCTGTGTATCATCACTATACTGCAATTTTACAATGGGTTTATTTTCCAACCATCCTGTTTTTAAGCTCAGAATGTTATGCATTTTTTCAAATACTTGAACTTAATAAATTAATTGAAATAAATTTATCAAATACAAAAGCTGTTAATGCATAAGACATCAAATGTTCTGCTAAAATACTTTTTAAATAAATGTCTGTTCTTATATACACCCTCATTTCCACCTCAGAGTAATAAATAAAGTTTGAGATTAAAGTATAAAATGATAAATAGTCACATTGTGATACATGAAGTCACACTTATGAGAAATAGTCACAATAAAATGGTGCATATTTGAGAAATAAAGTTGCAACTGTCAGAAATAAAGCTACATTGTGAGGTAATATATATATTGTCACAACTACAAGAAATAAAGTTGCAATGGTAAGATATTTTGCATTTACAAAAAATGAATGTGCAATTATGAGGAAAAAGTTGAAATTGTAATACAAAGTCGCAATGATAGTAAATAATTTTACAATTACGAAAAAATAGTCACAGTAGTTTTTATTTTTTCACTCAGAGGCAGAAATGGGCAACAGGGTGTGACCAAATTTTGATTAACGAAAACCAGGACGCTCGGCCCGGCAATAAGATACTAAAATGATATTCGAAGTTTACTCAAAGATTCCTTATTATTTTCAATACATTTAAAGTATGCCCCCTCTGTATGGATAGAAAATTGTTATATTTGGGCCAGGACAGGACATGTCCTGGGAAAACAGGACGTTGGTCACCCTAGGCTAAACATTTGAAAGCACAGAATTCTCTAAAAATTCATTGTATTGTGTAACAGAATTGTCTGGAAATACTGTAAAAAACAAACCTGTAGGGTAAACATTTTTGGTCATATACTGTAGTGTATTACAGCTAAAACCATACTCTAGTCAACATCATCAGACAGACAGGTCTACAACCGAATATTGTGGAATATATAAAATGCTAGATAATTTTAAAGAGAAAACAAAACAAAACAAAATAATTCACTACTGGGGCATTTTCCCCTGGAGTATTTAAATAGCTGTGGAATTTGTGTCAATGTTTCCTGTCCAACAGAGCTCTATGATTTCACATCCTACAACTATGTATTCTGAGCCCTCTAACATTTAAAATCTTATGCTCTTATCTTTTTTCATGTTTTTCCATGCTTCCTCTCTGTTCGCTCTCCCTCTCTTTTCTGCTAATACCCTGGTTCTCAGCAGGGCCCTGCGTCCCACTGTGTGTCTGCCTGCATCTCACGCTCATTAAGATTAAACATGGGACTCTACCAGTGCACAGGCAGAGCTGTGGGCATGGAGGTAACCCAGGTTCATGAGCTGATTGTGGCAATTATGATTTTATTTTCAAAAAGCCCCTCAGGTGCCACAGGAGGAACATGAGCGTGATTCAGTGTTTAATACAACACAAATTCACATGTCCCACTCTTAACAAGTAGGCTAAAAAATGCTGTTCTGCCTGGGCTGTTTGTCTTATACATCTAAACATCAGCATATTACAAAAGCGTCAGTTTCAGACAGAAACGGAACAAATAAATAGACCTATTATGTCATTGTGTCAATTTGTAAGTCAAGCAGGAAGGCTGATTCTCCTTGGTTTTCCTTGGGAATTTCAAATGGGTTTTTAGATGAAGATATTTAGAAGAATGTTTTAACTGTTTTCACCCATACAATGAAAGTCAGTGGGATCCAAATCATCACTATATGGGCAAAAAACATTGAGACAATTTTTTTAAATGTTCCACAGAAAAAAAGAAAGTCATACAGGTTTGGAACGACATGTAAGTAAATGGTAGGGGTGTAATGATGCACTCATGTCACGATTCGATAATAAATTGCGATACTGAACTCATGGATACGATACTATCAGGATGTTTTAAGCCAAAATAAAGAATGTTTTTATTATTATTACTTTATTATTAAAATAATATTATGTTATTATCAGGACCCAAAAATATTCCCCCATTGCATCATTATAAATCATATTCAACATTATATAGTGGTTAAATGGTGACAGAAATGTCATTTTTGGGGGAACTATCCCTTAAAAAGACTATAACATGCATGCTGTTAAAAGAAAGTTGCTATACAGTTGCTATATAATGACTACCACAAAGAAAGTATGGGCCGGTCCAAATACCCACATTTGCAGTCGTGGCCACTTGACAGCTTGTGGAAGTGCGTGCACAGGACTGTCCCAGGTCTGGAAAATGGAAAGTGCGGACTTAACACACACTGAATCCACACTCTCTCTAATACCTCTTCGGAGCAGTCTTTGAGGCTAAACTGTATCCCGTCATTCATCACGTTCAGGAACTTATGTACAGTTGTGGTCAGAATTATTGGCACCTCTGGTAAATATGATCAAAGATGGCTGTAAAAATAAATCTGCATTGTCTATCCTTTTGATCTTTCATTAAAAAAATTACAAAAATCTAACCTTTCATTGAAGTAAAATAATTGAAAGTGGGAGGTAAACCACATTATGAAATAAAAGCTTTTCGCCAAAAACACGTTGGTCATAATTATTGGCACCCTTTTATTAAATACTTTTTGCATCCTTCTTTTCCCAAAATAACAGCTCTGTTTTCTCCTATTATTTTTCGCCTTCAGAACTGCCTTAATTCTACGTGGCATTGATTCAACAAGGTGCTGAAAGCATTCTTTAGAAATGTTGGCCCATATTGATAGGATAGCATCTTGCAGTTGATGGAGATTTGTGGGATGCACATCCAGGGCACGAAGCTCCCGTTCCACCACATCCCAAAGATGCTCTATTGGGATGAGATCTGGTCACTGTGGGGGCCATTTTAGTACAGTGAACTCATTGTCATGTTCAAGAAACCAATTTGAAATGATTCGAGCTTTGTGATATCGTGCATTATCCTGCTGGAAGTAGCCATCAGAGGATGGGTACATGGTGGTCATAAAGGGATGGACATGGTCAGAAACAATGCTCAGGTAGGCCGTGGCATTTAAACGATGCCCAATTGGCACTAAGGGGCCTAAAGTGTGCCAAGAAAACATCCCCCACTCCATTACACCACCACCACCAGCCTGCACAGTGGTAACAAGGCATGATGGATCCATGTTCTCATTCTGTTTACGCCAAATTCTGACTCCACATCTGAATGTCTCAACAGAAATCGAGACTCATCGGCCCATTCTCCTCTGACCTCTAGCATCAACAAGGCATTTTCGCCCACAGGACTGCCGCATACTGGATGTTTTTCCCTTTTCACACCATTCTTTGTAAACCCTAGAAATGGTTGTGCGTGAAAATCCCAGTAACTGAGCAGATTGTGAAATACTCAGACCGGCCCGTCTGGCACCAACAACCATGCCACGCTCAAAATTGGTTAAATCACCTTTTTTTTCCCCATTCTGACATTCAGTTTGGAGTTCAGGAGATTGTCTTGACCAGGACCACACCCTTAAATGCATTGAAGCAACTGCCATGTGATTGGTTGATTAGATAATTGCATTAATGAGAAATTGAACAGGTGTTCCTAATAATCCTTTAGGTGAGTGTACAGTGGGGCAAAAAAGTATTTAGTCAGCCACCAATTGTGCAAGTTCTCCCACTTAAAAAGATGAGAGAGGCCTGTAATTTTCATCATAAGTACACTTCGACTATGAGAGACAGAATGAAAATAAAAATCCAGAAAAATCACATTATCTGATTTTTAAAGAATTTATTTGCAAATTATGGTGGAAAATAAGTATTTGGTCAATAACAAAAGTTAATCTCAATACTTGGTCATATACCCTTTGTTGGCAATGACAGAGGTAAAACGTTTCTGTAAGTCTCCACAAGGTTTTTACACACTGTTGCTGGTAGTTTGGCCCATTCCTCCATGCAGATCTCCTCTAGAGCAGTGATGTTTTGGGGCTGTCGCTGGGCAACACGGATTTTCAACTCCCTCCAAATATTTTCTATGGGGTTGAGATCTGGAGACTTGCCAGGCCACTCCAGGACCTTGAAATGCTTCTTATGAAGCCACTCCTTCGTTGCTCGGGTGGTGTGTTTGCACCAAGCTGCTTACCTATTGCAGATTCAGTCTTCCCAGATTGGTGCAGGTCTACAATTTTTTTTCTGGTGTCCTTTGACAGCTCTTTGGTCATGGCCATAGTGGAGTTTGGCGTCTGACTGTTTGACTGTTGTGGACAGGTGTCTTTTATACTGATAACGAGTTCAAACAGGTGCCATTAATACAGGTAACGAATGGAGGACAGAGGAGCCTCTTAAAGAAGAAGTTACAGGTCTGTGAGAGCCAGAAATCTTGCTTTTTGTAGGTGACCAAATACTTATTTTCCACCATAATTTGCAAATAAATTCTTTAAAAATCAAACTTTGTGATTTTCTGGATGTTTCCTTCTCATTCTGTCTATACAGTGAAAAAAAACAGCAGAACACTAAACAGAGGGAGGTTGGAAATACTGTAAGTACTAAAGATGTAAGATAGCGGTGTCACGCAGAGTAAGAGGGAGAGAATTCCAGAGTGTCGGAGCCACAGCACTGAATGATCTACCACCCATAGTTGAAAGACAAAAACGAGGTACAGTAAGCAATTGTATAGGGAGATGACCAGAGAGAACGAGGAGGAGAATAATAGTGCACAACATTAAGGATCCAGCTTTTTCATAATGCGATTTTACTTCAATGAATTCTTGTGAATTGTTTTAATGATAGATCAAAATGATGATCTTTCAATGCAGATTTATTTTTACAGCCATCTTTGATCATATTTACCAGGGGTGCCAATAATTCTGACCACAACTGTACTTGCCCAGATTTTGTATCATGTCCGGGAAAACTTTCCAGTGTAAATTTAAGGAATTAGATTAGATTTAGATTAGATTTAGATTAGATTAGATGTTACATACTTGTTTGTAAAACATAAAGTGTTGCATATTTTATTGGAGCAGAGACTGCAGATTTTATGTAGTTTGTAAAATGTTTGAAAATTAAGCACCACAATCACGCAGTGATTAAAACACTTGTGGTCTTCACGCACACTTGAACACTTCCGGATTGCGGAATGCATGCTTCAAGTAAGTAGACAAGTGGTCAAGTGTAAAAATTGCAAGTGTGGGTATTTGGACAGGCCCTATGTTTTACATGCTTGCTGAATTGGATACCATTGTATTCCTTAGGACCCTAAAAACCCATACGAAATTCCCAAGCAAAATTCCCATTATTCAAAAAATCACTTTTAGGTTTTAGGACTATAAACTGAACAAATCTAAGAGGAGGAAATATCTTCACAAGCTCATGCTTGTGCATTTCAGAGCTTGAAAAAGGGATGCTATAATGCTGCACCATCTAAGAGATTCTGCGTTTGTCTGTCGTCGCAATCCGCCTCCCTTCACAGACGACTCACTATTCATTATGCATCTAAGGAGAGGGGGTCTCGTCTCAGTGTAATACTATCTCATGCTTGGTTAGAAGGCGGCTGCATAATTAGAGGCGGGAAATCTGATGGATGGGGGAGCAGGGTGGTAGGATGCTGAGCAGCGTGACCCCACTGACCTTGTTATCATTATGGGTGGCAGGGTTGACCAGTCCAGCTCCTGCTTCAGCAAGCAGCTGTTGCCTTTAATGGCATCATTTGCTCTTCACCTTGTCACCCCCTCTACCATTCTCTCTCTAACTCTCTCTCTGTCTTTTCCTCTCTGTGGTATCTCATCTCATGGTCAAGGGCAGTTGAGATCATGCCATATCTGACTGGCAGCCTCATCAAGTTATCTAGTAACTACACCACCAAGTGAGGAGGATTGCTTTGAAACTTTTGGTAAAATTCCACCAACAATTATTTTTAATAAACATTTCCAAACAAATTACATATATCTTCCTTCATACACAATTACAAAATACACCATAAATAAAGTAGATACAGCCTCGAAACATATGTTGAGACTTAAGGCACATGTATTAATATTATTGGAATGTATAACAAAACATCAAACCAAGTTGCCTAATCATAAAAAAATAAAACATTTTTGAAGTGATTTTAAATCTGAGAAAATTCCAACATAATATGTTTACAGATGCCATTGACATTCAGACATTTGGAAGTGTGAAAGAAAGAAAGGAAGGAGAGGAGGAAGGAAGGATCTAACAACTTTTTGTGCAAGTAAGGGTGACGGAGACACAGATGTTCTTTTTGTTTTTCTCCTTACAATTGCTGGAAATATTGCTCAGTAGCTGCTTGACAAATGTATCATTAAAAATCCAGCACGACTGGCTCGCTTTCGTTACGTGTGAGGAGGTACATCAGCGAGCACGGGGTGGGGAACTTCAGCTTTAAGAGAATCTCCTGCTGTGGGATTAAATTGAGTTCTCTGGTAGCTTGATGAGTCAGTCTCATACGCACACAGTCTGAGGCAGCCTGAAGGCCAGGCAACACGGCAGACACTCCTGGGCTCACTGATTTTAAATGGCAGTTCGAAGAATGGCCATCTGCACCATTTGGGTCAAGGACTTCACGTTTTGATGTGCATATAAGACGATACAGTGGTTATTAAATGCTAGGTGGTGTCTCCGTGTAGTGAGGGTTTGGGAGAGCTCCTAAGCAGGTGTACTGTCTGAGAGATAGGGAGGGTGAAGCGAGAGAGAACGAGAATGAAAGCTGCAGAGTGCCGCAGTGCTGGAGCTCACCTTGTCAAGCCACTCTCTGCGGGAAGGCCTTGCCCTTGCATACAGCAGACCACCAGGCAGACATCTAAACCATGCAGAACCAGAAATACTGTCTTATTAAAAAGTTAAGATCAATTGACAAATCAGAACCATTTTTAGAAGATTTAAAGTCACAATGTAAAGGAAGTAGCGAGAGATCAGTTCTTCCTTATTGTGACAAGGGCTAACACCTGAGTGAAACGGATTATAGAAAGAAGAAAAAATAGTTGGACGGGACTTGGTTCAACCCATTGGTCGTCGATTGAATGGAGCCCGATCTGAAGGCAAGCTTTTGAATATTATTTCATTAAAATTATCAAACCAAGTTATCTCCATTAAAAAAAGATAACACAAGCAAACTATTTAAATAAGTTATATTTAAAATGAAAAAAAAAAATGTGTTACTCTTACTTTGCTAGAACCGGAAGATCAGATTATGACATTCCGATTTAAAATTACACTGATACAAGACAAACAAACAAGCCAAAACAGGCTATGCATGGATGAATTGTTCACAATAAGATCGTTAAGATACATAGATAATAAATGCTGACTTTAAAAGCACAGATGTGAAGCTCATATCATAATAGTACAGTACTTGCATTCATTCTTGTGTTAAAACGTATTATTTGAGCCATAACGCTGCTTAAATCATTATTACGGTCATTGTGACGATGCCAAATTGGATATAACATTACAAAAAAAAGGTTAGTAAGCAATGTTCCGCACTAAAATCGTGTAACCCCCATGCATATTGTTGGTGAATGGTGCACACGTTTGGTGACTTCGATAGAAACAATAGGTATTTTAATGTTGTGGATTGATTAATGTGGTGGATTGTATACCAGTTGTATAACCATAGTTTTACTACAAATACCATGGTTGATCTATAGTGTAGCAAAACCATGGTTAATTTGTGGTTATCATTGTTTTTTTTGGTTTTATTTGTAGCAGGGATGGATTACGGAGGGGTTTAAGACTGCGTGATTCAGTGTGGTTCAGAAAGCCCATCAACAATGTAAACAAATGTGTAGTTATGCTGGAATATGGCCCCTTAAATAAGGCTCTTGGACTAGGAGGGCTCAATGGAACTTCTGTAACTCTTGGGCTCTCTGTGAATCTGAAGGCCCTAAATCCTCTTATTGTCCCATCCTGTTTCAAATTATATTTATTTGACTCTTTGTGTATCTTTCTTTCAAAGGTATTAGTAAATAAATATTTATTACAGTATAACTGCCCATTTCCCTAAATTGAATTGAGACTAAATTTTAAAACATTGCCTAAATTCTAAATGATTCAACAAAATGGGCCTAGAGAGAGCAATAGAGTATTTTTTTAGCACAATTATTATTTAAAATTGTAACTAAAAACCCACACCCTTCACTCTGCAGTTGTTTGAATGACTGTAAAGGACAGGCACGTGCAGAGGGGGGGGCTTTGGGTGCTCGAGCCCCTGCCCTTTTTCAAAATGAATGAAAAGTGCCCCTATCAGACAAATATCAATGATAATATCGTGGTCAATAAAACTAAATAAATGTGATTATTATAACATGACATTGATGACAATGTATACAATAGTAACGAACGGCTCAAAAGTCGGACAATTTCTGTTGAGGCGTTGCCATAACGCGTTGCTATGGGTTGCGTGCGTTTTGATTGACAGCTGATTTTCCTCTGTTCGGAAGCGGCTCTCGAGCCAAATATGGTCCTTTCAGAGAGTATGTGGCCTTACGGGAAAAATGTAAACCAATATTTTTTTTCAACCATAATCAGAGCTAATGTGTTGATTTAATTACAAATCTATATATTATATATTTTAAAGTATTACACAATTCACCAATGCCCGTTTGTCATGTATATACACCAACCAATCTGGCAAAGCAAGTTCAAATTCCATTGGGCATGTGAAGTGGAGCGGTAATTTTCTGTTCTTATTCATAAATCGGTTGAAAACTACATGGACAGACGAACTAACGTTTCGGGCTTTCGGTAGGGTGCGCGTGTACCGAACGGTTATGAATGTAATCTATAACAGTTAACAGTCGGCTTGTTTAAAGCGCGGAACACACTTCAATCCGAGTTCCCACACGAACATATTAAGTATTCAGTCCATTTTATCACGAAATTCAAACGATAAATGCCGTTTTAAAGCTCTATTATGTGACGTGACAGATAGACGCGTATCAGTTCAACTTCAAGAGGCAGCGCGCGGCGCGCGAGTGAACGCGATCATCTCTTCCTAAAGAAATGAATATATCTAAAGGTATGTTGAGGATACATTACAACTTACTGAAACGTATCATATGTTGTGTAATCGCTCCATCGGTGTTTCAACCGCGGAAAGACAATAAAACAGCTTGTAAACAAACAATGTCATGTAGAATCACATTTACCTCAGAAGTCATTCAGTGTCCACAGCTGTGAGTTCACTAGAGAGATTAACTCTTTCACTGAATACATGCACTATATTAGCCTATATATTCGTTATATTAGCCTATATATATTCATTATATACCACTTAGCCTCTTAGTGATGTCTTGTTTATTTAATGCATGTTTAAATAAACCTGTCATGAAAATTACAGCCACTAAATGATTATATTTCAACAAATAAATCAAAAAATAATAATAATTAGATTTACATATTAATGCAAAAACTGCTTTATATGAAGCTTATGAGTGTTGATTATTATATCTAAAAATAAATAGCAAATGAATTTAGGCTAATAGTTTGGGCTCTGTTGTTAATCTTTAAAAGCAATATGTAAGGGCTCCCTATATAGTTTACAGCATTATCTTTAAGAAACTTTTAGTTATAATTGAATTCATTTAAGGACAGACAATTTTTTTTTAATTAAACCACTGTTGAATAAAAATTAATAAAACGCAATTTTGTAAAACGTGACTTCAAAACCGAGATACGTACCGAACCGTCAGTTTTGTGTACCGTTACACCCCTAATATATATATATATATATTTACATATTGCCCCTTTTTTACATTTGAGCCCCTGCCTCTGAAGAACTCTCTGCACGGCCCTGGTAAAGGATCCACCTTCAAATAAAAAAGCCAATTAAGCAGAGTGTACTGTATATATTGTAAGGGAGATAATTGGCCCCAGGGCCTTTGCAAGTCATAATCTGTCCCTGATTTGTAGTAAAAACCATTGTTAATTTTCGTAGGGGACAGATTGGACCCACTACCATTTTAAGTCCCTCACTGTACCCAGATGTTTGTTTTTCCTTTTCCCTAAAAAAAGAAAAAAGAAGCATAGAAATAAATGTTGTAGTAATCAACATTATACCACAAATATTGTCGTTCGAGCTTAATTTAAAGGGATAGTTCACCCAAAAACGAGAATTATCCCATGATTTACTCACCTCACGTCATCCTAGGTGTATATGACATTCTTCTTTCAGACGAATAAAATCGGAGTTCTATTAAAAAAGGCAATCGGCTGAAACTTTACTTTATAAAGTTTTCAATATGGATATTTTTCTTAAGCAAACACATCGATTCGCTTCAGAAGGCCTTTATTAAGCCCCAGAGCAACGATTACTGCTATTATAAAGCTTGGATTAGCCAGGACTTTTGTAATATAACTCGATTTTATTCGTCTAAAAGAAGAATGTCATATACACAGGATGACTTGAGGGTGAGTAAATCATGGGATAATTTTAATTTTTGGGTGAACTATCCCTTTAAGTTGTTTGTCTTCATTGTAGGCTACCCTTCTTTGCAGAAACGTCGCTCTGAAGAGGCCTCCGTCGAGCTCACCGGGGTAGTTCGCTCCATATGTTTACTTCTCTCGGGGTTTTCTTCTCCTTTGCACTATTTTGCAGCCTCTGATTCCGGCAGCTTCAAAGATGAACAAAACAAACACAAATGCAAACTTCTCTCTTCGCATTAGCGCATCACAACAAGAAGCGACGAGGGTTTCTGACAGAATCTTCTCTGTCTTTATCGCAAGAGATATCAAACAGTCAGACTAGTTCTGAGGCAGCAGTTAGTTAGGCTGATGCCGTTCCAGACAGCTGTCATGGAAACAGATGTCTGTTCGGTTACAAGCTGCAGCTTTGCTCCCGTGGTAACGGCTTGCCGGTGCCTTTGATTGTGACTCGGTGTGCCTGCACCGAATGTGGTTTCCATTGAAGTCCCTGCACAAAGAGGCCTCATCGTGTGATTGTTGGATTCATTAGTGGAAATTCCCCTACACTTCCTTCCAGATTTGAGGGCCCGAGTCAGCTGTGACATGGGTTTTGAAGAGAGTAGAGACCAGATGTGCTGTAATGATGGGGTGTTTTTTTTGTGTGCCTCCTCCTTCCCTTAATCTCCAACAAATTATCACCGTGTTTGATTATCAAACAGCCTTCAGATGAGATCTAAACGTTAGCAGTTGGAACAACCAACTTCCATAAATATTACAAAACTAGCTAATCTGCATTCTCCATTAGGCTTGGGGACAGTTTTCAGCTTCAGATAAGACCTTCAGTATACATCTGAGAATCCACCGTACAAGGTAGGCTCAAGAAACCTAAAGCTGTGAAAGGTCACGAGCTCTAAATCCTCCTTGTTTTCACCAGGCAAGGACAGTCTCGAGTCTCCTGACCTATAACTGTTGACCGCACATCCCGCTCTGAAGGTCTTGGATCTCTGCGGGAATTTAGAGGAGCTGAGCCCCGGACTCGAAGGTCAGGACGGACTTCACGTGTTGAGATTCTCACCTCTGTTTATTTCATGAAAGAGAAGATTCCTCCACTCCTCCTCAGCCTGCTGTGCAGCTTATCTGTATTTAAGACAACACTCAAGGCTTCTGTCTAGACGCAGGCTTAAATCAGAGAATCGGACAGGGCAGTTATAAAGCTTGAGAAAAACACTAAATTAGAGAGAATTTCTGAAACATAGAACAGTGAGATTCCTAGTCTGTTGTCCATGTTAAAAAGTAGTTCACTCAAAAATGAAAATTCTATCATATTATATACACTCACCCTCATGTTGTTCCAAACCTGTATGACCTGTCTTCTGCAGAACACATAAGCAAGTCATGCAGATTTGGAACAACATGAGGATAAGTAAACAATTACATTTTTGGGAAACAATATTGTTTAGAAATCCTTCTGTGTGAAAACAATTTCATTGAATGGAAGTAAGTTATCCCCAGGTATCAGGACAAATACTATTAATTTAGAATAACCATCATGTACTTCAAGCAACCCAAGTGAAGATAGAAAAGACTCGCTTAATAACCAAGAGCAAGGCTTGTTTTTTTGTAAAGATAAGATCTAGTTCTGTATTCTAGTCCATCAAGTGTTCAGCATGAACTGCAGTGACACCTGCTGTTCGTGTTGAGGCATTTCAAAATGAGTGCATGACCATTTCTCAACTGAAAACACATTTGTGAAAATAAAGAGCGAGATGACACATACAAAGATAAAGATCAATAATACATTACCGTGGCACAATATTAGTCATGTTGGAAACTAACAGCGGCACACTCTCTACAATTATTTTTGTCACTTGTAATGCATCCAAAAAATGTCCCAAGTGCTTATAGGCAAAAAGAGTTTCTGAGAGATGGGAAAATAAGTACCAGGAATCAATCTCAGGAACATGACAATTTAATTGACAGAACAATCAAAAACAAACACTTCAGAAAAGAAGAAAACTTGTTTCTAGTGTTGTTTGCAACATTACAACACTAGCAAAACAAGACCAAACAAGAAAAAGTGCATTAGCCATCAAGGAAAAACAAAACAAAAACCTAGAGCCACATCCTAGGCACCTAAAACATAATTCATCATTATTATAAAATGAATGTTAAATAAAAACAGTGTGCTAAATTGGGGGTTTTGCTGCTCCCTCCCTGGAAAGTCTGTCAGCCTCCTCATTGCCTGTATACCCAGCATGACCTGGTATGTGCATCTAGAAATGAAGAATAAGAGATATTCACGAGAGAGGAATTTCACTGGCTAGGCCATGCATTTGCTTTATTGCTCATTGTGTAATGCCAAGCACCCATGATAACATTGGAAGGCGAGCAGATAGGGTTCTGATGTTTAGTGCTGTAATGTGAAGACACGGTCCTAAAAACGTTTGTACCACAGCAACAAAAAAGAAATGATATGCTACAAACACAATCGTTCCTTCAAAACATAAAAATATTAAATGCAATTATGAAATTAAAACAAATAGCATGTAGACTGCAGGTATCTCTCAACTTCTCTTCAGTAGATGAAAATTAGATTTAATTCTGATTTAATGTTGTTGGACTCAGTAACTGAATTTATTATGTTTTCTTTTATCTGACACTGTGTTAATGTTTGATTGTAGAGTGCTACTAAAGTGATCCAGCACATGTACTAGACATAACCAATTGGGTTTACATCAATACCTTGCCAAGAAAAAAAACATTTTGATGAAGTAGTACAGTACATTCGACCATTTGTTATCATAACCACATTACAGCGCAAATATACATGGAAGAGTTTGAAAGCAGCTGCTTGTCAGTTACTGAGTCAGTACTCGCCTTTGCGATACTGTAGAAAAAGTTTCGACTAAAGCCTATCGATTTGGCACTGGTACTGTTGTCATCCCTATCCTTCATTCAGAGGAAGTAAAATGCCACTTTCAGGCAATAAATGGATTTGAATAAATCACATTAGGTCAGCTGCTCTGGGGTGTGTTTCCCGAAAGCATTGTTAGCCAATTATGGTCGCAAGTTCCATCGTTATCAACATAGTTCAACGAGTCAGTGTTTACCGAAATCATAGTTCAAACGAACATTTGCAAACAGCATCGCAAAGTTGTGTGGTTGGAACGAAAGCTCTTGACCTGGGGTTAGAAGTTTACAGCCAGATTTACTAACAGCTTGTTAGTTTTAAAAAACTACTGTCAAGATTTACTGTTAATGTTACACACGGTGAAACATTAGAGCTGACAAGGCATGATTTTTGCAGCTGACCTTATTGTATATGCATTTGTAGGAGTTTACATTTTAGATGCAAAATTTATGGGAGTATTTAAATGAATCACGCAAGGTGATTTACAAAGGTTTGCGCTCGTTTACTGTTGTTTAAGGCATTATTTACCACCCCAAAAAAGCATGTCTTAAAAGGATAGTTCACCCAAAAACGAAAATTGGATGTTTTTCTGCTTACCCCCAAAGCATCCTAGATGTAGGTGTCTTTGTTTCTTCAGTTGAACACAAATGAAGATTTTTAACTCCAACCGTTGCCGTCTGTCAGTCGTATAATGCATGTTAATGAAGTCCAATTCTATTAGAGTAAAAAAAAAACATGCACAGACAACTTCAAATTAAACCCTGCGGCTCGTGGCAACACATTGATGTCTTAAGACATGAAACGATTGGTTTCTGTGAGAAACCGAGCAGTATTTATGCTATTATTTCACCCATTATCAGACGAATGTCATCAGCTCTCCAGACCGCCATAACTTCCTGCGAATCAGTTCAAAATACCTGCGCGGTCATAGATATATACATAGATGCCTCATTAGTGCCTGCACGGATTGGTCGAATGAGGATTCTACGTGTATATTTCTATGATCGTGCTGGTATTTTGACCTTACTCGCAGGAAGTTATGGCGGTCTGGAGAGCTGATGACATTCGTCTGATATGAGGTGAAATAATAGCATAAATACCGTTTGGTTTCTCACAGAAACCGATCGTTTCGTGTCTTAAGACATCAATGTGTCGACACGAGCCGCAGGGTTTAAATTAAAGTTGTCTGTGCATGTTTTTTTTACTCCAATAGAATTAGACCCCATTCACATGCATTATACGACTGACAGACAGCAACAGTTGGAGTTAAAAATCTTAATTTGTGTTCTACTGACGAAACAAAGACACCTACATCTTGGATGCCCTGGGAGTAAGCAGAAAAAAATTTCATTTAAAATTTTGGGTGAACTATCCCTTTAAACCAGATGCTAATTTGCGCTGCTCTTGGTAGATTGCGTTGGTCATTATAGGATTAGTTCACCTCAAAATGAAAATTTCCTGATAATTTACTCACCCCAATGCCATCCAAGATGTCCATGTCTTTCTTTCTTCAGTGGAAAAGAAATTAAGTTTTTTGAGGAAAACATTTTAGGATTTTTCTCCACACAATGGACTTCAATTGCAACCAAAATTTTGAACATCCACATCAATGCAGTTTCAAAGGACTTTGAAGTGTTTCAAATGGTACTGCGCGATCCCAGCTGGGGAATAAGGTCTTACCATCGAATAAGAAATAAGAAACCATCTGCCATTTTCTAAATAAAAAAAAAATCCAAATGTATATACTTTTTAACCACAATTGATCGTCTTGTGCTGGTCTGCAACGAGCCAGGGATTACGTAACGTACGTTGAAAAGGTCATGCCGAACGTGGGCGGAAGTACCGCCCCATTGTTTAAAAGTGTGGAGAAAGAGGATCGTTCAAATTGTATTGTATGTTGAATGACATATTTATTATTTAATTTATCGTTTCTACCTGTTTTGTTAAAAAAGCGTTTGTATTAGTCTTCAAACATTTGCTTTGTAAACAATGGGGCGGTGCTTCCGCCCACGTTCGGCGTGACCTTTTCAATGTACATTACGCAATGCCTGGCAAGTTGCAGACCAGCACAAGACGATCAATTGTAGTTAAAAAGTCTATACAGTTTATTTATTTTTTTGAAAAATGACCGATCGTTTCGCTAGATAAGACCCTATTCCTCAGCTGGGATCGCGCAGTACCATTTGAAGCACTTCAAAACCCTTTGAAACTGCATTGATGTGGACGTTCAACATTTTGGTTGTAATTGAAATCCATTGCGTGGAGAAAAATCCTGAAATGTTTTCCTCAATCTTAATTTCTTTTCCACTGAAGAAAGAAAGACTTGGACATTTTGGATGTAATTGGGGTGAGTAAATTATCAGGAAATTTTCATTTTGAGGTGAACTAATCCTTTAAGCAGCAAGTTACGTTGTTGTACGGGGAACGAACCCCTGATCTTGCTTTCCATCCTTAATCATCTGAGCAGTCCCTCCAATTTTCCGCGATCGCTGAATACAACGCAAAATCAACAAAATGTTGCATTTTTTTGCGATCCTGCATAATTCGTAATTTATATGTAAATTATTTTAAAATGAAAAATATAAATTATATTATCTAATTGACCTCTCTCTAATTTATTTAAAGCTTTAATGCATTGTTTTCATGACCTTACAGACGTCGTGCTTACACAGTATGGTCTGTGTGAAAGCGAGTCTCTCACATAAGTGCCAAGGACCAGGCGAAGTAATTACTTAAGATGGATGAATGACCAAACAAAAGAATGATATGCCAGATAGCACAAAAAAAAAAAAAAGTTAATAAAAGTGCTGTATACCATGAACTCAATTCGCTACTGACACACGGCCCGATGTCAGACTGGCTGCGGATTCTGTGCATGCGTTTGCCGCCTGTCAGCGTTCGCACAAGTATACCGAAATGGGTTCTATTTCTAGGCTCATTGCCCTTTGTATGATCAAATACACGGTTAGGTCTTGAGTGAACAGGTATGGAACATGTCTGTCAGTTTTGAATCTGAGAATTACTGTAGGTCTTAAAGTGAAAGCAACCTAATATAGCCCATACTCGCTCCTGTCTGTCGTTAATCAATCAAACAACAACAACAACAACAACAACAACAGGGGAAAGACAAACAGTAGCCTATTCAAACTTAAAGCACTGTTTGTATCTGTATCTTTATGTTGTACTATTTACTTGTCCTATAGTCATTTGTTTAGTAGTCCTTATTTTATTTCTGACTGTTTACTTGGTTAAATAATTACTTGGAAGATTTTGGTCATATTCCCCACCCCAAGTTATCATGTTATTAAAGCTAGACAGTACAGCACTGGCCTAGCCTTTTTTAGTAAGATACCAAAATAATGTACGACTGTTGTGCATCTAACATAGTACATAATATGGTAAGTGTATTATCCTAATTATTTTTTTAAAGCATTGCAGATTTTTCGCAAATTTCTGGAAATTACCACCACAAAATCAGTCATTTTCATTGCAAAAAAAATAAATTGCAAAATCCTGGAGGGACTGTCAGCGTTATCAGCTATAGCAAAAATTACGTAGAGATGCCAGACATCTCTCATTGCAAGTTTATCAAAATTTATGAACTGAAAAAATCTACAGCTGCACATCTACATGCTAAAAGAATGTTTATACACCAAGGTTGGGACATCATGCTTGAAATGCACAAGTTGAATAGCAGATGCCATATTGTACAACACTGAGTACAGCTAAAACATACCCATACGACCTCAAGTTCTGCATTTAGTTTATCCAGCTTTTGGAAGTCGTCTTTGTTGATTATGACCCCACCATTTTTAAGTCTCCAGCCATTAGACTTCCAGGTCTTTACCCAACTTGTGACGCCTTTGGAAAGAAAAAAAATCATTAAACAGAGACCCTAATATATAAAACATTATTAAATATTTAAAAATATATAAATAACAATAAATACATTTAAAAAAGAAATAGTACTACACTGATTCATGACCAGACACAAACACGTTTTTGAACAGAAAAGCAGGAGTGCATACCATTAATGGTGAACTTGCTGTCCGTGTATAGCACAATCTTTTTAAAATTCATTTCTCTGGCCTGCTCGAGTGCCTTGCAAGCAGCCTGTGATGAAATGTTTATTGATATAGTTATCGATAACAGGGTAGAAGAAAAAAAGAAACGCTGTTTGTGAACACCTCACAATTCTTACCTGTAATTCTGCTCTTTGGTTGGTCTGCCTCCCTGGAAGCCTCTCAGCCACATTACTGAGAAAATAATTAAAAAGGCAAAACAATTAAATAATATATTTTTTGAAAATTATAAAACGATATAAATTGGAGTGAGGTCAGTGAAAATATTGAACTATAATTATTTGTTGAATAGCATTGTTGTCTGAAGTTGTACTGTTTGTTTTTCCAGAATTCCATTAAATCACAGATGACTTACCGTGGATGATCACGACCCCAATATACACCAATTCCTGCACGCGCTCCTCGTTTCCCATTGGCTGAGCAACAGCCATCAGTGTACACCACTACAGAATCACCTGGGGGGAAGGGGAAGTAGCCCATTTCATTTTACTATGGTAAAAGTTTTGAAATTTAAAAAAAATGTGGTCGACTAATTCTGTTTTGGTTTAAATTTGAAAAATGTCCATCATCTCCAATAAGGCTATAGTACACAATAGTTACCCATATACGTAAATCCATCACTACTGGCTGCAGCTGTCTTTGGCTGTGGGGCATCAATGAGTTTCACTCGTTTAGAAAAAGATGGTCCCTCATCTTCAGAGTCCTCATGGGCTCTTTTACTTCCAAGGGGTACTGCCATTGAGGCATCAGGCACATTTCTAGGAGGCTCACAGTCATATCCTTAAGACGCAAACAAAAATAATGTCAATCACTTGCCAAAACTAGTATGTTTAACAGCCTAATACATAGAAAAGCATTTATCTGTGTAGTACTTTTGGGGCAGTTCCTGCAATGTGACATGCTATATTACATTTACAATCATTTTAAATAATACCTCATCAATTCTTTATCATTAGCAGATTTTATGGCCTCGTATTTATTAAGAGACCACATGGAACATTTCATTAGTTATGCCATTTAATAAACTAGTGGCTAAACTAGGCAAACTAAAGCAAAAAAGGTGATTAAATTGCAAAAAAACAAAACCACACATTTGAGTGTGTGAAAGTTGTTATAATGTGCGTTCGCTCGCTCGCCGGCTACTATGAGACACTTGTTGCACACTACAGCAAGCTAAATCAATATTAGGCATGGTAAAACATGGTTAAAAAAAATGTGGGTAAAAATCAGCTGTGGCGTATAACGCCACAAATCACTAGCCAATTTGGCGGGTTCACTCACTCACGCTGGGGAAGTAGATAATGTAAGCCAAATCTGCGCAGATTTAGAGCAAATACTTGCGAGTCTTCCTGATATATTAAATACAGCATATCTGGCTTGCTTGACAATACACGTCACTACACAACAAATAATGCTGCACTTTTTTGCATTTAAGCAATAGCGAAGATAAAAAAAAAAAACAAAAACAATGTGGCAATACTTGCCTGGGGAAACTAACACCAATGAAAAAAGAAAAGACCCGCCAAGCAACGAAGGAAACCAAGAAAAGAAAATTAAAAGTTTTAATACCATTGACAAACTGGGAGCGAGTGACAGAACACAGGTTTGTTTTGTTTCCACGTGGTGTTTAATGTTCTTTGCACTGTACTGATCTGTCCACCTAAAATACATTTTTGGTGAAAAGGAGGAGGATGAAAGAGGAAGGGAGGAGATGGCTGGATGACAGGATTTCGTTTGAATAAGAAATGAATGTATGAAATCCAAATTTTATAGTAAATAAATATATTTATAATCACAAAAGACAAACCCAATTTTACAGTGCTTAAGGAGATTAAAATGTGCATAGATTTGATAGCAAAATCTAAATATAACGAAGCAATTAAAACAACTGCAATATGATGTTGTATTGTGATGTTCTTCTGTTGTAATATGGAAGGTACCCTTGTAGGTTTGCAGTGCGTGTGTTCACTACTCCTAATGTGTGAGTGCACTAAATTGAATGGGTTAAATGCAGAGGGCAAATTCTGAGTATGGGTAAGGGTTACATGTCACTTAAATTTTAACTTTAATTTTATGTGTGTATATACATACCTGTGACATAGTTAATCTGGTTTGTTTATTTATTTAATTATTAAAAACAAAAATTGGCTATTAGAATTTCTGAATGGCTGTTAACTTGCATACTATAAATCAAGAAAATGAGATTTAAACAGTAAGACTAACTTTGTTGAGCTATATAACAATGATTCATTTTCTGTCAAATGTATCTAAATAGTTGTCTAATAAAACACATAATATATTAAAGCGTCTTTGATGTTTCATGGTTTCTACAAAATAAAACCAGAAATCGAGGGTAATGCGGGTATGATGCCATTGATGGGTGACGCATAGACACGGTCCATGTCCTGGTTAAAATTGCTTATTTCTCTGGATTTAAACATTCTTGGAAACATTCGGGATAATGGAAGTACAAAAGTCAACAAAATGTATAACATTGCTCAAGTGGTTTTTGGATATTTTAACATATTGTGCCTTTAAAATCTGACATGCTTTATTATATCTCAGGACGTTTGCTATCAACTGAAATGATATACAACATAAGCAATAGAAATATGATCCAGTGACACAACGTGGCCATTTTAGAGGTAAACTGTCACTTATCAAGGGGTATTGGGCAAGGATTTACATTTAAAAAAAAAAAAAAAAAGGAACATATCAGAAAAAAAACTATTTACAAATACATCATCCCAATCTTTCCATAAAGAGTTATATAAAATAAATTGTAAGAGTATTTTCTAGCATTTATGCTTAAATTTTATAAACTGTGGCTGCTCTTTAGTCAAATAATTTACATGATGAATTGACTATCTGTAAACCAACATGTTTGATATACATTTTTAGATCTAGATAAATATAAACAAGCACATAAAATAAAAATTGACTTACTATGAAGAATATTGCACCAAAAAAAATTCAGCAACCTGTGCTGCTCTCTCTCAATATCTGGTCACATTACATGACAAAAATAGAGGCACATCTTATCCCTCTCTCTCCTGTATACTTTCCCTTGTACGCCTGAAATATTGATGATGCAACATTATGGCAGATCTTTATAAGGGGAATGTATAACAGCTTTGATATTACCATTTGGTCTCCCAAAAGATGGTGCTGCAGATTGGCTCCTCACGAAGCCCCAAGCATCCTTTTCAGAGGCAAACTTCTTATAACTCGCATAGGGAAACTTATCCACCTGATGTTTACATTCCTCCCTTTAGGAGAGGGAACAGATAATGCGTGGTCATGCAATGAAGTGTAACAATCGCTCACAATTACAGAAAACAGTCATATAGTTGCCTGTTCACCATGTTTGGTACACTCCTGGTTTAAATCCTTTCCTCACAGCGTAGAAAAATGTTCCTTTCTTGCCCATCTCTTCTGCGGAGTTACAGAGAGTCCTGCGTACAACATTGAAAAACCCAGGCAATCTCAACATAGTCTCTGCTCAGAGCAGAGTAAACATGGCAATATCCCTTAGTCGTGGCATTTAAATGACAACAACCATACAAAATTAACCTGATAAAGACTTTCACAAAATGCTTATGGATCCAACCGTTTTGACTTTCGCTAGCGTGTGCACTCACGTTAACAGTCGGCTGACCAAACGCTTTTCTTCTTCTTCTTCTTTTGATTTTATTGGCGGCTGGTAAACATCACCGCCACCTACTGCCAAACGCTTTTCAGATTCGCAGCTTCTTCTTCTTACGTTATAGTTTTCACCCCACGCACTATGAGGCCATACCGCCAACAACTGAAGCGGAGTGGGGTGGAGGTGGACATGATTGCAAGGAGGAAGGAGTTAAAAAAAACAATTAAATCACATTGCCTCGGTCATATTTATGATGGCCGTTGAGAGAAAAATTGTATGTTAGTGAGTCAAAACTGGTCAAAATCATAGACCGTAAAAAAATCAAAACATTCAGCGCGACCAGTGCAGCACGATTTCCAGAAAAAAATTGTCTCGTATGAACCGATTCTTTTTTGAACCACAAACATACGAAGCAATTTACGTAGTCCATTGGCGTAGTCCGATTCCCGAACGAATGACTCGTATGAACCGATTCTTTATAGTGAATCGATAACACACAGCACACCAGTGCGAACGAATGACTCTTATGAACAGCGGATATTTGTAGTAAATTGGTACTCGCGAACTTTTTTTAAAGATACGTTTTTAAATCACAATGGAACTCCATTTGAGTGGAAAACTGGAAAACATATGATTAGATATGTGTTTTTAAACTGTTTTTAAACTTCTTCCTCTTGCAGATATTTTTTTATAATGCCTAGCCAGAATCCCCGAAACTATTTATTGATAATATTGTTCTTCAGTTAATAAAATATTGCACTTAGTCCTTTACACAACACGATAAATTAGAAGAACGGGCGCCCTCTGCAGACGGGAAGATGATTACATTTCCCATCATGCAACACACCAACGCGCTTTTACCGGCCTCTCGCGAGAGTACGGTCTCTTCCCAGGCCGTCGTTGAAAGAGGTGAGTCTACTGAATGTGCCCAGCTAAAGCGAAATCGAGTTAAAATGTAGAAAATAAGTAATATTGACCTTCACGCATGAGCTACATATGATGTTTTCACAGAGATGCGTTAGATGCGAGTGAATTAGAAAATGGATGGCTATTTTGGAAATAGGAATTTATACATTTAAGATGTGCTAGCAGACGTGTCTGTACTCCAGTGTTGCTGGGGCCCATGTGCTGTTCCTAGATGCCCGAAAATGCCAATAAGAAGTAATATACTCTATCTCGAAGGCTTACATTTGTGATATAATTAAACCTGTATTGTAAATGTTGTGATTTTGTGCTAGCTAATCAATGCTAACGGCATGCTAAGAACCTACTTAAGAGTTAGCAGGACTTGTTTTCTTAACGGTAACGTTAGCTGGTGAACTAACGTTACGTAGCACAGCCATAGTTACAATTTTAAGTCGGAGATGAATAATTATATTAAATGCCGAGTCATTTGGGTCAAGGGATTAAAAATCTCAAATTGGTATTATGGATTCTGATGTATAATGTCACCTTGCTTAACTTACCTGTACAGACTCATCAGGTTGTATGTCAATTTTGAAAGGTAACTTAAGTTCACCCAATAATAATTTTTCTTTATTTACTCCCCTTCGTGTTAATCCAAAGCCATGTGATTTGCATCTGTGGACCACAAAAGAAAATGTTGTGATCTGACAGCCTCAGTCTGTTCCCTTTAATTGATTTAAGTGAAAATAAATTGAGCTTGAGGCTGTCACTTTGCAGCATTTTGCCTAATATCTTATTTTGTGGGTAACTGTCAAAGTTTAGGTTTTGAACAACATGAGGTTTAGTAAATGAGACCATTTTCACTTCAGTGAACCGTTACCTTACTGTGTAGTGATTTTATTCTAACAAGACTGTTTCTGTGTTTCAGACACAGGCCATGTTCAGTACCAGCGCGAAAATAGTAAAGCCGAATGGCGAAAAGCCAGATGAGTTTGAGTCTGGCATTTCCCAGGTATAATTCAGCAACTCATGACTTTGAAATGTGAACTCCATGCTTCTGTTTTTATGATAAACTGATGTCTGGCTCATGCAGGCTCTTCTTGAGCTGGAGATGAACTCTGATTTGAAGGCTCAGCTGAGGGAGCTTCACATCACTGCTGCTAAGGTAAAAACCATGTCACTTCATTCATTTTGAATGATTACCATTGCATCAGTTCAACTACAGCAGCATCAGTACAATGAGTATCTAATTCAACTGATAATGGCATAATCAACGTGGACATCCTGTGAGATGGCTCTCATTTGGCTCTGTCCGTGTGGCGTAAGGGAGCGCAGCACTTTGGTGCCATGACGTACAGTCCCATTCCACGACGTTGGATATCAAGCTTGTCCCCGGCCTCTGGCTGGTGTGGATGGCGTCCTGTATATTCCTACATCTTCCCAGAGCCCTTTGGGCCATTACTGGGGAGGTAAACCATGCAGTGCACATGCACTCCACTGTAAAAAGTCTGACTTGCTGAATCATTCATAGATTTATGCATTGTGCTCAAGTTCACGCTATTCATTCACTTTCTTGCAGGAAATTGAGGTTGGTGGTAGCAGGAAAGCCATCATCATCTTTGTGCCTGTGCCCCAGCTGAAATCCTTCCAGAAGATCCAGGTGAGGCTCGTGCGTGAGCTGGAGAAGAAATTCAGCGGCAAGCATGTGGTGTTCATCGCACAGGTAAGACTCGTCCTTTCTAAGCATCTACTTTTTTTTTTATGTAGAAAGGTTGTCAGGTGTGCTGTACTTTGCTCTACTTATTGTTGCAGCTAAATCTGTCTAGTTCAATGCTTTTTTTGTTGTTGTCTGTTTGGGGTGGAATTTTAATGGTCTCATGAAATCCAAATTTAACATGTGGATTTTAGTCCATGAGGCTGTTGTTCATGCTATTGTGCTTGAGACATTAACTTTCAAATGCTCTCTAGATTAAAAAAAATTGTGCATGCTTGTAAAATTTGACTGGAGAATTTAAATCTAGAAAGCATTTGATTGGACCACTTTAATTTTTGTATTGTGCTTTCACACAAAATTTGACTGGACAACTCAAAAGTTAATTGTCCAATCCAATGCTCTACAGGTAAAGTAATTTGTCTAGTCATATTTCACAGGTATGCTCAATTTAATTTGTCCAAATCAAATGCTCTTAAGATTTATAACGTTTATCTCTACTTGCAAATGACTGCCATTTACAGCCTATTGGATATTTTTGAAAGGGT
Organism: Gobio gobio; assembly: GCF_949357685.1. NCBI lineage: Eukaryota > Metazoa > Chordata > Actinopteri > Cypriniformes > Gobionidae > Gobio > Gobio gobio. Next base: position 20,571,551 of record NC_137105.1, read on the forward strand.
AACTAGTCCTTTTATAACTGGCCAAACATCCTGTTTCAATTGGACAGTGTCTGCACTGGACCAGCAAACACTTGCCAAGTCAATTCATGGGGTCCTTAAACTTTAATATGAATTTTAGCCTTGGTGTGATCTGATTTACCAACGTGGACATCCTGTGAGATGGCTCTCATTTGGCTCTGTCCGTGTGGCGTAAGGGAGCGCAGCACTTCGGTGCTATGACGTACAATCCCATTCCACGACGTTGGATATCAAGCTTGTCCCCGGCCTCTGGCTGGTGTGGATGGCGTCCTGTATATTCCTACATCTTCCCAGAGCCCTTTGGGCCATTACTGGGGAGGTAAACCATGCAGTGCACATGCCATTTAGAGCCGCAATGATGTGATTCCTGTTTAAGGATTAGCATGTTGACAACCAAATTAATGGTTTTAATCTTGATTTGTCTTGTCTTCCAGAGAAGGATCCTGCCTAAACCTACAAGGAAAAGCCGCACAAAAAACAAGCAGAAGCGTCCCAGGAGGTAAATGTCGTCTTGTTGCATTTTGGAAGCTGTGTTTGCGGAGTCAGGGTTAGTAGCGCTTGCTTTCTCAGTGTGACATTGCCCACCATATCGGTGTTCTGCTGATTGACCTGTTAGCGTATCACAAACCAACGTGGACATCCTGTGAGATGGCTCTCATTTGGCTCTGTCCGTGTGGCGTAAGGGAGCGCAGCACTTCGGTGCCATGACGTACAATCCCGTTCCACGACGTTGGATATCAAGCTTGTCCCCGGCCTCTGGCTGGTGTGGACGGCGTCCTGTATATTCCTACATCTTCCCAGAGCCCTTTGGGCCATTACTGGGGAGGTAAACCATGCAGTGCACATCCAAATCTGTTATATTTAGGATTTTACATTTTTAGCTGGCATGAACCTATTGTTTAGTGGATAAACATTAAGCTCATCCACTTAATCAGTTTTTTTTCTCCTTCAGCCGAACTTTGACTAACGTGCATGATGCTATCCTTGAGGACCTGGTCTTTCCCAGTGAAATTGTTGGCAAAAGGATTCGCGTGAAACTGGACAGCAGCAGGCTCATCAAGGTCCACCTCGACAAGGCACAACAAAACAATGTTGAACACAAAGTGAGTACTTTTTTATAAAAAAAACAAAAAAATGCAATGACCCAACGTGGACATCCTGTGAGATGGCTCTCATTTGGCTCTGTCCGTGTGGCGTAAGGGAGCGCAGCACTTCGGTGCCATGACGTACAATCCCATTCCACGACGTTGGATATCAAGCTTGTCCCCGGCCTCTGGCTGGTGTGGATGGCGTCCTGTATATTCCTACATCTTCCCAGAGCCCTTTGGGCCGTTACTGGGGAGGTAAACCATGCAGTGCACACTATTAACGGTCAATGTCAGGGTCCTATTTTGGGATTTGTGCTGAATTATCAGCAATCCTAATTTGACGTGCATTTGTAGTCATTTGCCGATGGTTTTATGCTTGACTTTAACTGGAGATCTTTACCTTTTGAAAAACTCAATTAGTATGCTCTAGATTTTCTATTTGAGTGACTGTCGCAATTGCCTAATTTGTCTTTTTCACTGGATATTAATTTTAATCAAGCTTATTTGTGGTTCTTGTTTCAGGTTGAGACCTTCTCTGGTGTCTACAAGAAGCTCACAGGCAAGGATGTGATATTTGAATTCCCAGAGTTCCAACTGTAAAGTGCAGATGACAAAATAAATTTGTTTACTGTTATGTCCCCTGTCTTTTTTTCCATTCTTTTACGAAGTCATTGAGTGACTTCTGGGTTTTTTATATGTGGTCATATGAGGAAGATGTGAGTTCATGAGGACATTATGACAGAAAAAGACATTATAAATGTGCAGCAGATGGCAAAGTGTCGCTTGTTTTTTTTTTTTTACCCTGTTGTGGAAATGGATGTTCTTTTAAGGTTAATCAGAGATACATTTCAACCAATTTATTGTTGAAAGATTATATTGTCTTTCCAGTGCAACTGCTGAATAAAACCTTATCCTTTTATAAAACGGTCATGGCAATGTAGGCTAACCTGTGTAGGCCATTTTCATGATAAATACAACACTTACTATACTCTTTTTGGTTAAATTGTTTAGTAAACCTGTATAATAAAGTAATGTTCCCCCAGCCCCCCCCTCCCATTTACATTTTTTTTAAACTAATAAAGGTTTCCCGCTTGTTCCTCATTCCCATCTAAAACAATTTTAAAATAAATTGCAACTGGTTGTACTTGAGCGATAGGAAATATTCCATGCTTTATACCAATTGTCCATCCTGTTAAGGTTTGTTTTTATTTTAAATAACACTAATTCCATAAAAGAAGTAACAAAAAAAACCCACTAATGCAGTGACATTGTCAATAATGCACTACTTCAGAGTGACAAATGCCTTTTAGGCATTTTTTTTTATATATTTTGTTATTCAGAGTATTTTTCAAATGTTTTACACCACTCTAACATGACTACATAATGTTCTTTTTTTTTTGTACACTAAAATGTATTTTCTTTAAAAAACTTGTTTTATGATGGCCAAAAGGCACCGAATTCGAGGAATGAACCAAATACAAAAAAGAAATTCAAGTCTACTCATTGTTCAACAGAGGGCGCCATTTTACCACTGGGACTGGGACTACATTACTGGCATGATTTGGCCATAGGGGTTTGGCAAATCAAGTTCATGAGTCAGCCAGAAATTCACAAACTAAACTACATTTCCGTTCTTAATCTTTGTTACTACTTAATTACCTGCGATTGTGTACTTTGGACACTGTAACGTTACTTTCATGATATTCAATGTGACAGTTGTTGGATCAAAAATGGTGGACTTTGCTCTGTTAAGAGTTTGTTTTGGAGAAGGTAGTTAAATATTATAGGTAGTTAGCCTATTATAGCACAACGAAGTAGCGCTTCTCTTTAACGTTACCGTTTTCTTCTTAGTTATTGTAACATTAAACAAGAACTAAATTAATTAGCTCAAATCTAATAAACGTAAACATGGCAAATCGACCTGTACAGAAGGCGGTCAGCAGTCAGCCACATTTCCTGCAGTTCAACAACCTCGCTTGTGAAACAGCCGGAGGAAAGGTGAAAAACTGCATTTTAAATATAATATACAAAGCCATACCACTTAATGAGATTTTAAACATGCGGGTGTTCTTTACATTACATTTGCTCATAGAGTACTAATATTGTCATTAAAGGTGCTTTTTGCCACAGATGAGTGGTTTGCCCCTGCCAGAAATCTTTTGAAGGTAAAGTCCTTTGCTTGTACACTGGTAATATTCATATTTAAACTTTTCTAGAATTGTCTGATATTAATCAGCCTATGTTGTTCTAAAATGATCTGAAGCGAGACCCTCCAGAATTCATAGCCTCAGCATTTACTGAATATGGGAAATGGATGGATGGCTGGGAAACCAGGAGAAAAAGAATTCCAGGTATAAGTCAATTTTCACAAATCAAAGTGAGTTCTCTGTAAAACTGAAATAGAGCTCTGTGTGTTCCTCATTTCAATCTAATGAGATCGAGTTCCATTGAGCCTGGATGAGTTAGAGCAGAATAGCTGCAGGCTACATCCTTCTCTCATCCATCCAGTCTCTCTGAAGATCTGTAAAATGAACGCATGTGAGAAAGATGTACCGCAATACTGAGATGCTTCCTCATCTGATCAGGCTTTCAGGGCATGTTTTGTAATCTCAAAGAGTGCTCCATCTGTACTTAGAACAGATTTGGAGATCTCATGAAAGATGTATGTGTCTCTCATCTTGTGTTAAAGGTCATGACTGGTGTGTCGTACAGTTAGGAGTTCCAGGAATTATTCATGGCTTTGATGTGGACACATCGTTCTTCACAGGGAACTATGCCCCATACGCCTCCATTCAAGCTGCATGTCTTGGTAGGTATCTATGGCCACAGCCTTTAAGTATAAGGTTAAAGAATAAAGTATAAGATTTACCTTCATTATATCTAATATATGTCAATTCTAAATCAGACCAGATTCCATCGTTCACTCTTGAAGGAGATCGTACAGGCATGGCAGCTTCCCCAAGCCAGTTTGAAGCTGTGGCAAAGGTGTAAAATATCATCTAGTGCACTAGATCAGGGGTTTTCAAACTTTGTGATGCCAAGGAAACCCAAATATGATGAACCTTTTACGAGGGACCCCTTTCCTAAAATCCATCTATATATTTTTTATGTATGGAAAAAAACATTTAAACTGTTAGATAAATAGTAAGTGTGACATTATAAATACAACATATTGTTTCCAATCTTGGTTATACCTAATGTTGGATGTATAAACATTTTCAATTAAAAATTATTTGTATAAGCAACTTTCACAATAAATTTATGTAAGCAGCATATGTACTGCGTTAAAGAAACACGCCGACTTTTTGGGACTTTATCTTATTCACCATATCCCCCACAGTTAGATAAGTCCATACATACCATTCTCATCTCCGTGCGCGCCATAACTCTGACGTACCCACCGCTAGCCTAGCTTAGCACAAAGACTGGAGGTAAACGGCTCCAGCTAGCCTACTGCTCAGTAAGTGACAAAATAACGCCAACATTTTCCTATTTACATGTTGATGTGTATAGTTACATTGTGTACTAAGGCCGATGGAAAAGTTGCGATTTTCTAGATCGATATGGCTAGGAACTGTTCATATATATGTAACTATACACATCACAACATGTAAATAGGAAAATGTTGGCGTTATTTTGTCACTTATTGAGCAGTAGGTTAGCTGGAGCCGTTTACCTCCAGTCTTTGTGCTAAGCTAGGCTAGCGGTGGGTGTGTCAGACAGAGTTATGGCACGCACGGAGATGAGAATGGTATGGACGTATCTAACTCTGGGGGATACGGTGAATAAGCTTTAGTCCCAAAAAGTTGTCATGTTCCTTTCAGAATACTGCCTTACAATCCTAGTGAGCAAGAAAAAGGGGACTATAGTGAGAAAAACTCACTAGAAAAATACAAAGCAAACAAATACACTTTTAGAAAGTATGTATACGGCAAGAAAGGAGGGAAACATTTAGAAATTATCAGTAGACTTTATCCATTTTTGCTTTGTCTTTTTATTCTCAAACATTTTCTGGGGACCCCTTAGAACCTTCTGGACTGGAGGACCCCTGCCAGTTTGAAAACCCCTGCTCTAGATCAGGCATAAAATCTACAGTCTGTGTTTCTGAGGGAACAGCTCTCAGTCTGAATTTTTGTTGAACAGCTGAACTCAGACAGCTGGGAGGAGATTGTCCCGATGACAGAGCTGAAGCCGGGTTACTCTGAATCATGCCACAACTACCTGAGTGCCTCCTATCCACACAGAGTTACCCATATCCGCCTCAACATTTATCCAGGTAATACATGTTCCGCAACATGAATCATTCGATGTAATTTAAAAAAATGACAAAACAGAGAATGTGATCATTCATAATAAAAAAAAAAATGCCCCGGGGAGAGATGCTACAGCGGAGCAATCTTAGAGAGCCATTTATTTTGTAAAATGAATACAAATGGAGGCTTGTAAAATGATAATAAAATATTAACGTTTTATTTATATACCACCTTAAAACTGGAGAATATGTTTTTTTTTTTTTTTTTTGCACATTTTAATGTGGTGTTTTATTTACTCATTTTTCTTAGCAGATGATTTCTTGCCCAAGGTGCCTACAGGACAAGATTCTTTCAACAAATTGTTGTAAGAATTGTAGCTTTGAATTAAAGCTGACGTGTGTAATTTATGTGCCACCAAACGGAAAATAAATATAATAGCATTCCCCTACCATTGGTCGGTCAAACTTTTAGTCCTGAACTAAACCATACTTTAAAGTGCAACTTTTTAGTAGTATTTTCCCACCGTGTTTTTTTTTTATTTTAAAGTCTTTGGTTAAGTGTAATAAGCTATGAACAAAACCAACCAGCAACAAGGTGAATCACAAAATGACGAAGTATTGATTGAAGCATAAAAGTACTTGAAAAACTGACAAAAGGCACAGGACTGTGTACTTAAAGGTGCAATATGTAGGTTTTTTGCAGTAAAATATCCAAAAACCACTAGGCCAGTGTTATATATTTTGTTCACTCGAGTACTTACAATATCCCAAATGTTTCCAACTATTTGTAAATCGTGAGAAAATTGCGATTTTAACCAAGGAACCGGGACGTGTTAGGGAGTCACCTGGCAATTGCGTCATATTCACGTTACCCTCGGTTTCCGTTTTTACTGTCATAGAAACCATGGCAACAGATGTGGACAACTGCGGAACGTCTGGCGGCACGCTGTTGTAGTTTCATTCAAACATTATGGACCATGGCAAGCAGACTTTGGAACAAAGTGAGAAATCAAAAGAGCACCAGTATCGATGTGGCGTTTTGGAGATGACGAGAGCTCCGCAACAAACTTCGGCTTGACAGAGATGCCATTCTTGCATGTGCTTTATTAGACAGCTGAGCAAATGTACATAAAACGAATCAATGTTATGTAGCTCAACACAATGAAATATTAGAATATTAGAAAAGTATTAAAATATCATCATGATATTAGAATATCAGTGTGATCTAATGTTGATGTAGCTTAGTTACTGCTAGTCTCATACAGCCAACAAACTAACACACAGAATAACATAACTTTCAAACACACTCAAATGCAGTTTAGATAGTGTAGATCTAGTGAAACGTTTCCTCTCAATTTTTTAGGTAGTTTGGTAGAATGAAATGTCCTCATTTCTTTATATCCCTGGGACTCGTGCGTGTGGCGCTGATATCTGTCTCTTATTAGTAATCGCGCCCTGCTTCATACCACAGTCATGTTAAAAAACATGAATGCATTTACTCATCCATAAACATTATTTCCCCATTAACATTATTAGATCCATCAGTATGATGACAAAAAAAAAAAAAAAGTTTATTAAACATTTACTTACAAAATACACAAGTGAAGAGCCATAAGCCAGAAGAGAGAGCCAGAGGTTCAGGGAGGGACAGACATTAAACCACATTTGAATTCAGAGAAAGAAATAAAGAAAAATAAATAGAAACAAAAGTAAAACTAAATAAATAAATAAATGAGAAAGTATCAATTAAAAACAGTCCTCCCCACAAAACATAAAATAATAATACTACACCAAAAAAAACGCCAAAAATATAGCATACATTCAAAGATTATTGTCGTCGTAAGTATGTCGACAAGTTCCATGATTTTACGCTCATTCAATGCGTCATCAATCTACGCCTTTGTTATTGTTTTGAAGAGGTTAGCGAACCCTAGTGGTGAAAAAATATATAGTGTAGCTTTAACAGCCTTAATGCGGAGAAAGAACCCATTGCACTGTGAATGACATAATTGAATGCAAATCGATGGAGAAACATAAAACCATTTATTTTGATGTTGATATATAGAAACAAAATATTTTCATATTTTTTCAAACTTTTCAAAATAGTTTATCGCAAAATATGCATACATACATATATACACACACACACACACACACACACACACACACACACACACACACACACACACACACACACACACACACACACACACACACACACACACACACACACACACACACACACACACACACACACACACACACACACACACACACACACACACACACACACACACACACGTGTGTGTGTATATATATATAATGAAAAAAAAAAGTTTAAATGATGTGAACTGATGGCTTCAACAAAAGCATCACAGTTGGTCTGTCTTTAAAAGGTTTATAAGTTCAAAGTTTATAAGTTCAAAGTAAGTTCAAGTTTTATAAAAATAAATTCCCTTTTGGACAAAATGAATGAGATTTTTTATTTCCGGAACCTGACAGTTGCTCTCTATTGGTTGAGCCAATGAGTCTGTGTTGGGCTGGTTAGATGCTTAAAGGGGCTATATGCAACTTTTTCCCCAAAATAAACGTAACAATAGCCTTTTTATTTTACCATTTATGACTCAAACATCTCCTGATGAGCATACTGACACCTTGTCCGCTCACAGTGGGTGCACCTATAAGCCTGTATCCTATTTTTCCTATTTTCTGGCGGGTCGTCTTTTCCCGCGCTGTCTGCGGATGTGACGTCACCACCGCTGCGAGAGCGAGCAGAAAATGAGAGCAGTTCTGTTTTTTGGCCACAGGTGTCAGTCGCGAGTTTAAATTTCAGAAAAACGCATATAGCCCCTTTAAACAAACAAAACAAGTTTTGATACAGTGTTTACACTTTTTCTGAAAAAGCAACCTTCTAATAGTTGTTTCTGCATATTAAAATACGTATAAATGTAATAATAAAAAAAAAATCAGCTTTACAAACAAACTTTTAATTTTTTTTTTAATGTTTTGCAGATGGCGGCATTGCAAGGCTGAAAGTTTATGGCATTGGGAAGAAGGACTGGTCAACTGTACCTAGTCAAGACCTAGTGGACCTTGTTGCCCTGGTTAATGGAGGTGTATGTGTAGGTTACAGTGATGCCCACTACGGTCACCCACGCAATACGATTGGTGAGTGATTCTTTGGACTGATTAGTTGAGAGACATTTTAAAGGGGCATTTTTTTCAGTTGAGCCAAGAGAAACATCTAAAATGCAGATCGCTTTTACAGACAACAATCTCTGCTTTCAATCAGGCATATCATAAAACAATCTGGAATGTTTCCCATACATCATTTTTAATAACTTTCTACACATTTACTACACATCACTTCCCAATAAATAAGTTATGGTCTATTTAATGACTGTATGGAGAAGATTATGGAATAACATAAGATATTTTGAGATCTAGTTCAGTACTTTGTGATTGTCTGAATGTGTGCTTCTCTGTAGCTCTAGGGAGGGCTGACAACATGGGTGACGGGTGGGAGACAGCCAGACGCCTGGATCGGCCCAAAATTTTAAGGGTAAAAGCAGTCTTGTCATTTTAGGAAACATCATAGATATCAGTTATACCCCACACAGATCCCATATATTGGTTTTCAGGTGGATGAAAAAGGCATATTGCAGGTACCAGGCTGTGAGTGGGCTGTTCTCAGACTAGGACAACCTGGCATCATAAGCAAAATTGAGCTAGACACCAACCATTTTAAAGGTACTAAAATTAATTAATTATTATTATTATCATTTTGAAGTGGACTACTTCTAATTTTGTTGCATTTTTTATCTAAAAGGGTTTCCATCTAAAATGACTTTTGTACTTTCTATTAATCAAAGAATCCTGAAAGAAAAGTATCACAGTTTCCACAAAAATATTAAGCAGTACAACTGTTTTCAACATTGATAGCAGAAATGTTTCTTGAGCACCAAATCAGCATATTAGAATGATTTCTGAAGGATCATGTGGCACTGAAGACTGGAGTAATGATTAAAAAATTCAGCTTTGCCATCACATGAATACATTGCATTTTAAAATATATTAAAATACAAAAACAGCTATTTTAAATTGTAATAATATTTTATAATATTAATGGTTTGGTTATCAAAAAAAAAAAAAAAAACGTAATTCTGAGCTTGAAATGGGCTTTTTCTTTTTTTTTTTAATTGGCTATTTAAAAAACAACTATCGTCTTAGGGAATTTTCCAGACTCCTGCAAGATCGAGGCCTGCAGTTTGACCCCAGATGAGGAGAACAATTTAATTCTTAACAAGTGGCGCTCTGACAAAAGCCCCAAGTGGAGAATTCTCCTTCCTCCTCAAAAAGTATGAATTGCCCAGTTGGTAATTTCATTTGACTTCTTCTTCAACTTTATTCCTTTTTGTTCCCTGTAATTGTGATCACAATCTTCCTCATCTAGCTGAAGGCACACCACAGGCATTTGTTTTCTGGGGAGTCTGTGGTGCATTGTGGGCCTGTGACTCATGTGCGCCTGGTCATAGCTCCGGACGGAGGGGTCAGCCGACTCAGACTGTGGGGTAGACCAGTGTCAAACAACTTGATTCGCCCTCAACAAATCTCCAAACTGTGATGCCATTATGTATTTTCAACACAGTTACAGAAGAATGTAAGTCATGATGGTAACACTTTATTTTAGGGTTCAATTCTCACTATTAACTAGTTGCTTAATAGCTTGAATTTACTTGGATATTGGCTGTTTATTAGTACTTATAAAGCACATATTAATCTGCATGACCTTATTCTACATCCCTTAATCCTACCCAATACCTAAACTTAAACACTACAAAAGCTACCTTAATAAGCAGTAAAGGAGTTTATTGAGGCAAAAGTCATAGTTAAAGGGATAGTTCACCCTAAAATAAATGCATCATTTAAAATGATGTCGTCATTTAGTTACCCTTAAGTTGTTCCAAACCTGTACAAATTTCTTTCTTCTGCTGAACACAAAGGACGATATTTGAAAGAATGTCAGGTTTGGAACAACAGAATTTTCATTTTTGGGTGAACTATCCCTTTAATAGTGAATATGTGTTCCCCATACTAAAGTGTTACCATCATGACATTACCTATTATATAAAATAATAATACCTTAATGTTAATAACTGTGGTAATTGAAATACTATACAAGTATATGGTACTATATACAAATACCATATTATACATGCACCTAAACAATTGAGTTTTATTGTCAAAGCTGGTGTTTCATAAAACACCAATACAATTATCTCACAATAACTAATAAAATGAGACTTCACTAATTTTGTCTGCCTCATATATTTCCAAATCTGACAATTTAGATATAAAAATGTCACTTTTTTAACTTCAGTTAAAGTATAATGTTGCTGTTTGAGCATAAACAACATCTTCAAAGTTACAACGCTAAAAGTTAAAAGCAAAGGGAGATATCACTGGGAGAACACTCAACAAAGGGTATGAGGCCATGTTGAGAAGAGGAAGAGTTGTTGTAGTAGAGCACATTTGGGAGTCTGCTCAAGCTGTTGCATCTTTTCACATTTATTGCAATACAGTACGAAACACAAATGCAATAGCGTGCCATAAAAGCAAGATGACAACATAAGTTATAACCGTAATTAAACTAAACTATACCTGTTCTATCTTCATGCAGAATGTATTCTCTGGCTCTGTAGGCATCTTATAACAGTTTATTTAATTTATAGATTATCATGACAGAATATGCTAATCAATGTCTTGAAGATAGTAACTTCGCATCAGCTACATAAATTCATCTACTAACCATTCAGAAACGTCCTGTTGCATTCTACGTTGTCACTTCTTGAGTCATTCCATCATTGTCCAACTCCGGTTTGAACATAAAAGGCTGAACAGTTTCTGACCTTTCTGCGTGTGGTTATTGGAGCTGCTAATATGAGCTCTTGAAGCTCCGCCCTCTTCTTAAAAGGGGGAGCAGCAGCTCATTTGCATATAAAGGTACACACACAAAAAAGGTGCATTTTTGCTCACCCTCAAAAAGTGACAATTTGTGGCGAGCAGCGAGGCTGAGGGACTGTGAGAGCGGGACGAGGCAGCGGTCATTAGGAGGAGTGACGGGAGCATAAAGGAGGAGCGACGACAGTGAAGGACGAGAGAGGACTACGTTGTGTTTTGTTTACGTTTTGTTATGTGTGCGCGGCAGTCGTCCGTGAGGGGGGACTTTTATTAAAGTCTTTTAACATTAGCCGGTTCCCGCCGCCTCCTTCCCATAACAACAAACTCTACTACACAATTTTAACATGCTATAAAAAATTATCTGTGGGATATTTTGAGTCCACAAAAACTTCACATACACACTCTGGGGACATCAGAGACTTATTTTACATCTTGTAAAAAGTAGCATTATAGGACCCCTTTAAAAAAAAATATCATGCCTATGGTGTCCTTTGATAGGCAGTATTTTCAAAAATATTTCTATGACATTTTTCCTGTACAGGAACATGCAACAACTGGTCTTGAGTCAAGAAACGAATTGGAGCTTATCTCTATTTACATGAACAGTTGTAGTTGACATATTCTTTTGACGTTTCTTCCACTATGTGCTTATCCCTCGGAACAGTTGGTTAAAAAAGGTGGGATTTTGACATTCAATGACATGTTTCAAACTTGCTGGCATTTACTCTGTGCAATTGCACAGATAGCTTCTGCAGATGCAGAGATTTTCCAGTGAGCTGCCCCCCCCCCCCCCCCAATCATTTTGTCATGTTTCTCCCCAGATTAAGGCAGCAGCCCATAGCAGGACAAATTGTGTCGGCATGGTGGAGAAGGATTCTGCAGGAGTCAAGTGCTATCAGGTCAGGCCTTCTGTGCAGTTATGATGCCCCAGCCATATAAAATACAGTCAGTGGACCTCATTCATGCAGAAGAAATGACAATGTAAATGGTTCATGCAACCATTCCAATGCAAATTGTTGCATTGAATTGAATGCATAAGAATGGTTTCACAAACTGTTCACATTCTGTTTGTGTTTCACGAATTAGGCCCAATGTGCTGTACACATATTCATTGAATCAGAGTGAGAAGCGATGTCACTATTTTTACAAAACAATAAAAAAAATAATATTAAGATTTCAGCTTCGAATGACAAAACCCAAAGCAAAATAAAAAAAAAACAAATATGATTATGCATATTGTGCTCATAGTTCTAGATGTCCTTGAACAGCCTGAGCATGTGGAGATGTAGACAGCACCAGACATCTCTCATTTCTCTGGAGTCAAACAGGCTGCATTGTGATTAATTACAGTATATTATGCTCACTCATGCAGACACATGAACACTCACTCACTCACACACACTCAGGGCTCTTTGCAGCAGAGGAAGATAAGTGTTTGTTGGGCTGAGCTTAAATGACAGAGGGGGCTGAACTGCACACTCAGCACTTTGCTTTGAGAAAAGGTCAATGTGAAATATCTGATTTGTCTTTATTAGTATGAAATATTAAAGCTTGGTTTTTCCACAATGACCATTGTGTTGGGGAAAAAAAGATTTGTTTGTGCTGATGCCATCCTGATGAGTTTATCATGCTTTTCTCAATTCATTTAAAACAGGTTTCATAGTTCAGGGGACTTGAGGCTTAAGCCTAGTCCCAGACTAAAATGCAATTTTGTCTGAAGTAAACACCAGTAATCTTTTTTTTTTCTAATGCACGTTCATAAAAGCTACTTAAATGTCTTAATTAAATAACTAAGGCCTATGTCTGGCTTAATCTAGGCCCTGTCTGTGAAACCAGGCCTTAATGTTCTCAATTGTTTCATTTATCTAATAAAAATGTTTCTCATTTTGTTGTACTAAAATAACTAAAACTGAAATAAAAAATAAAAACTATAGAAATATAAAAAAGCTACAAAAAATTACAAAACACAACAAAATGACCAAAATATAAATAATAAAATAAAAGCAGAAAATATAAAACATAACTAATTCAGAACATTAATAAAAACTAAAGGGACTAAAATAACTTTGCTTTGTATCTTGGCAATCAGAGCACATCGAGACAGGTTCCGCAAGTCATAATGTGTCCTTAAAGGTCCCATGGCATGGCATTTTTCTATTATTTTATAATGTTTCCTGAGATGTACTTATATTGTTAGTATGATTTTTATTCTTTTTTATTTTTTTCTATACTGATGTTTGCCCTGTGGCTGAATGCCTTATTTCAAGAGGCGTGTCTGCTGTGAGACTTCAGTAAAAACGCCCACTGTTGTGATTGGCTGACATCTTTGCATTTGAATGAGTATCAGATCTTGTAGCGGAGGGGGGCGTGGTTTAACGAGGTCTACCAGGCATGAGCAGGCACGAGCTGCTGCCAGAGAGACGGATGGACCTGAGTTCACTTCTCATCAGTTCTCAGTTCAGTGAACTGTTGTAGTTACTAGCATATACTACAGGTTATTCGTTTATTTCTAGTCGGAGGGGTTGTCACTCATGGACGAAAGTTAGTAACTTTAGTAAATTATGGATCAGCGCTGACTGCAGACACGAACCGTTTAGAACGATTCAGTCCGATTTGGTGAACTGGTTCGGTTCACTAAACCGGTTTAAAAGAACGATTTGTTCGCGAACCGGACATCAATGGACCAGAGACGGAGCGATTGCTAACAAAGTTATTTATAGTAACTACTGATTTGTGAGAGCTGTCAGCGCGAGTTTATTGTGTTTGTATCTGAGAGTTCTGAATAAAAACGAGTCCCAGTCACACCGAGCCCGTCTTCCTCCTTATTCTCCCAACTTTGTAACACATGCAATGTACCACTACAGCTGTCGAGATGAACGAGTTACGAGTAAGTGTTGATTATAGCATTATTTTTAGATATTTTCCTATCATATGAAAAGCGTCAGTGATGCGCATTGAGTACACAGCGCAAAAAAAGACTCAACAGGGCAGTAATCGAATGTAATCCAGTTTATTGTGGGGCTAGGCTGGCTAGCCTGGATACCCTCACGCTTACCCCCCTTCTGCTTAATCTCGCCCCGCGTTTGGTGCCTCCGCTGTGGGCCAGATGCAGTACTGGGGGTCGGTGATGTTGAAGGCCGACCGGCCAGTGCTGCCCGAGCTTCGGCGTGTGCGTGAGGTTTATCTCTAAAGATGTTACTCTGCTGATGTTGAGCAGAAACGACTGTATGCACATTTTAGAACTGATAGACGCGACGAGGACGTACAAAAACACTGACTCAGAAGATAGAAAACACGAAAACACCGTTCTGTCGGGAGAGAGAGAAGCCGCAGCGTGTGCACAAATAATACAGTTCTGTGTGAACTTGAATAATTAGCTACACATCAGAAATCACTGATCACAGATCAGAAGGAACTGAAAAAAGACTTCTGTTTTCATGTGTACATCCAAACACTGAGAAACTGCCAGCATTCACTCATTCAAAAGCCATGATCTCTTGAGGACAAATATGGCGCTCTCAAAGGCGTGCCAAATTCTCTGGGTGGAGGAAAGGGAGGTAACCATTCCTGTTATGACATCATAACAGGAAAATTCCAGATCAGCTCGTCTGGCCTGTCATTTTCTCAAAGGCAGAGAAAGACACCCAGAACTCCAGCGATTTTTTAATAATTTTTTTGTAAAATTAATTAAATAGTTATGGAAATCTGTTGGAAATTTTAAACTTTGAAGTGTCACTAATACAACTCATTGTGTGCTTAGACATTCACATTTAGAGAAAGTTGACGTTATGTTAAATTTATTCCTTAAATTTTCCTTAAAAAGGTCTTAGATTTACCTTCATAAAACCTGCAGAAACACAATATGAAATTATTTTTCTCTCAATTTAATCCCATTGCTGTCTAAGGTAAACATTTGTGATATTTCTTATGGGATGTCATGCATTTGAGATAAAATGGGAAATGATTTAAGAGATGTTTCTTCTATTTGACTTGCATATAAGTTGGAAATTAATTTTAAGAATAATTGCACCACATGCCGCTATACATAACATCATAATATCGCTCTTTATAACTGGTGCCCATGTACAATTCCTCAGCAGAGCTATATGACTCCACCGTCACCACATACTGTACACAGATGGTACGTTTAATCCAGTGCTCACCAGCAGGGGGAGACAGAGGCTTAACAAACCTTGTCTGACCACGCAGGTAATATGAGACTTTTGTGCATCTGCTGTCTTTGCATGACCTCTCTTCTGTCTGTCACTGTTTGCGTCTCTCTGTGGCACGGTGTGTAATCCAGTGGCCCCAACAGGCTGTAAATGTAGGACACTCCAAATCACACTGTCTCTCAATCACACTTGAAGTGAGGTGAACTATGACCTATCATTGGATGGACAGGAATTATAACTCTTTTGTCTTCAACAGAAACCTTTAACCAACAGTGCCCTTTGCTCTCATACAGTGATGAGATTGTTTTACCCCAAACCCTGAAGCTCTTTTAGTGCACATAGTCAGTGCACATTGATGAAGTGGTAAAAAGAGAGAAAAAAGCAAATCTATAAATCTACTTCTCATCACCCTGGGGTAGAGAAACATTTCACCTAGATGCCCTGATCTGAAATGAAACGCTCCATGAAATTCAGATTTGTAATACCAGCTCTCTAATACATACACACAAATACGCACACACAAACTTCCTTTCTGCCTGCACCTTGCCCTCCTCTCTTATTCGGCAGCCCTCTCCATCAATATCTGTCGGTTGGCTGCCAAAAAGAAGGATATGCTCAGGAATTAACTCTTTTTTTTCTAACCCTTCCCTTCCAGCATGTTTGGATTTTCTCTGTTTGATCTGGACTGTTAAATAAGACGAATGCTATTAGAAATTCATGGCTGTGCCGTGGCATCAATAAATGATTAGTTTGCAGTGCTTGCCAGTGATTGATTGGCTGGGCAGGGGATGTATTGGAACCAGACTCATTCAATGCCAAGGCGAGTCGCTGGGGAACGGCTTAGCTTATCAGTGCCTGAACAACTTAAAGTGGTGTTTGTTAAGAAAGGTACAAAAAAAAGGGGAAGAAATAGAGAGAGAGAGAGCGAGAGAGAGGGCTAGGAATTAAAGATTGCTTGTAGTTAATTGCACTTAGACCTATTTACGCAGCTCTGATAAAATTGCAAAAGCATTTTAAACCAGTAAATCCTTTGTCAAGGTATATTAATGACTGTATATTAGTCTGTATTATTATACACATGAAAATTATCAAATATACAATAGTAAAGTAGTTTCTGTGATTACTCCAGTCTCCAGTGTCACATGATCCTTCAGAAATCATTCTAATATGCTGATTTGGTGCTTAAGAAATATTTCTCATTATTATCAATGTTGAAAAAAGTTGTGCTGCTTAATTTTTTGTGGAAACCAAATGCTTCTTTAAAGGGATAGTTCACCCAAAAATGAAAATTAGCCCATGATTTACTCACCCTCAAGTCATCTGAGGTGTATATGACATTCTTCTTTCAGACAAATAAAATCTGAGTTATATTAAAAATGTTCTGGCTAATCCAAGCATTATAATAGCAGTAATAGTTGGTCTGTTTTTGAAGTCCATAAAAAATGCATCTATCCGTCAAATAGCGTGCTCCACGCGGCTCCGGGGTGTTAATAAAGGCCTTCTGAAGCGAATCGATGCGTTTGTGTAAGAAAAATATCTATATTTAAAAATGTATTTCATTTTTTTCTATGGCTCTGCATCAGCCGTCCCCGCGCCATCCCTTCCGGCGAATAAGGTCAAAATACCGGCGCGAGATATATACATAGATTCCTCATTAGTGCCTGCACGGATTGGTCGAATGAGGCATATACGTATATATATCTTTGATCACGCCAGTATTTTGACCTTATTCGCAGGAAATTATGGCGCTGGGAATACTAGATGACATTCGTCTGATAAGAGGTAAAAAAATAACATAAATACTGTTCGGTTTCTCGCAGAAACGGATCGTTTTGTGTCTTAAGACATCAATGTGTTGCCACGAGCCGAATGGTTTAATATGGATTCGTATGTCTATGTGTTTTTACGCTCATACTCTAAAATATCCCCATCGACATGCATTATACGACTATCACACGGCAACGGTTGGAGTTAAAAATCTTAATTTGTGTTCTACTGAAGAAACAAAGACACCTACATCTTGGATGCCCTGGGGGTAAGCAGATAAACATAAAAATGTTTTGGGTTTTTTGGGTGAACTATCCCTTTAAGGATTCTTTGATGAATTGAAAGTTCAAACAGTTCATTTGAAATATATTTTTTTATGTATCAATCAGAAAGTCTTTAATATCACTTTTGATCAATTTAATGCATTATTTTCCCCAAAAAATCTTATATTACACATTACTCCATAGCTACTTCATTTTGATTGGTCAGTTAAAACATTGAGCGTATAATGATGCTAAATTGTATATTTCACTGTTGATCACATCAAAAATAGTGCTATATACATTTATAACTTATCTATTATTCCACAGGCTCTTTCTTTTCATATCAACACAAGTTGGATAGCTCATTAGCGCCATCTCGCAACTCAAAGTGGTTACTACAATCGACTATGATAAAATTGGCAATTGATGACTAAAAATATTAAGAATAAAACACTTGATTGATGACTGGAAGTTCAAGAGTCCCCAATTAAAGTGAAAAAATAAAACTGTCCCCTTGAAAGAACAGGTAAAAAAAACAGGGAAGAGAATTGTATCTAAATATGTCTGGTTGGATTGCATATTATTAGTATATAAATTAATATTGGTTTGTTGCTGTGTTTTTTTATTGTTACTTGTCTTCTAATGGATAGCAATTTCAAGTCAAATCAATATTTAAATATTTGTCCATAAGAATAATTCCAGCGATAATGTACATTCATCTGGTCACTTCACAAAATAAACCCCTTCAGAGATTCATTTGATGATGATTTCCGTCTGTCTGTACGTTATCCCTTACATATTTGTCCAACAAAATTATGGTTTCACTTTACGGTGCTAACATGCGGTCTTTAAATCCTAAATTCTATTTGATGTAGTCTTCAAATCGCCCAGACTCTTCAGACTCCAAGTTCAATGCCAAGTCTGAGATGAGAGCAGCCAAGCAGCAGAAACAAGTCTCCAAAACTCCCTGTCTCCACTCATCAGGGGGTAGATACCTGCTAACGGGTGTGTGTGTGTGTGTGAACACCTTTAAGCAGCGATGCTAATTCACAGGCTCGTAGACGGCGCCTCAGACAGAAGGCAAGAAAATCAGTGCTGCGAAGCGAATATTTTAGCTCTGCTCAAGCTCAGATAGAGTCATAAATTAATTCAGCACTTACAGGGAGTCCTCTCAACCTTGCCAGAGTCTTTCTCGGTCTCGCTTTTAGTATTTCTCGCTCTCTTTTATTTTATGTGGGGTGTGGAGACCACCATAAATCATTCATCTCATCATAAGCAGATCAGACAGACGATTGTTTGGGTCATACAGTGAATCTTAAAAAAAATAAAAAAATAAAAATTCCTCTGCTGCTCAGACTACACTGCTATTTCCAACAGCAATGCAAATCAGTGCTTTTTCTGATGGATGTTTGGACATTTACATTTTTGGTATACTGAAAAGACAGTGTGTAAGATGGATCCATTGAGGGACGCTGTAAAGATAGTTGTGCAAAATCCGGATTTTAATATGTGTATTAAATGATGACCTTTGGTGATGAATGCTCTTAAGGTAACCTTGGGGAAGTGGATAAATTGACTCCCTTACACATGTCAGAGGTCCAAATGCACCTCATACCAGCTCGTGATTGACACGGCGTGTTGCTGGACTTGAGATTCCTATTAAACTCTCTCACATATTCAGCCACCCGTCAGCATCAGTGTCAGTGCCACTTTACTGGGACTGCAGCCAGAGTCAGCGTGGCAGCAGAGGTCAAACATCTCTCGCTCCTGCTTGGGCCAAATCGCATTTCAAACACCCGCTGTTAAGGAAATTAGGCCCTTTTTTCAAAGTTTATCCACAAGCACAATTTAGGTGCTGGAAATTAAAGCTGTTTTTGAGCTGAGAGGTTTAAAGAAGTCAATTCGGTGCTTGTGGAAACCTTTCCAGGTGACACTCTTGGGGGGGCTGGGCTTTAACAGTGATTGACAGGCTCATTGAGTCCGTTCATTGTTGAGGAAAGGCAGAAGAGGGCACAGAGTGGGCTGTAAGTGACTGAATGAGTGAGTGAGACAGTGTCAGCTGGCTGAAGTAACACTGATTAATGGCCTTTCTTCAGAGGGCAGTGCGTCCACCGTCCAGAGATCGCCGGATAAGACCGCAGAGGTACCCAAAGAGCACCGTTTGAGGTGGATCTGCTTGTCGATTAGGTGCCTCTCTCAGCTCTTCAGTGCAAAGAAAATAACACCGTATCTAACTGATATTATTAGAAAGCACAGAGATAAAGATGTTTTCCAAGTTCTGATGGTTTACTTGTGGTTATTAAGGGCAGTGTAAGATGATTTTATCTTTTAACAGGCAGCGTCTGAAGTACTGATAGGAGCAGTGTGACAGAAAATGCCATGACAGAAAATGCGAGGAACTCTGTCCATTGAAACTTCAGTGCAGCAGCATGGCCCTGGGTACTCAACAATCAGACTCTACAGTATTTTGACACAAATTCATCTATCACTTTGCAGAAATTAGCCAAATTAAGAGAAAAATAATTTAGATTAAGATAAACCGTTCAATAGTTTGGGTGTTCTTTTAAAAGAAATGAATTCAGCAAGGGCACATTAAATCAAAAGTGACCATTTTTAAAGAATTATTTCAACAAATCACTGCTTCATATATTAAGCGGCAAAACTGTTTTCAACATTGATAATAATAAGAAATGTTTCTTAAGCACCAATTCGACATATTAGACTGATTTCTGAAGGAGCATGTGACACTGAAGACTGGAGTAGAGTAGCTGATAATTCAGCTTTGCCATCACAGGAATAAATTACATTTTAAAATACACTATATTGTCAAAAGTATTGTGATACCCCTCCAATCACTTCCATGGCCACATGTGTATAAAAATCAAGCACCTAGGCATGCAGACTGCTTCTACCAACATTTGTGAAAGAATGTGTTGCTCTCAGGAGATCAGTGAATTCAAGCATTTGATAGGTTGCCACCTGTGCAATAAAATGTGAATTTTTTCTCACTACTAAATATTCTATGGTCAACTGTTAATGGAATAAAAATTGGTGGTAAAATAAGTGGTATTGTAACAAAGTGGAAGCAATTGTGAACAACAGCAACTTGGCCACAAAATAGTAGGCCAGTGCATAGGTGCACAGTGTGCAGAAGTCGTCCAACTTTCTGGAGAGTCAATAGCTACAGACCTCCAAACTTTGTGTGGCCTTCAGATTAGCTCAAGAACGGTGCGTAGAGAGCTTCATGGAATGGGTTTCCATGGCTGAGCAGCTGGATCCAAGCCTTACATCACCAAATGCAATGCAAAGCGTTGGATGCAGTGGTGTAAAGCACGCCGCCACTGGACTCTAGAGCAATGGAGACGTGTTCTCTGGAGTGACTGCATTGTGCCAAGTGTGAAGTTTGGTG
Source organism: Gobio gobio (assembly GCF_949357685.1). Lineage (NCBI taxonomy): Eukaryota > Metazoa > Chordata > Actinopteri > Cypriniformes > Gobionidae > Gobio > Gobio gobio. The sequence continues at coordinate 20,592,481 of NC_137105.1, forward strand.
GAGGGGGGATTATGGTGCAGGTTGTTTTTCAGGGGTTGGGCTTGGCCCCTTAGTTCCAGTGAAAGGAACTCTTAATGCTTCAGCATAGCAAGCCATTTTGGACAATTTCATGCTCCCAACTTTGTGGGAACAGTTTGGGGATGGCCCCTTCCTGGTCCAACATGACTGCGCACCAGTGCACAAAGCCATAAAAACATGGATGAGCGAGTTTGATGTGGAGGAACTGGCCTGCACAGAGTCCTGACCTCAACCCAATAGAACACCTTTGGGATGAATTAGAGTGGAGACTGCGAGCCAGGCCTTCTCGTCCAACATCAGTGCGTGACCTCTGCGTTTCTAGAAGAATGGTCAAAAATTTCCAAACTAAACCTTGTAGAAAGCCGGCCCATAAGAGTTGAAGCTGTTATAGCTGCAAAGGGTGGGCCAACTCCATATTAAACCCTACGGATTAAGAATGGGATCTCATTATAGTTCATGTCCATGTAAAGGCAGGTATCCCAAAACGTTTGGCAATATAGTATTAAAACATAAGCCTTTTTTAAAATTTAATTACTGTTTTTACTGTATTTTTGATAAATAAATGCTGCCTTGGTGGGTGTAAGATGCATGTGCATGCCTACTGAACACGTGGTGCGCGTGTGCATGCCGTCACCGATTTCAAAGATTCACATTTTTTGGAAGTTTACATGGAGATGGTAACAGTATCGTTTTCAAAACTTGCCCTTTGAACTTGCCTATTTCGGGGTTTGCGTTCTCGGGCCCCTGGAGAGCCGTTGTTGTGTAAATGAGCAGCCGCTGGAACGCATCAAAAGTTTTTTGTTTTCGGTTGAGAACTGTGTTGTGTATGTGGCCACTAAGTTAATAACTAATGATTTTTACAACGAAAATGAATCAATCAAAAACTTACTTAAGCTGGACAATGACTTTCTTCTAGAGTTGCTGTACAGCCAAAACAATCTTTGTTGCATTAATTTACTATTATCACTGTAAAGCTGCCTTGAAACGATCTGTATTGTAAAAAGTGCTATACAAATGAAGGTGACTTGACTTGACTTGTTTGCCTCTCACTCAGGAGTCAGGAAGTGAAAATGGAGCCAATGGACTTTTGCAACCTCACACATTGCACATATCACCATAATAGACAACGGAAAAGCTGCTGCAGGACAGCAGCACGTTTGTTTATGATTTCAAGAAAAGCAGTAGATTATCATCTGTTTAGCTAACTGCATCGATTCAGTGAATCATCATTTCCCTGTATAACTGTTTCTCTGTTCAAATCTATATCGTTTTGAATTAAATATAAGTTTTGTAGAAACAAGTCTAACTTGAGGCATTGATTTGACACTTCTGTACAAATTTTAGACCTAGTCGGTCAGCCTTCAAAAGTAGCTCTATTTCTCCTCACAGGACATTATAATGCCTTTTCCCCAACTTTGTGTGTTTACATAAGAAGAATCCACATCAAGGTTAACCATCAAGCCCATTTCGTGTTCATCACAAGCATTTATTCACCCTTAATGATCTCAGCCAATTCATCAGTCAGTCAGCTGGGCATTTCTTCTCAATGAATAACAAAGTCTGCCGATACAGTACGGATGCACTTGATCAATCTCGCACCCCCTCCTTCGTCAAAAGAAATTAGCAATAAAAAAAAAATCAAATTGCTATCGATCGGCCTTCATTGATTTCCTTTAGTCTTTTCCACTGCAATTACTCCTCGCGCAACAGCCGCTGTTTTCTGGTGATTGCTGGACGGCCAGCTGGGGTTACAGCCACACACGGTGCTTCTCTCCCTTTCTTTCTCTCTCCCTCTTCCTCACTTCACGATCAAGGTCAACTTTAATCAACCTCAGGGCCTGTCAGCGGCTGCCGGCAGCCTCAGCTGTGTCCCGCTCTCAATTCCTCTGGGCCTCGACGCGGCGGCTTACAGAATTACCCTGCTGTTCATCAAACACCCAGTTGCTCATTATTCACCGCACTCCTCCTGGAGTCATTAAGAGCCTGGGATACAAAGGACTTATAGCATCCAGACGAATGTGCTTCGCTACACTGTTGGGCTTGTGTGTACCACGGGAGGAGAACGTGTACTCATGAGCGACGCTGTTGTCGTTAGTTTAGTGCGTGATGTCGATGTCGACAGCTCTAGTTAATCTCTGGCGTTTTGTGTTATGCAAGGTGCTTGTTTTGGCCAGACCACATTATTCACAAATAGAGTCATACCGTCAAAAACTGCCTCTTGGACTGATGGATTCAAAATACAGATAAATTATTGTTAGATTGTCCTGTTGAATCATCAGTGTTTGAATGCATGGAAGCTGTTTCTATGGTGGAACCTCTGATATTGATGTGTTCTTTGCCATTTAAAGGAATATTCTGGGTTTGGACCAATGTAAGCTCCCTTAACAGCATCTGTTTTGATTATTTGTTGTCAATTAACAATTTTTTCCTTCCTTAATTTTCTTTCAAAAGAATGAGGATACAGTGAACACTTACCAATGAAAGGGAATGGGGCCAATTTTTAGTGCTGCTTGTATTATAATATAGTTTAAATACATTTTTACATTTATTTTAGGCTTTATGGTGTTGCTTTGACATGGAGACAAAGTTTGAATATGAATATGACTGCACAGAGAAGGTCCGTAAGTGATAATTTCACACTAAAATCATGTTTATATGCAGTATATTGGTCTTGTGTCTACACTATAGAAACATTGAGTATTTTAACATTTATGGATTGATCCTATTCACTTTCAATGTACTGTGTTCACTGTAACAGATTTTTGTTTTTGAGAAAAGAGGGAAAATTTATGAAAATTAAAAGCACAATATGTAAGATTTTTAGATTAAAAACCACTAGAACAATGTTAGCCTATATTTTGTTGGCCTGTGTACTGAGAGTAACATTTTTACCATGTCTCAGAGACAACACTATTTTGTCAAGTGACTAACATAGCATAATCAGAGAAAAAGCTTTCTTCATAATACAATATATTTTTTAAATTAATTGCATGTCATTTAGCAACAATCATCCTGTTTTTATTAATATGATATTCTAATATTGATCTAGATTACTGCAAAGTGCAACAAGTGTCTCATACCAGCCACCGAGCGAACGCACAGAGTAACGTTATAACATAACTTTCAACACACAAATGTACACAGATCAGGCATAACATTATGACAGGTGAAGTGAATAACACTGTTTATCTCTTCATCACGGCCCCTGTTAGTGGGTGGGATACGTATATTAGGCAGCAAATTCAAATTTTATCCTCAAAGTTGATGTTTTAGAAGCAGGAAAAATGGGCAAGCGTAAGGATTTGAACAAGTTTGACAAGGGCCAAATTGTGATGGCTATAGATGACTGAGTCAGAGCATCTCCAAAACTGCAGCTCTTGTGAGGTGTTCCCGGTCTGCAGTGGTCAGTATCAAGGAAGGAACAGTGGTGAACCGGTGACAGGGTCATGGGCAGCCAAGGGTCATTGATGCATGTGGGGAGTGAAGGCTGGCCCGTGTGGTCCAATCATACAGACAAGATACTGTAGTTCAAATTTCTCATGAAGTTAATGCTGGTTCTGATAGAAAGGTGTCAGAATACACAGTGCATCACAGTTTGTTGTGTATGTGGCTGCATAGCCGCAGACCAGTCAGGGTGTTCATGCTGACCCCTGTCCATCGCCGAAAGGGCCCACAGTGGGCATGTGAGCATCAGAACTGGACCACGGAGCAATGGAACAAGGTGTCCTGGTCTGATGAATCACGTTTTCTTCAATCTGGACTCATGACCGGGTGCATGTGTGTCGCTTACCTGGGGAACACATGGCACCCCATTGCTTTGGACAATATTCTGCTGGGAGACCTTGGGTCCTGCCATCCATGTGGATGCTACTTTGACACGTACAAACTACCTACTTATTTTACATCTTGAAAAAGAGGCATAGTAGGACCCCTAATATAGACGGTTTCATCGGACACATGCGCGTTGCCACAGTTACAGAACGCACTATTCTTGGATAACATGATATAAATATTAACAATAAAGCAGAGAGAACATCACACCAGCGCAAAAACAGTGTTTGCGACTCACCAAAAAGCCTTAAATGCTTCATAAATATCCAGACTGCCTGCATACGAGAGCAGCGTCTAACGTAATTTAGACTGTATGTCTAATGTAATTTACTTGTTATTTATTTTGCTTGTTATCATAAATAACTCTAGAGGTAACTTATTCTGGCTGAGTTTACACTTGGCATTAACATGCGATCACTGTGATCCTCAGTCAATCAGGACACAGTGCGTTTACATAAATTGGTTCACATCAAGTGATGGCCATCTGGATAACTGAACGGATTTATGTTTCCCGCAAAATATTTAAATGTGCCTTTATCACGGAGTGCAAAACAACTTTCGCTTTGTCCTCTATAATGGCAGTGCCCATAGAGCAGGGGATTTTTTGTAATGCATCCATATACAATCAATCTCAAATAGGGTACTTTATCTACAAGTTAACTTTCCCAACATTAATCTTATGCTATGAAAAAAAAAGAACATGTTATTCCGAAGCATTGCATGATTGAAGGCAAGCGCGCAAGCATTTATTGTACAGAAAACGGCATTACACGGTCTTTAAAGGGTTAGTTCACCTAAAAATGTAATTCTGTCATTATTACTCTCCCTCGTGTCGTTCCAAACATGTAAGACCTTCGTTCATCTTCGGAACACAAATTAAGATATTTTTCGTACGGTCTTACGAGTTGGGGTCGACATGAGGGTGACAGGGCTCTCAAGTTTTGAGTGAGATTTTGGCGACGGCAGCAGGGGTTTGGGTGGGGAACGAGGTTCTGATCTGAAAAATTTGTATAAATAAATAAATAATATTTTTTTATTTATTTAATTTCTCTCTCTGTGTGTGTGTGTGTGTGTGTGTGTGTGTGTGTGTGCATAGTATTAATTATTGCATTTCTCTATTTCAAAGATGTCAGGGAAGAGGCAAATTAATAATCCATAATAATTTGGAATATATATATATATATATATATTTTTTTTCTTTATTTTTTTTTTTTTTCTGAATTTACTGTGTTGTAAATATAATTTATTCTGAAGCAATAGTCTCACCAGTGTTCAATCAGCTTTGAACATAATAATATTAAACATATTTAAATCTGCATATCTTTGATATTTTTACCTTTTATGAAGTACATTTTCCCATAATTTTATTAAATATAGGCTATGCTTCAGCTTTCATTTTATATTCTTGAATTTGATCTTTAAATTAAATTAGAATAAGACACTGTAGGGCTGTTGCCAATCAAATGAAATAATTTACGCTGAAAAATGTTATGAGATTGTTTTAAATATTTTTGAATACACAAATAAGGAATGTTGGAAAGAAAACATTAAACTAAACCACCAGTAGGTGGCAGAATGTAAACGTTGTTGTTGCGGGAATATCTGAATCTTACCCGGAAACAGCAATGCTATTTTCTGATTGGCTGTTCGGTAGCTATATTTTTTATTTGATTGGCTGGTGCGTGGCAGGGCCTTCTGAACTCACTTGATTCCTCTAGCGGCGCAACTTGGTGGGCATTATCCTGGAAATTTCTCTGCGTGAGAAATACAAGGTGTGGCGTGTGAGCGTGTGAACGGGTTGAAATGCGTTTGTCTCACGCCCAATGCGTGAGACTTGAGAGCCCTGGGGTGAGTAATGAATGTATGAATTTACATTTTTGAGTGAACTAACCCTTTAAGGGTGGCGTTTCCCCCACTCTATATTGCAGACAGAAATGGGAGATTATAATAAACATGCTGAAACAATAAAAACATGTAAATTAAGATAATGCTGCCCAATTAAAATGAAAGATAAGAAAGATAACGCAGCCTCTGTTGTTATTCATTCTTTGCGGACTTCTATCGGAAGTTAAGTTTGGCCCACAAAAGCGTGCATGCGCAGTAACGGTTGTTTATGTTGTTGCCGTTGAAACCGTCTATACTGTCCATGTTTAGCATCACAATTATAGAATATGTGATTATTCCCCAGTGCCTTGATGTCACATGGAATGCATTAGCTTGTAGATCTAGAACTTCTCTTGCATATGCCCTCTAAGAGTTTTTTGTGTAGCTTTCCTTTGATGGTACTCAACCTGTCCTACGCAACTGAATCTTTCATATGCGCTGCCAGTCACAAACAGACAAAAAGAGACTGTAAAAGATTAAAAAGCACTGAACTTCCTTTATATGTCTCTATGACTGATTGAAAGCCTGCACTGCACAGTAAGAGGCAGACATGAGGGTCACCTCCACAGAGTTTTCTACAGTTTTATGAGCTGCTGTTGTTGACCATGTTGACTATGACAGAGACCGCAAATATGTGCTTAATACACCAGCTATGATGCTATTCATAAACAGTGTTGGGAATAATTAACAAAAGTTTTTCAAAGTGAGCTTTTAAGTAGCAAGTTATTTGTTGCTGCAGAACAGCAGCACAACTAGCTTTGTAGATCACATGATAGTGCCATCATCGCAAATTAATACTATGCAAAAATACAAGTTCCCATAATTAAAAATACCGGTCTAACAGCACTCATCAATGTCAAACTGACCGAGCTTGCTAATCGAATCAGAGGAGGTGTGTCTTACTGTTCACAGAAGATTATTGTATGGCACTTTAGTTTTAGCAGTGAAAGAGTGCTATGGTAAGATGTAGCTAAACATTTAATATTCTTAATAACGGTTTTACGTTCGGTTATGCGTCGGTTCAGTGAGCGACCAGTGATCCTCCAGTGATGGAAACTGCTCAACTGTTTTTTGTTGTTGTTGTTTTTTGGCATTTCACCATTTTGAATTTTGCATATGCTATTATTTACCTGATTCATGTAATTCATAAGTGAATGTGAAGGGACAAGAAATGTTTCACGTTTTTTTACATATTAGACAAACTAATGAGAGTGAATGTATGCATGTTTTACAATAAAACATTATTTGTAAATAGTTTAAATTGATTACTTAATAACTGCGTTCTAATTTTTTATTTTCTTTATTCCCTTGAATCCCTTTTAATCCTTTAATGATTGAATTACTTTAAATAAAAAAGACTAATGCTTCTGCATGTTTCTGTTATCTTTGCAGGACTGCGATATGAAGAATGTACAAAGTAACATATCTTTAGCAAATGTGTAAAAGTGAATAGCACATAACAGGCACAATACCGGTATAAACATGAATATCTATCGTTATAATATGTGCCACATGACTAAAACATGCGTCATTGTTTTCAAATACCTCCGTTTTCACAGTCCAAACTACAACGCGAACCCAACATTTTCTAATGTATATCCACTTTGGAGAGAGTTTTTAAAAAGCTTAGTTTTCATCTCAGTGTGGACAGAAGGCCAAAACGGAAAGAAAAAAGATGCGTTTTCCTCCCAGCTCCTCCTCTAGTCAGTCAGGATTTGACATTCTGATTCCCCCTGAATCAGACTAAATTCCCAAATTAGGTTGTACATGTTTATATTGACATTAATGCTATCTGCAATACATTGTTGGTTCTGTTCTGTTATATCTATATATAATTTTAGCATTTTAAACCTGACACTATAAAACCATATGTTTGGTATTATGTTATAGTAACTCCAAACCGGTAACACTTTATAATAACTGCATGCTATGAATCATTAGTTTAGCATTAGTAAATAGCTAATTAATAATTTATAAAGCAGTAATAGACATTAATGAGCAGTTTATATGATTTATAAGCATATATCATTTGTTTTAATCATTTCTAAATTAAGTATTACATTATTTACAAACCAGTTATTTAGTTGTCAGTGATAATGTGTTAATAAATGCTTTATTAACATGTATTCCAATTGTAATTCTCAGCTAACTAATTTTGTGAGCTCATCTAAAATGAGGACTATTAATGCCTTTTTTTACAAAGAAGATTTAAAGGCTGTTATCTTCTGCACTGCTGTTCTCTAATGTTTTAAAGTTAGTACTGAAATAGTTTTGACACTGAAATATTTTATATTATTGTTGTTTTATAAAATTTTTATTTGCTGTATTTTGGCACTCCCGTAATCCAATGTTTACACTTTACAGAAATTAATCATGAATTACAGTAGGAATACATGTTAATAAAGCATTTATTAACACACAGAGTAACTATTATTAAATGTCTAAATAATATGTATACATGTACATTTACTTACACTTTCTAAATTATCTTATGAACCATTGACAACTCACTTCATTTAGAAATGATCATTAATAAAGTATGAAAATAAAATTATTAAACACATTATAGATATGCTTATAATTCAAGAATATAATATACAAATTATAAACTGCTTACGAATGTACATTAATGCTTTATAAATGAGGAATTAACAATTTACTAATGCTTAACTAATGATGCATGCAGTTATTATAAAGTGTTACCTACAAACCTTATGATGTTTACATTGCAAAGCCATTAAAGTAATTATTATTGATATACAGAGTCATATAGTTCATTAAATTATTGAAATGTGGCATGTTCTGATTTTGCAGAGTTAGACGGATTCCTTGGTCAACATATTTTATTGATACTGGAATGGAAAAACATTCCTGTCCGAAATTCTTATCCTAACCATATTCCTACCCCTAAACCAACCCCTACCCATAAGATACACTATATTGCCAAAAGTTTTAGGACGCCTGCCTTTACATGCACATTAACTTTAATGACATCCCATTCTTAATCTGTAGGGTTTAATATGGAGTTGGCCCACCCTTTGCAGCTATAATAGCTTAAACTCTTCTGGGAAGGCTTTCCACGAGGTTTAGGAGTGGTTTATGGGAATTGTTGACCATTCTTCTAGAAGCGCATAGGTCGGGCACTGATGTTGAGGAGAAGGCCTGGCTCGCAGTCTCCGTTTTAATTCATCCCAGCGTTTTTTTATCGGGTTGAGGTCAGGACTCTGTGCAGGCCAGTCAAGTTCCTCCACACCAGACTAGCTCATCCATGTCTTTATGGACTTTGCTTTGTTCACTGGTGCGCAGTCACGCTAGAACAGGAAGGGGCCATCCCAAAACTGTTCCCAGTAAGTTGGGAGCATGAAATTGTCCAAAATTACTTGGTATGCTAAAGCATTAAGAGTTCCTTTCACTGGAACTAAGGGTCCAAGCCCAACCCTGCTCGGCTGGTAATACACTAAGACGTCATGGTTTGAAATCATGCATGGCATGGAAGGTTCCCCTGCTTAAACCAGCACATGTCCAGGCCCGTCTTAAGTTTGCCAATGACCATTTGGATGATCCAGAGGAGTCATGGGAGAAAGTCATGTGGTCAGATGAGACCAAAATAGAACTTTTTGGTCATAATTCCACTAAACGTGTTTGGAGGAAGTAGAATGATGAGTTCCATCCCAAGAACACCATCCCTACTGTGACGCATGGTGGTAGCATCATGCTTTGGGGGTGTTTTTCTGCACATGGGACAGGGCGACTGCACTGTATTAAGGAGAGGATGACCGGGACCATGTATTGTGAGATTTTGGGGAACAACCTCCTTCCCTCAGTTAGAGCATTGAAGATGGGTCGAGGCTGGGTCTTCCAACATGACAATGACCCGAAGCACACAGCCAGGATAACCAAGGAGTGGCTCTGTAAGAAGCATATCAAGGTTCTGGCGTGGCCTAGCCAGTCTCCAGACCTAAACCCAATAGAGAATCTTTGGAGGGAGCTCAAACTCCGTGTTTCTCAGCGACAGGCCAGAAACCTGACTGATCCAGAGAAGATCTGTGTGGAGGAGTGGGCCAAAATCCCTGCAGTGTTTGCAAACCTGGTGAATCTCTGTAAAAAGCCAAATCTCATAACTCCCAATTTTACATGTGGTCCAGAACCTTCTGCCCAGTAAAAGAGACATAACCTCAGTCCACTCCTATGAAGCCTCCCCCAATGAAAATGTCACATCTTCTTCACATTAATTTATTCGTTTATAACAAAGTGAATTTATGGCTGCCCTGCTATTTCTGGGTTAACAGTGACAGCACATGCTGAGTTACTACTTTCCACCTGAACAACACCACACGCCTCCCACACTTTTATGAGATTTCTTTGTTGTGGCCCGAGAGCACGGGATACTCGGCTCTTGGTGTGCTGTCTCCCCTTCAACAGCCATCAGCTCTGTGAGCGCTGACCCGCCAATTTACTGTGACACTGCCAGTCTGCTGATATCACTCATAAAACTCACTGATTGACGACAAGGGAAGAAGGTGCGTTCAGTCATCACGGAATGTCATAAATTCACACGCACACACTTGATGGTGTTGTCGTGGCTCCATGTGTTACGGTTAACCCGCTTCGTGCAGACTGGTATATCACACAGTGCACATGATGATGCCCTTCACTCTCGTTTGGGTTTTACCGCTGTAAATCAGAGGTCTGTATGCATTTGTGTAGTATATCAGGCACTGATTAAAGAGTTAGATGTCGTTAATATATGGTAGAGCTCCTCGACATTACATTATAAATACTGTCAAGAGTGCAGTGACTTTGCACGGGTCAGAAAGCTTGTGTTTCTAGATCTTTCTTTGATTCGGAGTTGTAAAATATTTTTAAAGGTAATATTAATGCAATTTTTAGACTGCAAATGTAAGAAGATAAAAAAAAAAAAAAAACATTTCTAGGCATGGAAAATAATAAAATATAATTTATTTTATTAACTCTCGTTTTATCAACACTTAATCAATTTCGATTGTACTGAAAATGACTTCAGTGTTTCTGATTATTTTCTTAGTAGAAGCTTTTACATTAAAAATATAATAATACATTTAAAAAAAACAGCTTAAAAGTTTGGAGGTAGTAAGATAATTTATTTATTTATTTTAACAAAAAAAAACATACTTATTCAGGAACACAAGTTATATTTTAAAATATATTATAATATAAAATTATTATTTTAAAATAAATAATAATAAGTAATAATAATATTTCACAATTGTATTTAATAAATGCATCCTTGGTGAGCAAAAACATAAAAAATCTTACTGACATCAAACTTTTGAACAGTAGTGTATATCATTAAAAAAATATATTATTTATATTTAAATATATATAAATAAATTGCATACATATTTTGATGATGTCCAGTAATACTCATTATTCTCTATTTTATTGACTAGAAATTGCTCTTTGTACATAATTGTATAGTATATATACTGTATATAAATATTTTTTTACAAATCCGTATCCAGTAATCATAGACCGTAAAAGTAACAGAACTTCATTGTGGGTGGGAAGCTTGTTTTTTTCAAGTGTAGCATGTCAGGACAGATCTAGACCACACATGATCAAAACTCCTCTCCTTTACACAAACCAACCTCACATGTTCATCATAGATGCATATCACAGCCTTGCCATCTCCCACAGTGTGTGCAGGTCGCCATCCATCCCTGCCCCTGTTCATTAGATACCGTTGCCTGGCCTGCCAGCGTTGCGGATACAGAGTGCGAAGCAGAGAGGCTGAAAATGTGTCAGGCTTGTCCACTGCCGCCACACTTTGCTTATTTTTTCCCCCCAGGCAGCCATCAAGGGTTGCAAGACATGCTGAGATTAACTTCATATATAATTCATCATCCTGCACACATTCTCCGACAGGCCGCTCCCTATCTAACTCAATTTAGCATTAAAACCCTTCCATGTGTCTCTCCCCACAACAAATCTTATTCAGTGTGTTCTGGAACCCACATTCCCCTTTATAGTATTGCAAGCGGATAAGCAGCATTTCCAAGCAGCTCACATAAATAACACATGCACTCATTTATTCTCTCTATCCTGTCTTTGTTTTTGTCCTCTGTATTTCCCTGTGGATGTAAGGAATTCAAAGCTTAACACTCTTGTTCCGTTTACTCTCAGACACCCAAAAGACTATTTAAATATATTTAAAAATTGTATTACGTTAATCCTTTATGATTTTTCCTAACTTTAGGAGAGCTGATTTTAACATTCTGTAAAAATGTTACATTACTTGTTAAGATAAAACATGATTAAATTCAATAAATTGTCTATGTGACCGGCGTACAAACTGAAGCAGTGCACTTCTGATAGTTATTTATTCTGATATATTAAATTCATTTTAAATTTAATAAAAAAAAAAAAAAACATTATTGGGGTATTGTAGACCTCCAAACATAAAAACAAAGTCTGTTTTGACATATAGCAAGAGGGTTCTTACGCTGGTGTTCATATATTAAGGGAAAGCAGCTGCATTTCAAAAACCTTAGAATATTTCTCCATTTATTTTTAATTTTTTGTGCGTTCCAACCAGGGACTGGCTTACTTAATTAATTAGCATGCATGTGTTGGCTAGTTTCAGATGATTCACAACAGAGGTTTTTCTCTAGGTTGCTTCTGTAGTGATTTTTTTGTTGGTTTGTGTGTGTGTAAATGAAATACAGTCTCAGCGTGTGTTTGTATAACTGATTTTTAAGCCTAATATCAAAGTTAATGGCATGGCTAGCTCAGCAAATTTGCAGATGGAGCAGGTCCAGGGTTCTAATGGGGAATAAATCACTTCGCTGATTAAAAGTGAGCTGAATCAACTAATAACATAATGATAGTTAACTCAGAAGAATTACAGTGTGTACACTTCTATCGATATTAAACTCACTGAGGCCTAATGAAGCAGAAAATGAATGTGGCTAATGTTTTTAGCTCTAGGCTGGGGGTGGATGTAAATGTGAAAAACAAGACAACCTTTAAAAATGATAAACATTACTAAAAAAATATTTCCTGATAAAATGTATAGGTACAAGTATATGGTCAGTCAGGTAGTCAGAGTGTTTATGTGGTATAATATTAAGGCACTCAATATTATAGTGAGGCACTATTTTTTATTTTTATTTTTAATAATTTTTTAATAATAATTTTTTAATTTATATATATTTATGTATATGCATCGATCAGGCATAACATTATGACCACCTTCCTGATATTGTGTTGGTACCAATTTTGCTGCCAAAACAGCCCTGACCCGTTGAGGCATGGACTCCACTAGACCCTTGAAGGTGTGCTGGGGTATCTGGCACCAAGATAGTCCTGGAAGTTGTGAGGTGGGGCCTTCATGGATCGGACTTGTTTGTTCAGCATATCCCACAGATGCTCGATGAGCTCGACTTGAGATCTGGGGAATTTGGAGGCCAAGTCAACACCTCAAACTCATTGTTGTGCTTAAATCATTCCTGAACCATTTTTGCTTTGTTGCAGGGCGCATTATCCTGCTGAAAGAGGCCACAGCCACAGCCACCAGGGAATACCGTTTCCATGAAAGGGTGTGCATGGTCGGCAACAATGCTTAGGTAGGTGGTACGTGTCAAAGTAACATCCACATGGATGGCAGGACCCAAGGTTTCCCAGCAGAACATTGCCTAAAGCATCACACTGTCTCCGCCGACTTGCCTTTTTCCCATAGTGCATCCTGGTGCGCGAACGCAGATTTGAACTTTGCAGTGTGATGATCTTACTTTAAAAGGGTAACCAAAGTCCCTAACATCTTCGGTATAAAGCCTGTTTCACCTCAAGAGTGTCAGCGGAGCATTAGCAGCGCGTGTTTTCGCTGCATATATCAATGAATAAGAGCGTTCACATCGGAAGGCTGGTGGCCGACTCTCTCATTCATGGGCAGCGAATAAATAACTCTTTAAGTTCATTTAAGGCATTATTTCACTAATTCAAGACTGCTCTTACTAGAATACTCAACAAAACAAACAATTTGGCATAATTCTGTATGTTATTGTTCGTTCAAGCACAATTCTGGCGCGTCACATGACACAATATTCACAGACAACGCGTTCTCTTTGGTCTAGTTGTGCTTGAATGGTTTAAAAGCTACTTTATTTTAGTTTTTTCACATCATGAACTATTGTAAATTTACATTATGCATTCAAATGAACAGTACCCAATGCAAAATCATACTAGGGGTGGCCACAGGGGTGGCCAGAGTTTATAGGCCACCCCTTGGGGGCACCCCTGATAACAGGTGAAAGAAAAAAAATCAACGCCTACTTCATCATTGCAACTTTGGCCCCGCCCACTGGCGTGTTAGTGAGATGACGAGGAGAGAAAAGCGATACAAGATCACTGGACTAAAAATAACATTACTTTCCAAAGGATCATAATGCTAGGAATGTGTGTTATTTATTTTCAACAATGTGAATGTCTCAGTTGAGCATTGTTTATTTGTATTCTGTACATTTTACTGTGGATTATTTGGTAAATCAGTCGCAATTTCGACAACATGTAAGTAACTGTGTTAATTCTAATTCCTGATCTGTGACCAGGGATTTCTGATATGTAATGATTTATGTATGGTGTTCCTTATCTATGTGTCATTAAATCAAACCAGTGACTAAACAGTCAACTTCACATTGTTTCTCTCAGTAGGATGGAAATAATCTGTTATTTAAACTGTAATTAAATTATATATAGAAAGTGATCAAAGAACGAGTGAGTTCTGGACTCTTGCCACAACTCCTGTTATAAATAACAAATCTCTCATTTATGGCATGTTAGCACTATTAGTTATGATGATAGCATTTCATTAGTGTGCAGAAATCGAGTTGCAATGACGAGATCACTGTATTCATGCTCTCAGCATGTCTGTGATCGGCTACAATGCTCATCACTGCAACCTTTCCAGCGGTCTTTCGAAAAGGCCTTGGCCGCGATTCTGAAAGACTTGGAGTCTTCTTCGAGAAAAGAACAAAGAACGGCACTGAAGTCATTCTTAAAAAAGGAATATGTGTTCAGAGTTTTGCTGACCGGATGCGGCAAAAGTTTAATCTATCAACCAGCTCTGCTTCACCTCCTTCGTTGCTCTGGTTGGTTGTAGCGCTATCCTACTGCGTGCAGAGGGAATTTGAAAGACAACCGTTTATCCCGCCCCTCGGATTGAGCCCTGCCAATGGTGTGTTCCCAGACCCAACATCTTGATGTTGGTCTGGCTTGTCAGCTAGTTCATGACCCCTTTAATACATTGACAAAGTTGAATTTTCAGCAGTCATTACTCTAGTCTTCGCTGTCATATGATCCTTCAAAATAATTATAATAAACTGATTTGGTGCTCAATTATGGTTCTTAGCATTATCAATATTTCTGTTTAATATTTTTGTAGGAACTGTGATACATTTTTTTCAGGGCTCTTTGATAAACATAAGTTAAAAAAAAGCAGCATTTATTTGAAATCTAATCTTTTTTTGTATTTCTTTACTGTAACTTAATGCATCCTTGATGAATAAAAGTTTGTATTTATTTTATTTTTTAAACCTGTCTTACCCCAAACTTTTGAATCGTAGAGTATCACTGTTTCCACAAAAATGAGAGACATTTAAAAAAGCATTTACAACTTGTGTGTGTACGTGATAAAATATTCCATGTAGCCTTTCAATAGGGGTGCATTCAGGTTGATTGGCACACATTTTCCAAGTAATCTCAAAGGTAAAAAGGGTCCCAATCAACCCGAATTCAGCCCTGAATAAAGTAATAATTATATATGAATTAGAATTTTAAAAATGCTGTAAAAAATACAGGTCTCAGCTAAAGTCATTGTCAGTCAATGATCGTTTTAGGAGAACAAGGGTGCTGGTACTCTGAACAGTCAATACGGTTCACAGTTGCGTGTCTAACTATAATTTAGAGTAGAATGAAAAAGCTATTATTGTTCATTATAGTAAACACTGGTAATTTCAATGATATATTGACAGCAGCACTATAGAAATATCTCCGCTTTTCATTTCAGAATTCTGTTCACTATAAAGTATGCATGTCACACTGCTGCCACTACTTCACATGTCATGTCAACTACCCAATGACAGCATTGCAAGCTAACGCCAGTATTTCCCAAAGGATATATGATTTTTGCCTGGGAAAAAGCTGGAAAAGTGACATATTTGTCCTATAATCTCATAGGATGTGAAAATGACAGTGGGCAGAACAGCTCCGTTTATCTGAAGACATATGAGCATGTGTGGTTTGCCTGTCCCACTAATGGTTTACACTGGAAGTCATGAGTGGTACATTACAGTCTCTCACAGAAGTGAACGCTTTGCCCATTATTTCATGTCATTGAGAAAATTAGAGGCCACAGTTTCACACATTTATTAGCTGCTGACAGCTATGGTCACAGCCTCTCTGCTCTCTGGGTATTGCTGGTGCGCTCTCTCAATTTGTAGCTCAACTCACAGGAGGCAAAGCATATGTGTGTGTGTGTGTGTGTGTGTGTGAGTGTGTGTGTGTGTGTGTGTGTGTGTGTGTGTTTGATTGTGCAAAAGCACATTCCTACTAGAGCACAATTTGCTTCATTTGTTGTAAGATCTGAGAAATGTTCCCTATCAATTATACCAATCACAGAGAGGAGTGGTGATGGTCATTAAACATTATCAGATGCCTTGACCCTTGAAGGAAGTGCAGACTTGCATTATCTCTGTTTGATGATAACAGGCATTTAGGTACAAGGTCAGACAATGTCAATGTTAGTAGAGGGCCGAGAGCTACTGATTTAGCTTTACTGTAGCAGTGCACTTGAACTCACAACAATGTCAGAAATATATTGATTGTGGCCTGAACATGAGAATATGTGCAGTACAGATGCTATTATGTATCACAAATAACATTGAATCACACAAATTAAGAGCTGGTTTGATTGACAAGACTGCATCAATTAATTGTGGATGTGGGAGTTTATTTCTTTATTCTTTTCTACTTTTTTCATTCTCGTACATTTTTTCAACAAAAATTCTGTTTGCACACAGTTATAAACAGCCGTGACCCGTCAAGGCATGGACTCCATTAGACCCCTGAAGGTGTGCTGTGGTATCTGGCACCAAGATGTTAGCAGAAGATCCTTTAAGTAATGTAAGTTGTGAGGTGGAGCCTCCATGGATCAGACTTGTTTGTTCAGCACATCCCACAGATGCTCGATTGGATTGAGATCTGGGGAATTTGGAGGCCAAGTCAACACCTCAAACTCGTTGTTGTGCTCCTCAAACCATTCATGAACCATTTTTGCTTTGTGGCAGGGAGCATTATCCTGCTGAAAGTGTCTGGCCCTTGTCAAACTCGCTCAAATCCTTACGCTTACCCATTTTTCCTGCTTCTAACACATCAACTTTGAGGACAAAATGTTCACTTGCTGCCTATTATATCCCATCCTCTAACAGGTGCCGTGATGAAGAGATAATCTGTGTTATTCACTTCACCTGTTATGCATAATGTTATGCTTGATCGGTGTATAATGAGAGGAGTAATCCTTTCTTTGTTTTTATATGTTTATTTACTATTAATGGCAGACTTTCCCCAAACTTTGAGACTGAGATTTTGATATTAAAAAGCTAAATTTATACAAGAATAAAATGTAAAACCTGAAAACATATCCTGAGGATTTAGATTTTATATCATGTAATTTTAGATTATTTTATTTTAACCAAAAATGTCAATTCTGTCATTAATTACTCACCCTCATATCGTCACAAACTCATGAGACTTTCTTTCATATTCAGAACACAAAGAAGATCTTTTTAATGGATTCTGAGAGCTTTCTGTCCCTCAATTGACAGCCTACACAACTACTAATTTCAAGCCCTGTGAAAGTTAGTAAATCTAAATATAGAGATATTAGAGATAGAGATTTGTAAATAAAGTGGTCTTTTTTTGTGTGTGCAAACAAAGCACTCGCGTTGCTTCATTAAATTGAGGTTTAACCACTGGAGTCTCATGGATTACTTTAATAATGTCTTCACTACCTTTCTGGGGCTTTAAAGTGGTATTAATTTCATTACAAATATCTTCATTATTGTTCTGAAGATGAACAAATGTCTTACGGGTTTGGAACGACATGAGGGAGGGAAATTAATGACAGAATTTTCATTTTTGGGTGAACTAACCCTTTAAAATGTTTTATTTTTTATTTTATAATAATTAATTTATATTCACATTTCTATTATTTTATTTTATTTAAAAATATTTTAAATAAATATCAACCTCTGTCAGGTCTTTTGCACAGATTATATATGGTGATATCATCTGTGCAAAAGATGTTGCCATATTACTATAGAGAATATTTTGAGCTAGTACTTTATATCTTTTATGACTGACTCCTGAAATGGAAACAGTTAGCTCATTTGACATTTTCAACGCACTATAGGAACTTGCATAGATAACAATAGGATGGATCACATTCATGCGATGACACCAATATCCACGCTCGTAGCCTTTCTCCCCAGACCCTAAATCAGCAGCGTTCCTCCGCCGACTCCCCATGCAGGATGCGGATTCAGAGCTTTGGCTACCTGACAGAGGTTGTAAATCAGAGTCTGAAGTGAACGTGAGGACAATGCTGAGGGGCTCTGGTATCAGTTGCGGGGGCTTTCTCAGGGGAAGGAGACTGAATTGTGTAGGCTGCTAAAGATAGCGCACGGTTTCTCTGAAGAGGTATTTAGACTGGGGTGGAAAGACAAGGTGAGAGTGAACACATGGCCAGAGGTCATAGTTAGATTAGTTTGAAGAATGATGACTGGACATATGCTTATCAGCGGCTTTGATCCAAGGAAATAGTCAGTAGTGGAGTCTATTTTTGGAGTTTGGTTAAGTGTAAATGGATTTTCTCATTAACTGGATGGAGAAACTCAGGGTTTTAGTGTTCCTCCATTGTTTTTAATTGAAAATTGGGATATATTCTTCACAGGAGTTGATAGCTTTGTTCCAAATTTTAGTGAGCTGCCATTTTGCCTTGCTCCCTACACAGACAGCTGCCAACTATGTCAGTTTATAATGTTTATCATCATAATTTTTCAGATTTACTAAACAGGGTAAATTAGAGTGAGAGCACAATTCCATAAAAGCGTGATGGGAGTGGACAGTTCTGTGCGTGATCTACTGACGACGCGCAAATTAAAGAACACAAATCGGATTATTTCCATAATGTCCAACGTAATCTACCAAGAGCAGTGCAAATTAGCATCTTGTTTAATACATGCTTTTTTTGGGCGGTGAATAATGGCAACCCATTCTCCTTATTTAAATACTCTCCTCCCATAAATTTTGCTTCTGAAAAGGAAACTCCTACAAATGCATATTCAATAAGGCAAGCCGCAAAAATAACTCTGTCCATGCCTTTTAAGCGCAACTTTTTCACTGTGTGTCTTTAGTAAATCCTTACAGAAGTTTTTAACTGCAAAAGAGGCTTTGTGCGAGCTATTAGTAAATCTGACCCTTTATCTTTTCATTTGGAAACTAACATTTGGACTTAATGAAATATCGTAAGAAATGCGTCTTAAATTACAATCTCTTTCGTCCAGCTCACTAGTTTTTGGAACACGGCCACACATTGAGCTTCCTCAAGCAGCTTTTATTAGAGGCGGCACTATATTCTGACATCATCACAGAATACATATATGTTATTTTAAATGGTTGGCCTTACATAAATGCAATTCAGGCTCCATGAATGAGTGGAAAAGGGTATAAACACTGTGTAAAACCGTGCTGTGAAGTGAAATTACTGTAATGCTTGCCAGAGTCCTCTGTATTGAGAATGAATGCGCTTAGGGATTGAATAGCGGTGACTTTACCATCCCTCATCTCACACACTCTCTGATCATCTCACACACACTCACAGCAGGCTGATAGTGAAGCCCAGTCTCTCTTGGGAGGCAGAATGTCAGTGCAGTGTGTTGGGTCAACAGAACAGGAGAAATTCAATACTTCCTCTGTCACGTCCAATAATTAAGAACGCTTACTTTGAGCATGGCTGTATTGATCTCTTCCACATTTGAATACATTTCCCAGTGAACTAAACAATGTAGCATTGAGTTCCAGCTGTGACTGTGGCCCTCAACAAACACATTTCTGAAAGAAAATGTGACTTTTATGTCAAAACATGCTACATTGTTGTAGCGCTCAGGTTGATCAAAACCACAATAACAGGGGGCGCTTCTGCTTTGCGTGGCAGATTTTTTTCAGTCTGCCTTGTGGGTGGCCATTCACAATAGTCCCCTCTCTCTCACTCAGTAGGGAAAACCAAATGCAAACAGGTGTCCAAACACAGAGTAACTCTCCAGAGACCCTCTTCAGGGGCCCACCATGGCTAAAGTGCAGCTACTTTTACCAGCGTAGTAGAGAAGTGAGCTCTAGTATTGTTCACCAGTCAATGGTCCTCTATAAACCTTAGACCATCTCTTACAGAGAGAACTCAAGCACATGTATCATTATTGGAACTTGATCAGAGCCTGGCGGTAGAAGGTTTCCTGTTGCGCTTATGCAACAAAAGCATTCTTCTCATGCCTAAGGACAGGGTCAGATGCACATTGACAAGACAATCAACATAATTTTACATTCTGGATAGTTTAATGTGATCCTTTTAGTATTGGGTGAGAACAAACTGTTGTTTTGGTTCAGCTTTGAATGAGTGTGCTTGAAAGAGAAAGGTTAAATAGTTCTTGCTATTTTTCTGTTTTTTGTGCAATGTACTTTGTTACTGGATTTTATTGGTATCGCTAAACTGTAACTAAACTAAACTGTGCATTCTTTTATTCAACTATATGACTTTAAAAAAAATCTATATATAGATAGATAGGTTGTACCTTTAAATTTATATTTAAAATAAAAATTCTGTCCTCATTTACTCACCCTCATGTCGTTCCAAGTCTCTATGACTTTCTTTATTCTATGGAATTCTAAAGGGGAAATTTAGCCAAATGTGTGTTTCTCTCTCCCATACAATGACTATAGGTGGGGCTGTAAAGCTCCAAAAAGACAAAAACACTGTAAAAGCATCATAAAGTAGTCTAAATGACTTTTGCATTGTATAACAAGTCTTCTGAAGCCATACAATAGGTTTGTATAAGGAACAGACTGAGTTTTAAGTCATTCTCTGAAAATCTGAAAGTTCTGCTAAATAAGAAGATAGCACGTCACACAGGTTTGGAACAAGTAATGATGACAGAATGTTAATTTTTGTGGGAACTTCTCCCTATATGTTTTAATAGTTCAAGTCTAATATGTGTGTATTTCTTTATAGTCTCAAAGGTGGCCCATTCCTTCAGAGCAGCATTGCTCTGTGGCTTTGCAAGGAAAAGGTCACGGGTGTGATAAAAGCCAGTTTAGGCAAGACGGCAGCTGCACAAACTCAGCTCTCACTGCTTGGTCAACCCTGAGCTTGGACCTGACCTCTGACCTCTTCCTATGGGTTGTCTGTATAGTGTCGTATCGCAGGAGGTCAGGCTTGTCAGGTATTCCGGAGGGACTCTATAGCTACAAAATTAGAGCAATTACACCCTCATACTGTGTGACATAGTTCTGATGTATTGCCTACAGGCATGTCATCTGGACTCCCTTTAAAAGACCATAAAGTTAGATGTAAAAACAATCCAAATTTACTTCAAAATATATCAAAAGCAATATTTGATCAGTTAAAATATGTGCAAAAATCTTTTATTTGTGATCAAGCCCGATTTTAAAAACACATCCGGGTTAGTGGAATCAGCTTCTAAAACAAGACATGTAATCATTCAAGCCAGAGACCCGGAATGGAATCAGAATGTCATCTAGGCTGCGGCTGTATCTAATATAATACATATTTATGAAGCCTTTATGAAGCCTTTATGGCGGTGCTTCATCAATGAGGTATGTGTTAGAAGTTGACGGAGACTCCCATGGGATGCCATCCTCCAAGAACTGCCTTCTAGCTGGCATAATCTGCACAATTCCACCTTCTGCAAGATTATTTTGTATCTATCTATCTATCTATCTATCTATCTATCTATCTATCTATCTATCTATCTATCTATCTATCTATCTATCTATCTATCTATCTATCTATCTATCTATCTATCTATCTATCTATCTATCTATCTATCTATCTATCTGTCTGTCTGTCTGTCTGTCTGTCTGTCTGTCTGTCTGTCTGTCTGTCTGTCTGTCTGTCTGTCTGTCTGTCTGTCTGTCTGTCTGTCTGTCTGTCTGTCTGTCTGTCTGTCTGTCTGTCTGTCTGTCTGTCTGTCTGTCTGTCTGTCTGTCTGTCTGTCTGTCTGTAACGGAGGCCAGATAGTAGTCGCTGTGCGAGTAAACCTCACTCCTGTGATCTCAAGAGATGCTTTAGCGACTGACGCTAGAGGTTTCAGCCTTTAGCCTCCTCGTTAGAGCATCCAACTCTCATGCCGGCGGACTCGGGTTCGAGTCCCGCTTGGAGCGGGTGAACAGGAGGGGTTACATATCTATCTATCCAATTTTACCTATCTGTCTGTCTGTCACATTTATTTATCTGAAGAGGTACATTCATTCATTCATTCATTCATTCATTCATTCATTCATTCATTCATTCATTCATTCATTCATTCATTCATTCATTCATTCATTCATTCATTCATTCATTCATTCATTCATTCATTCATTCATTCATTCGTTTGTTTGTTTTTAGCAGATGGACATATTAGTCATGGAGCATTAAGGTAAAGTTTTGCTCTACAAACATATTTTACAACGTAATTTAGTTGATTTGAACCTTTTAAACACGTTTTACAGGTTTTCTCAAACGTTTTAGCACATTTTTAGTCTCAACATTCTCTAAACTGTAAGTTTAACTGTCACAACTGTTTGCTGAAACATCAGAACTATATGGCATGTCTGCATGTGTTAATGTGTTACTCACCCAAAACATTTACAGTTCCCTTTCGAGGGAACTCGCACTGCATCGGAACGACGTTTTGGGGATGCTCCCTTAGCATCAGCAAATCTGAAACCAGAATGCCAACTAGGCCAATCCGATTGGCGTGCGTGATGACGTCATCGTGACGGCATACCCGGAAGTATAAAAGGGGAGCTGGAACGTAATGGCGGTAGTTATTGCTCTTCAGCAAGCGCTATCTGTAAACTGTCTGTCTATTTACTGTTGTATGTCAGTGAGAGTGTGTGAAGAGAAAAAAAGAAATATGGAAAGTGAGAGAGTGAGAGAATTCAAGCAGTGTGTGCATCCGTGTCCCAGGTTTATGACGGGCTCGGATACACACCTGCTTTGTGTGCAATGCCTGGGCGTCCAGCATGCCCAAGCGGCTCTCGAGGGAGCCGCTTGGGAGCACTGCGAGAAATTGACGCTCAGGGTGCTCCGCTCTCGGCTGGCTGCGTTTGATGAGGCCGGCCAGCCTCGTGAGCCCCGTGGTTCTGGACCCGCAGTCGCTGAGGCGGCTCAGCGTCGCAGATCATGGGGCTCACAGCGGGATTTGTCAGAGGGTTTCGGGACTGCTGCGGCACTTTCCCGATCCTCCTCTGACAGTTCCGAAGATCTTCGGCTTTTCCCCCGGGGTGGGAGGTCCGGTGCTTGTTCTCTCCGGTTCCGAGGAGCCGGAGGAAATAGGCACCGAGGCGGGGGATGAAGCAGGAATTGTTTCATCGCTTCACCCACCCGCCCAAGAGGAGCTGGTCGAGGTGTTGACCCGGGCTGTGGCTAAATTAAATATAAGTTGGCCACAAGAGGCTCCGGAAATCCAGCCACCCAGCAGGCTGGATGACCGGTTCCTCTCACACCGGGTTCAAACACCTCGCCGGGGCCTGCCTTTTTTCCCGGATCTACACACAGAGGTGTGTAGTTCATGGAAACGGCCCTATTCCTCGCGTGTTACCAATCCTCCAGTGTTGGATTATTCTAACGTTCTGGGGGCACGCGAGGCGGGCTATGGGGCGATGCCTCGGGTGGAGGAGGCTCTCGCGAGCTACCTTTCACCTGATTCTGCATCGTCCCTTAAGGCTCCGGTTTTGCCCACCAAACCCTGTCGGGATACCTCATCTTTGGTGGGCAAAGCATATATGGCGGCTGGTCGGGCTGGTGGTTCCCTGCACACATTATCCATTCTGCAGGCCTACCAGGCCGACCTCCTTAAAGAGTTGGACGAGGGAGATGGTCCCTCTCCGGAGGACATTCTGGAACTGAGGAAGGCTGCAGATTTGTCTCTCCGCGTCACCAAGGAGACGGCCCGCGCTATCGGCCGCTCCATGGCTTCCATGGTGACTGTGGAGAGACATCTCTGGCTGAATCTGTCGGGGATAAAGGAGAAGGATAGATCTTTTCTCCTGGACTCCCCGATTTTGCCTTCTGGGTTGTTTGGAGACACCGTTGTTTCCAGACACCAGGAGGCGAAGAAACAGTCGGCAGCCTTCCACCAGTATCTCCCTCGCCGCTCTAAACCTGGGAAGGCTGGCCCTAGCGGGCAGCCTCAGCCGTCATCCAGCTCCTCGCACCGGAAGGTGCAAAAGGAGAGCGTCGCATCTAGAGCCCCTCCCCCGGGAGCCGGGCAACAGAGGCGGCGCTCTCAGCAGCAGTCTTCCACTCCTAAGGGCGATCTACGGAACGTCCTTCAGGCGCGGAAGGCTGCTGGGAAGAAGTCCTAGCTGCGGCAGGGCTTCTAAGAGCGGTCCCTCCCATGGAGAAACAACCGAGGTTGTTTCCTCCACGGCGCTCTGGGGAAATCGATGTGGTAATCCCGCCGTCTATGACGCTTCGGGCCACATCGGTTTCCCGCGAACGCATGCTGCACCAGCCGCCTCTGGAAAGACCTGCGGCTGGGCAGCTCGCGCGTCCGCACACGGAGAACCGTTCCCAGCTACTTCCTGCCGGTCAGCCGCTTCAGGAGGTTGGGAACGGGAACCGTGTAACACCCGACGCCAGCCTCGAGAGGCTGGTTCCCTTAGTAGATTATCTCGGCGCATGGAAATGCCTTCCGAATATTTCTACATGGGTCCTGCGTACTGTAGAAAAGGGGTACAAACTGCAGTTCAGTTTTCCTCCTCCACAATTCAGGGGGTTATACTGGACAGCAGTGATACCCGAGCAGGTTCGGGTAATGGAACTGGAAGTAAAAACTCTTTTAGCGAAGGAAGCCATAGAGCGTGTTCCTCCGCTGGAAAGAGAGTCCGGGTTCTACAGCCGGTACTTTATAGTTTCCAAAAAGGATGGAGGGTGTCGTCCGATTATAGATCTGAGGGTTTTGAATCTGTCTCTAAGGAGCTTCAGATTCAAAATGCTCACCATTCCCATGATCGTGAGTCAGATCCAGTCCGAGGACTGGTTCGTCACGATAGATCTGAAGGACGCGTATTTTCATATCTCCATCCTCCCATGTCAGAGGAAGTACCTGAGGTTCGCTTTCGGGGGCGAAGCGTACCAATATCGAGTGCTTCCCTTTGGCCTAGCCCTCTCCCCACGCACGTTCACGAAGTGCATGGATGCAGCTCTGGCTCCAATGAGACTTCAGGGCATCCGTGTGCTGAATTATATCGACGACTGGCTCATACTGGCCCAGTCGTACGAAGTGGCGGTTCGGCATCGAGATGTCGTTCTGAACCACATAAAGTGCTTGGGGCTGAGACTCAACATGAAAAAGAGCGTGTTGACGCCGTCCCAGAGGACAACGTTCCTCGGGGTCGTGTGGGACTCGACGACGATGCGGGCACAATTGTCTCCCGCGCGAGTCGAGACCATACGGGCGATGGTCTCAGGCATAAGGCTAGGCCACAAAATCACTGTGAAGCACTTTCAGAGAGTGCTGGGGCACATGGCAGCAGCGTCCAGCGTAATACCTTTTGGCCTGCTGTACATGAGACCCCTCCAGTGGTTGCTGAAAACCAAGGGGTTTTCCCCCAGAGGGAATCCTTTCCGTATGATCAGGGTAACGCGCAATTGCCTTCGTTCCCTAGTCATATGGAAGAAACCTTGGTTTCTGTCCCAAGGGCCAGTGTTGGGAGCGTCCTGTTGCCGGAAATCCGTTTCAACAGACGCCTCCCTCACTGGCTGGGGCGCGGTCATGGACGGCCGCTTTGCGAGGGGCCCATGGGAGGGCCGTCGTTCCTCCTGGCACATAAATTGCCTGGAGATGATGGCGGTCTACAAGGCTCTCAGGAGCTTTCTCCGGCACCTCCGCGGCCAGCATGTCCTGGTACGGACAGACAATACGTCTGTCGTGGCGTACATCAACCGCCAGGGGGGATTGAGGTCGCGCTCTCTTTACAGTCTAGCGAGTCGAGTCCTCCTGTGGACCCAGGGGAAACTGTTGTCCATCAGGGCAATGTATGTCCCGGGGGTCCAAAATCAGGGAGCAGACATCCTGTTGAGGCAGGGGCTGAGGCCCGGGGAGTGGCGACTCCACCCAGAGGTGGTGGAGGCCATATGCAAGAGGTTCGGCCCAGTGGAAGTGGATCTGTTTGCGTCTCGAGAGACGTCCCACTGTCCACTGTGGTTTTCCCTCACGCATCCAGCTCCGCTGGGGCTGGATGCCATGGTTCAGACGTGGCCGAGGCTGCGTCTGTACGCATTTCCCCCGATTGCTCTGCTCCCGGGAGTCCTGGAAAGGGTCCGTCGACAGGGGGTCAGTCTACTTCTGGTAGCACCCCGTTGGCCGACTCGAGTTTGGTTCTCGGATATCATAGCTCTGCTAGCAGGTCAGCCATGGGAGATTCCTCTGAGGAGGGATCTCCTATCTCAGGCGGCGGGTACGATATTTTACCCCCGCCCGGAGATTTGGAACCTATGGGTCTGGCCCCTGAGGGGACCAGGTACATAGAGGCTGGCCTATCGGCGGAGGTGATAGAGACCTTACTCAGTTCCAGGGCTCCGTCTACGAGGAGACTGTACAGCCTCAAGTGGAATGTATTTTCCACTTGGTGCAGAGAGCGTGAGGTAGACCCAGTTAACTGCCCAGTGGCTTCAGTGCTGGAGTTCCTCCAAGATCGCTTCTCTGCAGGGCTTACCCCGTCCACACTCAAGGTGTACGTGGCTGCCATTGCGGCTTTCCACACTCCTATGGGTGATGGGCCTCTGGGTAGGCACCAGCTGGTTGTACAATTCCTCCGTGGGGCTCGGAGGATGAGGCCTGTGGCTCGGTCCAGAGTTCCAACCTGGGACCTGGCAGTGGTTCTCGAAGGATTGGCTGAGGCCCCCTTCGAACCATTGGAGTCGGCTGGACCAAAAGATCTGACCCTTAAGGTGGCTTTTCTCCTTGCCATTACCTCTCTTAGGAGAGTGGGAGATCTCCAGGCCTTGGCGGTAACGCCGACCTGCCTGGAGTTTGCCCCGGGAGGAGTAAAGGCCATCTTACACCCTAGGCCGGGCTACGTGCCTAAGGTGCCTTCCAGGGTGGTCAGGTCATTGGTCCTGCAGGTATATATATATATCAATTAATATATAAAATTAACTAACTGTATTTATTTATTTATATATATATATATATATATACATTTATATACAGAACTGTATTTATTTATTTATTTATATATATATATATCAATTAATATATAAGATTAACTAATTTAATGTTGTTTTATTTGTTTCATTATATATATATATATATATATATATATATATATATATATATATATATATATATATATATATATATATATATATATATATATATATATATATATATATATATATATACAGAACTATCCATTCGTTTTCTGACAGGGAACACATGGAACGAATCACCGCTCCACATTTTGATTGACAGCCGTCACAACCTACTAGTGACCGTGTTTACTCCTTTCTTTTCAACCATTGGATATGGTTTAAAGGGCTAGTTCACCCAAAAATGAAAATTCTGTCATTAATTACTTACCCTCATGTCGTTCGACACCCGTCAGACCTCTTTTGCACACAAACAAATGCAATTTTCTTTAATCAATAAGAAATTCTAATCTGATGTGAACAATACATTTTTTTTTCAGACATATGAACTTATTGTTTTGAGAGAAAAAAAGTCTCTTTCGAGAATTGAGCCAAAGCCATTGAGAAAAACTGTAATGCTATGTGTTCTCATTGTCTTCTCACTTTCTTGGCCATGCAAGTTTCTCTCATAGCACCAAACATTCAATCACTTCAGTCTAGCTCCCCTCCGGGTTTTCAATTTTGCATTCCCTGCTCAAGTTACCAATCCACTGTTAAACATTTAATTTCAGTTTATTTGTTTTTTAACATCACAAATATCTGGGTACAATATACCCAGTATACAATATTTCTCAATGTTAAGTGGTCTCTTATTTTTTTTAATAATAAGAGTTTGAATAATAATAATTCAAATAATAAGAGTTTAAAAATAATAATAATACTTGGAGTAAAGTTTGATGATTAGTAAGACACTTATATAAGTCTGTCAATATGTTTTAGGCTTGTGATGGAGAGGCATCGGAGAGAAAGAGAAAACACTGACATTGCCCTATTCCACTTTCACTCGACAGCATTTACATACTCTGAAATGGCATTAACCACATTTTATGCAAATATTAGCAAGCAATGTAGTGTAAATGTACTTCCTTTCAAATGTAGGACTTCTTGTTTGCCTATTCATCGGATGACATCCCCTGAATTGTAAGAGTGGTGTTTAGTCCCCTATTTTTAAAAAGAGTGTGCTATAGGAAATGAGTTTGTTCGGATGACTGCCGCTTGTTTCCCTAACATCTGATTTTGCCTCGATTTCTTGTATGGTATACTGTGATGCATGTTTCTGCCGATGATTTGTGACCAGCTTTATTAAATATGTGCGTAAAATTCTCGCTTTACCCCTCTTCTCACCTGCAGAAGTGAATGTGTAGCTATCAATCGAACTGACAAGTGCTGTAAAGCATGTGGATTTAACAGGCCAGCTACATCTCAATGAGAAGCAGTCTCAATGTTCCAGCAGAGTGGCTGCATATAGGCACTTCCCTCAACCATCTTCACCTCGCATTTTACATTTACATAAAACAATAGCTATAGGCAGGACATCTGAAGGTGCCTCCACTTCCATAAGGACAAGATGTATCATCTTCGCTGCAAATGAACAAATAAACTGATCATATAATGACAATGATAAATTGGTTATTTAAAAGAAATACACAACTGATCAAAAGTTTGGGGTTATTATTTTTTTTTTTAAAGAAATTAATTCTACTACTTTTATTCAGCAAGCAAGATTACATTGGACTTTGATGATATTACAAAAAAATCAATTTAAAAAATGCTGCTTTGCCATCACAGGAATAAATTACATTTTAAAGGTGTGTTCACACTGGGCATGTTTGGTTCGATTAAAACGAACCCTGGTGTGACTGCTCTGTTAGTGCGGTTCATTTGAATAAGTGTGAACGCTGCCATCCGAACTCTGGTGCGCACTAAACAAGTGGACAGAGACCCCCGAACACACTCAAACATATTTCAAACATACTCTGGTGCGGATCGAATGAAATATGAACACAACACGGACCAAAGACCTGTAAACGAACCAAAAACATGATGTCACAAGATGCGACCCTAAGGACAGAATGTTCAAGCATACCTGTTTTGTTCTGTTTTGACCCCTTTACATATTTTATAAGCTCTTCATGAGTTTTCATCTGGTCAAAATACCAAAATAAATCATATGTAGGCTGCACACATACAACGAGCGCATTTAGCCCAGCACACAGCATTGTTTTGGATGTTCGGTAAGTTTTGTATCAAAATATATGTAATAAAAGCCGACCAATCAGGTTGTGAACATATCCCTGTCTATAGGTTTGGTATATTTAGGTTCAGTGTTAAAATGCCAATGTGAACGCTAAGCAGAATAGGACTAAAAACATTTTTCTTTCTCTGACCCAGTTTGTATGCTGGCTTCCATGGCTACAATGCGCTGTGTTTTCCACCAACTGGCAACCCGGGGTGTCGAAATACTATTGGGTAAATTGGCAAAAACAAAGACAGACATTCCGACACGGAACGCACATTTCAAAGTAGAATAACTGGCTGTAGCACTAGGTGCGTTTACATGGAGCAATGTAATCGGTTTAAAAGTCCAATCAAATGAAAATGCTCCATATAAACACCTCAATCGGAATAAAAATGGCCAAACCGAATGAAATTGTAATCGGTTTGAGAGGGCTGGGATAAACCTTTTCATGAACCGATCAAACAAAAAAATCCACCATGTAAACGACCTGATCTGATTACTTTGAGTGCACGTCTTTCTGTGACGTGATATACATATTTTTTATTTCGTAACAACTTATGAACATAATTTTGGAATAATGACTCAGACATAGCTACACCATCTCATTTTGACAGCGTTTGTCCTAGGCTTCAACTGCGCCTGACAGAAGAATGTATTTTTCTGTGGTGATTCTTACACTTTACAACAAATAATAAATAGCTTTTATAAAGCTGTATAAGTCCTGGTGGCCGTTGAGAGTTGCCATTGCAACGGGGAACATTCAAGCTGCTGGAGAGGACGTGTCGATATTTCTCTCTGTTTCTCGTAAGTTATTTATAAAATTGTTAATATTTATACCTCTGTGATTATGGTATCTTTCCTTAATCATCTTAAATATCTATGCGTTTAGTATGTAGTAATGATGCTGAGCACGTCTTGAATGCTTTCATTCATGTTTCACCATATATCCTATGTTTTTATTAATAATTTGGGTGCATTTTATTGTTAATTTTGTGTTTTTCAAAATAAATTAATTGAATTCATTTTGAGGCAGCATTCATCATTCACAGCTGTTGAAATAGCCATTGTATAGGACATAAATTAGTTTAAACTACTGCATGTCCGCCCACAGAAAAATAAATAAATATAAAAATGACCAACACAGAACTATTGATCCACGAACGTCGCAGTTATTATAATTTAACGATTATTAACAAATCTATGCCACAGACAAACTGTGCGCATGTCACAAAATGAGTCCGACTGAAAGCGTCAGCAGATGTAAACACCAAATCGGTTTAGATAACGTCTCATGTAAACAGTCCACAGAATCTTTCAATCGGAATGATTTTAATCGGAATGCCAAAAAAGTGCGCATGTAAACGTGGCTACTGTTTCTCGGAGAAACAAGTAGGTGAACTCAGCATGTTTCCTAAATATCTGCAAACATATTATGGTATTTTTATGTTTTAGTACAGTAAAAAACATACATACAGCACCTTTAAAATGGATACTCATGAGAATTTCCCGAATTTCCATTTTTGGGTGAACTGTCCCTTTAATGATTTTGTTTTGACGTGGCCTCAATCCCATGCTGTACTCTTGATTTCTCTGTGTCTCCGGTTTGACCTGGTGATGTGTTAGTAATTTGTTCCAGTGATACTCACAACGATCTCCTTCAGAGCAATGCCCTGGCTTGATATTTGTCATTGGGGCATGCACAGGCAGTGATCGAAGGCCTAATGCAATTGACTACCTGCTGCTTCTGACATTAATAAAGATGGAACATGCACAGGAAATTAAAGCCTCACTTTCCCATTTTAATGAGATCGTATCCATCACACTTTGCTCTTTAACCCCGAGCACCACTGGAACACTTCAATAGGAGCTAAATCAGCCTCCATACCAGTGCTGTTTCCCTCCCCCTTCTTTTTATCCCCATTTCTCCTTTCACTTTTGCCCACTTTTTGGTCCCTCTCCATCATGCTGTCATTTCCCCTCTCTGCCTCCCTTCCTTCTCTGTCCTCAGCTTCCCTCCCTCTGTTTCTGCAAATGTCATTCTCAGATCTAAGTGTCCATGGCGTCACAAGGTTTTCGTCTTCCATCTGAGCTACAGCGGCAGGCTGTGAACCTGACGGAGCTCTTCCCAGCACAGCCTACATTATTTATGAATGCTTCGTTCCCATGTCTGTGTGGCTGATCAGTTGGCTGAATGGCTTTCTCTCTCTATCCTCAGAGGTGACTGAGTAACGTGGCCCCGGGGTTAAACAGAAGTGACCTGCTTTTCAGCTTCCAGGAGGAGAAAGTGTGAGGTCAGAGCTCAGCGGTTTAGTGAAGACAGAAACATGTGCGATGCCCCACTTTCTCTGTGGTGAGTGACACTGTGACACTGTGGTCTCCATAAGAGGGCAGTAGTGAGACAGTCTCAATGGTAATCTGATGTATAGATAAGCATTATGGACCTGGAGTTCAGTTATTTTGTATTATTCTGTGAAGGTGTTCAAGGTAGATGGGGGCAAATTCAGGTTCTGGTATTGTCAGATAATTTCACGCACAGTCCAGTAGTGTGACTTCTCCTACTAACAACCTTCAAATCAAAAACCGATAGGAGTGCAGAACTTCATGATAACAACTACCACTTGCTCCACATGCATTGTCTTGTTTTTTTTTTTTTTTTTTTTCCAGTTTTCTTTTCAAGAAAGGCAATGATCAAAATCAACGCTATAGAGATTGTTTTTGTTTTCTAGCCACCATTTCTATCCCAGATGTAAATGCAGCTCACATCACTGAACGTGTCACCGATTGTTGATGTAATACTCCGGATGAGTCTTCTTGCATGCGGACATGTGCAGCAGTCGGACATTAATGATAACTGAGATGCCACAGTGTGACATGCTTACAGCGGGGATCATGTTAGTACAGTCTGACAAGCAACAGTCTTAAAGGACTCATATGACCCGTACAGTGTGCACTCGACTTTAGAGGAATCAGACCAAAGATGACATTTAAAGTAGCATTTTCTCTTTTCACATCTGTCGTTTTGAACTGTTGACTATGTACGCTTGGACAATGTATTTTCTGTCAATAATCAATTGTATACATTTTTTCATATACAAAATTACTGCCTCTTTGCCCATAAAATCTAAGATTTTACCTTATTTTCCTTTTACAACTAGTGTTTGCACACACACACACACACACACACACACACACACACACACACACACACACACACACACACACACACACACACACACACACACACACACACACACACACACACACACACACACACACACACACACACACACACACACACACACACACACACACACACACACACACACACACACACACACACACACACACACACATATATATATATACACATATACTGTATATATACAAGGTCTGTAAAAAATTAAGAAACCACTACAAAATTAGTTTCTCTGGATTTATCACTTATATGAATCGGTTTGAGTAAAATAAACATTTTTGATTTATTCTACAAACTACTGTCTTTGTGAAGGATGCATAACTCAAGTCACGTACAAGATTATCCTGAAAGAAAAATTGCTTCCTTCTGCTCTGACAATGTTCCCCAACTCAAATGATTGTTTTTTCCTGCAGGACAATGCTCCAATCCACACAGCCAGGGCAATCAAGGTGTGGATGAAGGACGACCAATATTGATATTAAAAATATCAAGCTGCTTGAATGGAATATGCCAGGAATGGCATAAAGTAGCCAAAAGCAATGTGACTGACTGATAGGGAGTATGACAAGACGCATGAAATATTCCACCAAATATTGATTTCTGAACTGTGTATTGTGTTGTTTAAAAATAAATATAAATGTAGCCCAGTGAAACTAAAGACACTAAAGATAAATGGGGAGTGGCTTGAAGAGGACGGAGGAATAAAAGGATATTCTACACAACAATCCTTACAGTTTTTTTCAATTGCTTAAGCACAATTTTGAAACCAGGGCCCGGTTTGTCAAAACACTACACACAATTAACACAACCCTACACCAAAGTAGCACAACACTTCAGATAATTTGCAAAATGGAACACTTTTGTCAAAGCTATACACAACTTTATAAAAACAATATTTTGTTACCATACGAAACAAACACATTTCATATGACTTACATTTTTTTGAAGCAGTTACACACTGCTGTTGCTAACCAAAAACACTTTTAGCAAGTCTAATTCTGATTAGAGTACTGTAAATGAAGTACACAGAGAAAGTGCAACTATACAATAGTTCACCAAACACTACACAAGACCAATGCTGCATATTGATGAAAATATTTCTTTCTCTCCACATTGTAAAATCATTCGATTCATTCATGCATTTTCAAAGGTTTGTTTTTTATATATGCTGAGGTTGGGCTGACGTTTCTGTCCAGCCTCTCTCAATGTCAACCCATGGGTACTCAGTAGTTGCCCGAGGTTGCCTGAATCACATCTGATAAATGTGGTCCCTGTCTTCTTTGGCCATATCCTACTCCAGGTCTACCTCTTCCTACCCCCCTCTTCTCCTCTCACCCCCCTTCCCCTTTCCCCCTCTCTTCCACTCTTCCTCTCTCTTCCCCTCTCATCCCCCTTCCCCTCTCTTCCCCTCTCTACCCCCTTCCTCTCTCCCCCTCTTCCTCTCTCTCCCCCTCTCCCCCTCTCTTCTCCTCTCTTCCTCTCTTCCCCTCTCTACCCCTCTTCCTCCACTGGCTCCCCCTCTCATCCTTACTCTTCCTCTTACTACGACGTTGTCTTCCATTTTTGTTGAAGACAGGTGAACTTACCTGTTGCCTTTTTATAGTGCTTAAACCTGATTGGTGTGTCTACAATTTAGCAATCATGTGTTTGTGCACCTAATGGCTGTGTTAAAAAGATTGGTGTAGTAATCATAGGTGTGGTAGTTTGACAGTCAGTGCTTTGGAATTGCAAAGGAAGTGACATCATGATATACTTCTGTGTCTGATGTATACAAGTATGTTTAGTGTTTTGCAAATCAATGTGTGTAATGTTTTGCAAATAGTGTGAAGTTGACAATGTACAAGTGTAAGGTTTTGTTAATTGTGGGAAAAGTTTAATTTGAGTGTGTAAGCAATCGTAAAAAACTGTAAGTGCTGGAGGTGATTGCAGTGCTGATGATGTGCAGGTGTGTGTGATCAATACTCAGGAGCGGGAGTGCGCTGTGATTGGGTGAGGGTAGAGCCTGGCGTGGATGTGACAATAAAAGGGGGATAACGTGTTTTATGAGGTTGTATTGTATTTTGATAATTAATAAAGCGTTGTGTGTAAACTGTCATCCTGGTGTAGCGTTCTCTGCTCTCCTGTTCCATTCAGCTGTTAAATTACTTAAGCAGTAATTGACCCAGATTATGCCCTCATTGTGAGTGGAATTCCAGAAGAGGCTGATGCTTCTAAAATTGAAGAAACTATGCATTCAATCAAAGCCCTTAGAAGAGTTGGGATAAGAGGACGGATGTATAGCCAAGAGTCACAGTCTTTGATAGTGCTCTCTAAATGTCGTGAGAATGTGCATGCAGAGAGACTCCCTCTTGATGTATTGCCAGCTGATGGATCGGACCCATGAATCCTGAGTGCTAACAGAATGGAGGGGAAAGTTTCGTCTCACCTGATGAATCTGGCCAAAGAGAAGAACATCAAGAATCAAGTTTACCTAAATTGTTGAGTGCTTCTACACCTGAGTCTATCATCAGAGCGGTAGGTGAATGGCAGTTCCTTTAGATGTTTGAGGACCTTTTCAGGTATCACTCCCATTCCGCTGGAGAAGATGAAACAAGCAATGCTCATGGTTAAGGAAAGTGATTGTTCTGAGACAGAAAAGAAGTTAATGATAGTGGAGAGTTTGCGTGGACCAGCCTTGGAGATTATCCAAAATGTAAGGTTTACAAATGCAGAAGCATCTCCAAAAGAGTACATAGCAGCTATTGAAAGTGTTTTTGGAAGTTCTGAGTCGGCTGAAGATCTGCGTTTCCAGTTCAGAGCACTATGGCTATGTCATGGAGAATGCTTGTTGGATTTCCTGAGGAGAGAACATTTTTATCAGAGTGGTCCAAAGAGGAGGCCTGCCCGCCCAGTCTGCTGGAAAAGCACACCTGGAGCAACTCATCAGAGGAACAACCCAGTTGGACATCATGCAGCTTCAATTACACCTGAGAGAACGAAAGAATAATCCACCTGATTTCCTAGATCTGCTACATGAGATTCGGGAAGAGACGGTACGAGAAACTGAAAGATGAAAGACTAATCCAACAATTCATCAAGTGCAAGTTGGAAATGAGAATTCAAAAGACCCATTCTTTCAAGAGCTTTCAACTGAGATAAAAAACTTACAAACTATGGTGGCAGAGTTAACTGTTAAGTCAAAGGATTATTGGATTTCTAAGAAAAAACAGAAAAGACAACAAGCATCAGAGTTCTCTGATGAAAGTTGTGAAGTAAAAGCTCTGAAGAAAGTGAAAAAAGTCAGACAGCAAGTGAAAGTGATGGCTGTACAACCACCTAAAGTAGAGAAAGAAAATGATTAAGAGGGAAATCAAGCATGTCCAGTGAAGTTCACCTGATCAAAAGTATCTGGATCTTCTAAGAGCTCTGAAGATTACTTCTGCTAAAAGTGTGGGGGTGACGGACACATCGCTTCAAAATGCAGAGCTCCTGTAAATGAGAAGAAAGTGATTCAGTAACTCATTTCATGTTCTGTGAAAAGAAGTGCAGTTCAAGTCAAACCAACTACAAGTATCCCTGAAGGACTAGTGGGACCATCTTCAGTTATTCCAGCGAAGCTAAATTGAATGCCTTGTCAAGCATTACTTGACAGTTGATCTGTAGTATTCATTATCATTATCTTCGAGGAATGGTATAACAAATACCTGGCTGATACCCCTATTCACCCCATTTCTGGACTAGCTGTCTGGGACTTAAGTGATTCTAGTTTCCCTTATTGTGGCTATGTGGAGGTAGAGGTGCAATTTCCGGAAAAGTTGACAGGAGTGCAGCAATTCATCAGTGTACTGGCCTTAGTATGTCCAGAGTACCTGCTGACATCGATGACATACGTCGTCATCTTTGTGAGTTGTTGGCAGCTAGAATCATCAAAGAGTCCAGAAGTTCATATGTTTCCCCATTGTTGTGGCAAGGAATAAGAATGGAATGGTGCATATGTGTATCGACTATAGGACCCTGAATTCAAGAACCATCCTAGATCAGTATTTACAAAGCTTTAGATTGTCTTACGGGCAGCAGGTGGTTCTCCGTCTTGGACCTACAGAGCAGGTATTATCAGATCAAGATGGCTGATGAAGACAAGGGCAAGAGTGCTTTCATATGCCCGCTTGGGTTCTATCAGTTTGAGAGGATGCCTCAAGGAATCTCTGGAGCCCCGGCTACACTCCAGAGATTAATGGAGAAGGCCGTAGGGGACAGGAATTTGCTGGAAGTACTTGCGTACTTGGACGATCTCATAGTGTTTGAGAAAACACTAGAAGAGCACGAGGAACGTCTTCTTAAAGTCATCAATAGACTTGAAGAAATTAGATTAAAAGTCTCACTCGACAAACGCCAGTTCTGTCAGCCTCAGGTAAAATACGTGGGCCATATCATTTCTGAGAGGGGTATTGCCACAGATCCGGCTACGGTCGAAGCGGTGACAAATTGGAAGCAACCCACTGATTTGAAATCCTTCAGATCATTCTTGGCATTCTGTGGGTACTACAGGTGCTTCATAGCTAATTACTCCTTACTAAACTTACCAAGTCATATCCGCCTATTCAGCATGGTAAGAAGGCAGTGAAGGGACAAAGGGATGTACTACGAGGAGTCTGAAGCTTTTGGGGACAGGTGGATGAAAGAATCTACGGAGGCATTCCAGAAGATCATCCATTGTCTTACGAACGCACCTGTGTTAGCATTTGCTGATTCAACCAGGCCTTACATTCTGCATGTAGACGCCAGCCAGAATGGTTTGGGAGCAGTTTTAAACCAGGAGTACCCAGAAGGGTTAAGGCCGGTAGCATTTGCCAGCCGCAAACTGAAGGCATCTGAACAGCATTACCCTGTCCACCAACTCGAGTTTTTAGCACTCAAGTGGGCAGTAGTAGACCAGTTTCATGAAAACTTGTACGGTGCACGATTTACAGTAAGAACAGACAACAACCCACTTACTTACTTACCACTGCAAAACTCAATGCAGCTGGTCAGAGGTGGTTAGCTGCACTCTCTACATACAAGTCCAATGTACAGTATAAACAGTATAAACTGATGCTCTGTTTCAAAACTTCTTTTCCACTACAGAAGAACGAGATTGGCAAGAAATATCACCTTCTGGTACCCAAGCCCCAGCTTTAACATAGCGGGTATCGTTACTGGGGTTCCATAAACTTGTTTTCTTTGCATTATTCAAGGTCTGAAAACATGGCATAACATAACTTTTTTGTTATTTTGACCAGTCATTTTCTACCAATAAATGCTCTGAATGACAATATTTTTATTTGAAATTTAGAAGAAATGTTGTCAATAGTTTGTAGAATAATAAACAAAAAAAAAAACGTTTACTCAAACAGATGCATAAAAATAATACATTTTTTTAATTAAATGTATTCTTTTATTCAGTAAGGACACATTAAATTGATCAAAAAATAACAGTAAAGTCAGTTATTTAATATGTTCTTGTGAACTTGTGAACTGCATCAGCCCATTTGTGCCCAAATTTTTCTGAATGGTTTAATGCATTTAAACATGTTAATAGTGTCCTATGTGAACATGTTCTGCATTTATTTTCCCCAAGTTTTTTTCTTTCTTTCTTGAAAATCGTTTTTGAATGTGTCGTATGCACCACTTTAATGTCAAATATGAATAGGAGGAGAACATTTAGCATCTAACTCAAAATAATTGCTTTCAACAGATCAATCTTTATTCATAAACAAATTTATTATGTATAAAAGTCGAAAAACATTCGATGCAAACTCAAAAAAGCGGCATCTATCTTATAATCTTTTGAATATGAAAACACAACAAACAACAAATACATTTGTCTTAAAGTGGTGGAACATAGTGCAGAACAAAGTGCAGCCATTAAGTTGCCCCAACAGAGCATTGTGTATCAAAAAGTTAAATGAAAATAAATAAATAGAATGACGAAAAAATTACATCTATAAAACAAAAATAAAAAAATAGTCCTATAGTATTCAATGGCTGAGTGTAGTAGGTGATTCCATATAATAATTTAAATGTTAACGTCTCGGTTACGTATGGTAACCCTCGTTCCCTGA